>NC_053036.3:287028355-287338897 GCF_002575655.3 Aegilops tauschii subsp. strangulata
GGACTCCGCGTCCCCCCTGCTAAAGTCGACCGCGTCCTCGTCCTTGTCCTCGTCCACGGCGCCGCCCTCAAGGTTGTAGTAATCGTAGTAGTGGCTGCGTCAGAGCTCGCGTTGGTGAAGGAAATATGCCCTAGAGGCAATAATAAAGTTATTATTTATTTCCTTATATCATGATAAATGTTAATTATTCATGCTAGAATTGTATTAACCGGAAACATAATACATGTGTGAATATATAGTCAAACAGAGTGTCACTAGTATGCCTCTACTTGACTAGCTCGTTAATCAAAGATGGTTATGTTTCCTAGCCATAGACATAAGTTGTCATTTGATTAACAAGATCACCTCATTAGGAGAATGACGTGATTGACTTGACCCATTCCGTTAGCTTAGCACTTGATCGTTTAGTATGTTGCTATTGCTTTCTTCATGACTTATACATGTTCCTATGACTATGAGATTATGCAACTCCCGTTTACCGGAGGAACACTTTGTGTGCTACCAAACGTCACAACGTAAATGGGTGATTATAAAGGTGCTCTACAGGTGTCTCCAAAGGTACTTGTTGGGTTGGCGTATTTCAAGATTAGGATTTGTCACTCCAATTGTCGGAGAGGTATCTCTGGGCCCACTCGGTAATGCACATCACTATAAGCCTTGCAAGCATTGTGACTAATGAGTTAGTTGAGGGATGATGTGTTACGGAACGAGTAAAGAGACTTGCCGGTAACGAGATTGAACTAGGTATCGAGATACCGACGATCAAATCTCGGGCAAGTAACATACCGGTGACAAAGGGAACAACGTATATTGTTATGCGGTCTGACCGATAAAGATCTTCGTAGAATATGTGGGAGCCAATATGGGCATCCAGGTCCCGCTATTGGTTATTGACCGGAGACGTGTCTCGGTCATGTCTACATAGTTCTCGAACCCGTAGGGTCCACACGCTTAACGTTACGATGACAGTTTTATTGAGTTTTGATGTACCGAAGGAGTTCGGAGTCCCGGATGAGATCGGGGATATGACGAGGAGTCTCGAAATGGTCGAGACGTAAAAATCGATATATTGGACGACTATATTCGGACTTCGGAAAGGTTCCAAGTGATTCAGGTATTTTTTGGAGTACCGGAGAGTTACGGGAATTCGTATTGGGCCTTAATGGGCCATACGGGAAAGGAGATAAAGGCCTCAAAAGGTGGCCGCACCCCTCCCCATGGTCTGGTCCGAATTGGACTAGTGAAGGGGGGCGCACCCTTCCTTCTTTCTCCTTCCCCCTTCCCTTCTCCTACTCCCACAAGGAAAGGAGGAGTCCTACTCCCGGTGGGAGTAGGACTCCCCCCTATGGCGCGCCTCGAAATGGTCCCCCTTGCTCCTTTATATACGGGGGCAGGGGGCACCCCAGAGACACAACAATTGATCCTTGAGATCTCTTAGCCGTGTGCGGTGCCCCCTCCACCAAATTACACTTCGATAATACCGTTGCGGAGCTTAGGCGAAGCCCTGCGTCAGTGGAACATCATCATCGTCACCACGCCGTCGTGCTGACGAAACTCTCCCTCAACACTCGGCTGGATCGGAGTTCGAGGGACGTCATCGAGCTGAACGTGTGTAGAACTCGGACGTGCCGTACGTTCGGTACTTGATCGGTCGGATCGTGAAGACGTACGACTACATCAACCGCGTTGTGATAACGCTTCCGCTGTCGGTCTACGAGGGTACGTGGACAACACTCTCCCCTCTCGTTGCTATGCATCACCATGATCTTGCGTGTGCGTAGGAAATTTTTTGAAATTACTACGTTCCCCAACAGTGGCATCCGAGCCTGGTTTTATGCGTTGATGCTATGCACGAGTAGAACACAAGTGAGTTGTGGGCGATATAAGTCATACTGCTTACCAGCATGTCATACTTTGGTTCAGCGGTATTGTGAGATGAAGCGACCCGGACTGACATTACGCGTACGCTTACGCGAGACTGGTTTCACCGTTCGGAGCACTCGTTGCTTAAAGGTGACTGGCGGGTGTCTGTCTCTCTCACTTTAGTTGAACCGAGTGTGACTACGCCCGGTCCTTGCGAAGGTTAAAACAGCACCAACTTGACAAACTATCGTTGTGGTTTTTGATGCGTAGGTAAGAACGGTTCTTGCTAAAGCCCGTAGCAGCCACGTAAAATATGCAACAACAAAGTAGAGGACGTCTAACTTGTTTTTGCAGGGCATGTTGTGATGTGATATGGTCAAGACATGATGTGATATAATGTGTTGTATGAGATGATCATGTTTTGTAACCAAGTTATCGGCAACTGGCAGGAGCCATATGGTTGTCGCTTTATTGTATGAGATGCAATCGCCATGTAATAGTTTTACTTTATCACTAAGCGATAGCGATAGTCGTAAAAGCAATAAGTTGGCGAGACGACAACGATGCTACGATGGAGATCAAGGTGTCGCGCCGGTGACGATGGTGATCATGACGGTGCTTCGGAGATGGAGATCACAAGCACGGTGCTTCGGAGATGGAGATCACAAGCACAAGATGATGATGGCCATATCATATCACTTATATTGATTGCATGTGATGTTAATCCTTTATGCATCTTATCTTGCTTTGTTTGACGGTAGCATTATAAGATGATCCTTCACTAAATTATCAAAGTATAAGTGTTCTCCCTGAGTATGCACCATTGCAAAAGTTCTTCGTGCTGAGACACCACGTGATGATCGGGTGTGATAGGCTCTACGTTCAAATACAACGGGTGCAAAACAGTTGCACACGCGGAATACTCAGGTCAAACTTGACGAGCCTAGCATATAACAGATATGGCCTCGGAACAAGGAGACCGAAAGGTCGAGCGTGAATCATATAGTAGATATGATCAACATAGTGATGTTCACCATTGAAACTACTCCATCTCACGTGATGATCGGACATGGTTTAGTTGACATGGATCACGTGATCACTTAGAAGATTAGAGGGATGTCTATCTAAGTGGGAGTTCTTAAGTAATATGATTAATTGAACTTAAATTTATCATGAACTTAGTCCTAATAGTATTTTGCAAATTATGTTATAGATCAATAGCTTGCATTGTTGCTTCCCTGTGTTTATTTTTGATATGTTCCTAGAGAAAAATTATGTTGAAAGATGTTAGTAGCAAAGATGCGGATTGGATCCGTGATCTGAGGATTATCCTCATTGTTGCACAGAAAAATTATGTCCTTGATGCACCGCTAGGTGACAGACCTATTGCAGGAGCAGATGCAGACGTTATGAACGTTTGGCTAGCTCAATATGATGACTACTTGATAGTTTAGTGCACCATGCTTAACGGCTTAGAATCGAGACTTCAAAGACGTTTTGAACGTCATGGACCATATGAGATGTTCTAGGAGTTGAAGTTAATATTTCAAGCAAATACCCAAGTTGAGAGATATGAAATCTCCAACAAGTTCTATAGCAAAAAGATGGAGGAGAATCGCTCAACTAGTGAGCATGTGCTCAGATTGTCTGGGTACTACAATTGCTTGAATCAAGTGGGAGTTTATCTTCCAGATAAAATAGTGATTGACAGAATTCTCTAGTCACCATCACCAAGTTAGTAGAACTTCGTGATGAACTATGGTATGCAAGGGATGACGAAAGTAATTCCCGAGCTCTTCGTGATGCTGAAATCGATGAAGGTAGAAATCAAGAAAAACATCAAGTGTTGATGGTTGACGAGACCACTTCAAGTGTTGATGGTTGATGAGACCACTAGTTTCAAGAAAAGGGCAAAGGGAAGAAGGGGAACTTCAAAAAGAACGGCAAGCAAGTTGCTGCTCAAGTGAAGAAGCCTAAGTCTGGTCCTAAGCCTGAGACTAAGTGCTTCTACTGCAAAGGGACTGGTCACTGGAAGCGGAACTACCCCAACTATTTGGTGGATAAGAAGGATGGCAAAGTGAACAAAGGTATATTTGATATACAGATTATTGATGTGTACTTTACTAGTGTTTATAGCAACCCCTCGGTAATTGATACTGGTTCAGTTGCTAAGAGTAGTAACTCGAAACGGGAGTTGCAGAATAAACAGAGACTAGTAAAAGTGAACAAAGGTATATTTGATATACAGATTATTGATGTGTACTTTACTAGTGTTTATAGCAACCCCTCGGTAATTGATACTGGTTTAGTTGCTAAGAGTAGTAACTCAAAACGGGAGTTGCAGAATAAACAGAGACTAGTAAAAGGCGAGGTGACGATGTGTGTTGGAAGTAGTTCCAAGATTGATATGATCATCATCGCACACTCCCTGTACTTTCGGGATTAGTGTTGAAACTAAATAAGTGTTATTTGGTGTTTGCGTTGAGCATGAATATGATTTGATCATGTTTATTGCAATACGGTTATTCATTTAAGTTAGAGAACAATTGTTGTTCTGTTTACATGAATAAAACCTTTATGGTCATACACACCAACGAAAAATGGTTTGTTGGATCTCGATCGTAGTGATACACATATTCATAATATTGAAGCCAAAAGATGCAAAGTTAATAATGATAGTGCAACTTATTTGTGGTACTGCCGTTTAGGTCATATTGGTGTAAAGCGCATGAAGAAACTCCATACTGATGGGATTTTGGAATCACTTGATTATGAATCACTTGATGCTTGCGAACCGTGCCTCATGGGCAAGATGACTGAAACGCCGTTCTCCGGAACTATGGAGAGAGCAACAGATTTGTTGGAAATCATACATACAGATCTATGTGGTCCGATGAATATTGAGGCTCGTAGCAGGTATCATTATTTTCTGACCTTCACAGATGATTTGAGCAGATATGGGTATATCTACTTGATGAAACACAAAGTCTGAAACATTTGAAAAGTTCAAAGAATTTCAGAGTGAAGTGGAGAATCATCGTAACAAGAAAATAAAAGTTTCTACGATATGATCGCAGAGGTAAAATATTTGAGTTACGAGTTTGGCCTTCAGTTAAAACAATGTGAAATAGTTTCACTACTCACGCCACCTGGAACACCACAGTGTAATGGTGTGTCCGAACGTCATAACCATACTTTATTGGATATAGTGCAATCTGTGATGTCTCTTACCAATTTACCACTATCGTTTTGGGGTTATGCATTAGAGACAGCTACATTCACGTTAAATAGGGCACCATCAAAATCCGTTGAGACGACGCCTTATGAACTGTGGTTTGGCAAGAAACCAAAGTTGTCGTTTCTTAAAGTTTGGGGTTGCGATGCTTATGTGAAAAAGTTTCATTCTGATAAGCTCAAACCCAAATCGGAGAAATGTGTCTTCATAGGATACCCAAAGGAGACAGTTGGGTACACCTTCTATCACAGATCCGAAGGCAAGACATTCGTTGCTTAGTATGGATCCTTTCTAGAGAAGGAGTTTCTCTCGAAAGAAGTGAGTGGGAGGAAAGTAGAACTTGATGAGGTAACTGTACCTGCTCCCTTATTGGAAAGTAGTTCATCACAGAAATCTGTTCCTGTGACTCCTACACCAATTAGTGAGGAAGTTAATGATGATGATCATGAAACTTCAGATCAAGTTGTTACTAAACCTTGTAGGTCAACCAGAGTAAGATCCGCACCAGAGTGGTACGGTAATCCTGTTCTGGAGGTTATGTTACTAAACCATGACAAACCTACGAACTATGAAGAAGCGATGGTGAGCCCAGATTCCGCAAAATGGCTTGAGGCCATGAAATCTGAGATGAGATCCATGTATGAGAACAAAGTGTGGACTTTGGTTGACTTGCTCGATGATCGGCAAGCAATTGAGAATAAATGGATCGCCAAGAGGAAGACGGACGATGATAGTAGTGTTACTATCTACAAAGCTAGAATTGTCGCAAAAAGGTTTTTCGACAAGTTCAAGGTGTTGACTACGATGAGAGTTTCTCACTCGTATCTATGCTTAAGTCTGTCTGAATCATGTTAGCAATTGCCGCATTTTATGAAATATGACAAATGGATAAACAAAACTACATTCCTTAATGGATTTATTAAAGAAGAGTTGTATATGATGCAACCAGAAGGTTTCGTCAATCCTAAAGGTGCTAACAAAATATGCAAGCTCCAGCGATCCATCTATGGACTGGTGCAAGCATCTCGGAGTTGGAATATACGCTTTGATAAGTTGATCAAAGGATATAGTTTTATACAGACTTGCGGTGAAGCCTGTATTTACAAGAAAGTGAGTGGGAGCACTACAGCATTTCTGATAAGTATATGTGAATGACATATTGTTGATCGGAAATAATGTAGAATTATTCTGCAAAGCATAAAGGAGTGTTTGAAAGGAGTTTTTCAAAGAAAGACCTCGGTGAAGCTGCTTACATATTGAGCATCAAGATCTATAGAGATAGATCAAGACGCTTGATAAGTTTTTTCAATGAGTACATACCTTAACAAGATTTTGAAGTGGTTCAAAATGGAACAGTCAAAGAAAGAGTTTCTTGCCTGTGTTACAAGGTGTGAAATTGAGTAAGACTCAAAGCCCGACCACGGCAGAAGATAGGAAAAGAATGAAAGTCATTCCCTATGCCTCGGCCATAGGATTCTATAATGTATGCCATGCTGTGTACCAGATCTATTGTATACCCTACACTGATTTTGGCAAGGGAGTACAATAGTGATCTAGGAGTAGATCACTGGACAGCGGTCAAAATTATCCTTACTGGAATAAGGATGTTTCTCGATTATGGAAGTGACAAAAGGTTCATCGTAAAAGGTTACGTCGATACAAGTTTTTGACACTAATCTAGATGACTCTAAGTCTCGGTCTAGATACATATTGAAAGTGGGAGCAATTAGCTAGAGTAGCACCGTGCAGAGCATTGTAGACATAGAAATTTGCAATATACTTACGGATCTGAATGTGACAGACCCGTTGACTAAAATTATCTCACAAGCAAAACATGATCACACCTTAGTACTCTTTGGGTGTTAATCACATTGCGATGTGAACTAGATTACTGACTCTAGTAAACACTTTGGGTGTTCGTCACATGACGATGTGAACTATGGGTGTTAATCACATGGTGATGTGAACTATTGATGTTAAATCAAATAGCGATGTGAACTAGATTATTGACTCTAGTGCAAGTGGGAGACTGAAGGAAATATGCCCTGGAGGCAATAATAAAGTTATTATTTATTTCCTTATATCATGATAAATGTTTATTATTCATGCTAGAATTGTATTAACCGGAAACATAATACATGTGTGAATATATAGACAAACAGAGTGTCACTAGTATGCCTCTACTTGACTAGCTCGTTAATCAAAGATGGTTATGTTTCCTAGCCATAGACATAAGTTGTCATTTGATTAACGAGATCACCTCATTAGGAGAATGACGTGATTGACTTGACCCATTCCGTTAGCTTAGCACTTGATCGTTTAGTATGTTGCTATTGCTTTCTTCATGACTTATACATGTTCCTATGACTATGAGATTATGCAACTCCCGTTTACCGGAGGAACACTTTGTGTGCTACCAAACGTCACAACGTAAATGGGTGATTATAAAGGTGCTCTACAGGTGTCTCCAAAGGTACTTGTTGGGTTGGCGTATTTCAAGATTAGGATTTGTCACTCCAATTGTCGGAGAGGTATCTCTGGGCCCACTCGGTAATGCACATCACTATAAGCCTTGCAAGCATTGTGACTAATGAGTTAGTTGCGGGATGATGTGTTACGGAACGAGTAAAGAGACTTGCCGGTAACGAGATTGAACTAGGTATCGAGATACCGACGATCAAATCTCGGGCAAGTAACATACCGGTGACAAAGGGAACAACGTATGTTGTTATGCGGTCTGACCGATAAAGATCTTCGTAGAATATGTGGGAGCCAATATGGGCATCCAGGTCCCGCTATTGGTTATTGACCGGAGACGTGTCTCGGTCATGTCTACATAGTTCTCGAACCCGTAGGGTCCGCACGCTTAACGTTACGATGACAGTTTTATTGAGTTTTGATGTACCGAAGGAGTCCGGAGTCCCGATTGAGATTGGGGATATGACGAGGAGTCTCGAAATGGTCGAGACGTAAAAATCGATATATTGGATGACTATATTCGGACTTCGGAAAGGTTCCGAGTGATTCGGGTATTTTTCGGAGTACCGGAGAGTTACGGGAATTCGTATTGGGCCTTAATGGGCCATACGGGAAAGGAGAGAAAGGCCTCAAAAGGTGGCCGCACCCCTCCCCATGGTCTGGTCCGAATTGGACTAGGGAAGGGGGGCGCACCCTTCCTTCTTTCTCCTTCCCCCTTCCCTTCTCCTACTCCCACAAGGAAAGGAGGAGTCCTACTCCCGGTGGGAGTAGGACTCCCCCCTATGGCGCGCCTCTCCCCTTGGCCGGCTGCCTCCCCCTTGCTCCTTTATATACGGGGGCAGGGGGGCACCCCAGAGACACAACAATTGATCCTGAGATCTCTTAGCCGTGTGCGGTGCCCCCTCCACCAGATTACACCTCGATAATACCGTTGCGGAGCTTAGGTGAAGCCCTGCGTCGGTGGAACATCATCATCGTCACCACGCCGTCGTGCTGACGAAACTCTCCCTCAACACTCGGCTGGATCGGAGTTCGAGGGACGTCATCGAGCTGAACGTGTGTAGAACTCGGAGGTGCCGTACGTTCGGTACTTGATCGGTCGGATCGTGAAGACGTACGACTACATCAACCGCGTTGTGATAACGCTTCCGCTGTCGGTCTACGAGGGTACGTGGACAACACTCTCCCCTCTCGTTGCTATGCATCACCATGATCTTGCGTGTGCGTAGGAATTTTTTTGAAATTACTACATTCCCCAACAGTTGGTACTCCACCGCCGATTCCTGGACGGACAGACTCTTCTCTACCTCGACCTCAGCCACGCACAACTCCTCCTCCCGTCGCTCCTCGATCTCCGGCGCCTCCTGCGTCTCCAGCTCGCGCTCGGCGACCTGATGAGGAAGCTGGTGCTCCGTGGCCACCGCCGCCTTTTCAGACGTGGGTTTCATGCTGGAGTCCGAGGTGGCCTAGAATATCTTGGCGTCTGCATCCTTGATCTTGGCGTGGATGGCCTCGACCCGGGCCAGGGCGACATCAGCGGCACGGACGGCAGCTCGAGCGCTCTCAGCGTTTGCAGCCGTCGTCGCAGCAGCAGCTGCAGCCGTCTCGGCTGCTGCAGCTGCCCTGTCGACTGTCGCAGACGCCCTCTCGGCAGAAGCGGCCGCGCTCAATGTGGATGCGGCGGCACTCTCGGCGTAGGCGGCCCCACTCTCGGCGCAGGCGGCGGCGCCCGGGGGGACGCGGCCATCGTACGCGCCTTCACGAAGCGTTTCCATGGCGTCATCTTTGCAAGAATGGGGTGCGGGAATGGGGATCGGGATTCATGGATGGCCGGCACTAGAGCAGACGAGCCGGCGAAGCTTAAGGAGGGAGACTTAAATAGACCCAGATATTTTCATTGCAAATGGTTCCTAGAAAACAACTGTGTGTGATGTTGTAGATATTTTTTATTAGCTGTGAAAGACGAATTTGGAGTAAAGTGCCAACAGATGGTGTTTTAAATGAACGAGAAATTTTGTAGTACTAATACAACTGCATGTCAAATTTTGGAAAACTTCAAGGGTCATTTGACCTTTTTAAGATATTTAAGTGATTTTCTAACAATTTAATGACCGTAATTCAAATTTGAACTACATCTACATGCAACGCCTAACCAAAACAGTTTGAAAAATCATATCTGTGTACTTGTGTGCGGGTTAATTCCATGTGCAGTAAATTAGAAGGAATTTTCAAACATATCGGTCTCACGACATGGGCACATGCATACGTATGCATGGAGTGACACGGCATTTTAATTCCAAAAAATTAAAAAAAATGATCAGAAAAACATGAAACCTTGCTTGATTTAATGTCATGCCACCAAGATGATGTGGTAAAGAAATTGACATGTTTGATGAACGTTTGGACACACACCCCTCACAAACCGGAGCAACTCGCTAGAAGGTTCGTGGTTCCGAGAGGGAACAATGCATGTTTGATGACGAATGGAGATAGCTTCCTCTTACGACCTTCAAATTTTTTTCTATGTTTAACATGCACTAATACAACTGTCATGTGAAAATTTGGAATTTTTCAGGGGTCATTTAACCTTTTAAAGACATTTAAGTGATTTTCTAACCATTTAATGACCCTAATTCAAATTTGAACTAAATCTACATGCAACGCCTAACCATAACGGTTTGCAAAATCATATTTGTGTGTACTTGTGTATGAGTTAATTCCATGTGCAGTAAATTAGTCGGAATTTGCAAACATATTGGTCTCAAGGCATGGGCACATGCATACGTATGCATGGAGTGACATGGCATTTTAATTCAAAAAAATAAAAAAATGATCAGAAAAACATGAAACCTTGCTTGATTTAATGTCATGCCAGCAAGATGATGTGGTAAAGAAATTGGCATGTTTGACGAATGTTTGGACACACACCCCTCACAAACCGAAGCAACTCGCTAGAAGGTTCGTGGTTTCGAGAGGGAACAATGCATGTTTGATGTCGAACGGGAGATAGCTTCCTCTTACGTCCTTCAAATTTTTTCCTACGTTTAACGTGCACTAATACAATTGTCATGTGAAAATTTGGAAAATTTCAGGGGTCATTTGACCTTTTAAAGACATTTAAGTGATTTTCTAACCATTTAGTGACCGTAATTCAAATCTGAACTACATCTACAAGAAACGCCTAACCATAACGCTTTGAATAATCATATGTTTGTGTACTTGTGTGCGTGTTAATTCCATGTGCAGTAAATTAGAAGGAATTTTCAAACATATTGGTCTCAAGGCATGGGCACATGCATACGTATGCATGGAGTGACATGGCATTTTAATTCCAAAAAATAAAAAAAATGATCAGAAAAACATGAAACCTTGCTTGATTTAATGTCATGCCACCAAGATGATGTGGTAAAGAAATTGGCATGTTTGACAAACGTTTGGACACACACCCCTCACAAACCAGAGCAACTCGCTAGAAGGTTCATGGTTCCGAGAGGGAACAATGCATGTTTGATGACAAACGGGAGATAGCTTCCTCTTACGTCCTTCAAATTTTTTCCTACGTTTAACGTGCACTAATACAACTGTCATGTGAAAATTTGGAAAATTTCAGGGGTCATTTGACCTTTTAAAGACATTTAAGTGATTTTCTAACCATTTAGTGACCGTAATTCAAATTTGAACTACATCTACAAGAAACGCCTAACCATAACGCTTTGAATAATCATATGTTTGTGTACTTGTGTGCGAGTTAATTCCATGTGCAGTAAATTAGAAGGAATTTTCAAACATATTGGTCTCAAGGCATGGGCACATGCATACGTATGCATGGAGTGACATGGCATTTTAATTCCAAAAAATAAAAAAAATGATCAGAAAAACATGAAACCTTGCTTGATTTAATGTCATGCCACCAAGATGATGTGGTAAAGAAATTGGCATGTTTGACAAACGTTTGGACACACACCCCTCACAAACCAGAGCAACGCACTAGAAGGTTCATGGTTCCGAGAGGGAACAATGCATGTTTGATGACGAACGGGAGATAGCTTCCTCTTACGTCCTTCAAATTTTTTCCTACATTTAACGTGCACTAATACAACTGTCATGTGAAAATTTGGAAAATTTTAGGGGTCATTTGACCTTTTAAAGACATTTAAGTGATTTTCTAACCATTTAATGACCGTAATTCAAATTTCAACTACATCTACATGCAACGCCTAACCATAACGGTTAGAAAAATCATATGTTTGTGTACTTGTGTGCGAGTTAATTCCATGTGCAGTAAATTAGAAGGGATTTTCAGACATATTGGTCTCAAGGCATGGCCACATGCATACGTATGCATGGAGTGACACGGCATTTTAATTCCAAAAAATAAAAAAATGATCAGAAAAACATGAAACCTTGCTTGATTTAATGTCATGCCACCAAGATGATGTGGTAAAGAAGTTGGCATGTTTGAAGAACGTTTGGACACCCACCCCTCACAAACCAGAGCAACTCGCTAGAAGGTTCGTGGTTCCGAGAGGGAACAAGGCATGTTTGATGACGAATGGGAGATAGCTTCCTCTTACGGCCTTCAAATTTTTACCTACGTTTAACATGCACTAATACAACTGTCATGTGAAAATTTGGAAAATTTCAGGGGTCATTTGACCTTTTAAAGACATTTAAGTGATTTTCTAACCATTTAATGACCGTAATTCAAATTTGAACTACATCTACATGCAACGCCTAACCATAACGGTTTGAAAAATCATATTTTTGGGTACTTGTTTGCGAGTTAAAAAATCATCAGACGATGTAAATATCTGGTGTTCAAAAAAGAAAATGTAAAGATCTAGCAAGACAACCGGCCCCCACACGATTGGCACTCTATCTTGCGGCTCGAGGTTTGGTAGGTGACTGGCGGGGATCATTAATCAGGCACGGTTCTGTATTGGAAACCGTTAGCTATTATGTTCACACACGGATTTTGCTGCGGGAAATTGTGTGTAATTCAAACTACAGTAATCGTAAATTCCAGCAACCTGCGTGTGTACTGTCCCCGTCGAACTAGATACTACCTTGCTCACATCGTCCCGCCTGCATTCTCATCTACATCCTCCCCTCTCTTGCCCTCTCTCTCTCTCTCTCTCAAATCTCTACCATGGCGCCGCCGGTCTGCCCATGCGCCGACAGGGAGTCGCCGCACCCCGAGGACGCTCACTCGATTAGCAGCGACGAGGACCCCTACACGCTGCCTGACGAGGTTGTGCCGGACCCCCCAACTTTGGATTGGTTTTGGGGACAGTACAATCTTTGTGTGTGGAAGTCGCTGCCGCCACCTGAGAAAGCCAGGCAAGTGGCGTTCAAGAAGGAGATGGCAGAGGAGGAAGCCATGTACCAGGCGGCCTGTGAAGCCCGTGATGCTGCCTGGAAAAAGGAGCCGGCGGAGCTTTGGGGGCGGGCGCGTCGTCGTGCCGAGGAGGTGTACGAAGACGGGTCCTTCGCGAGGAAGGTCATGGGCGCTGGGAGCCTCATCGCTGCGTGGAGGTGGGCCGATAAGCTCCAGCGTGCCACCGACGAGGAGCTCCAGTGGGCACCCAACGAAATGGCAAGATCGGCCGCGCGCATCCGCCAACAAGAGGCAAATCGGTACGTCAAGCGCTGCGAGGCGGAGGAGTCGGAGTACTGCCTCCGCACTGCGAAGACGCCGCGCACTAGGGAGGTGTTGGCGAGGGGCTGCCGGAATACTGGCCCCAGGAAGGATTATTAGTTTTAGTATTGTTCGATTTCAATTTTATGCATTGTATAAGTATCATCATGTATATGTGATGATATTATATATATATATTCTTTGATGATCTAATGAACAATTAATATATATATATATATTATGAATTCCATTTTCTATCTGTTTTTGTATACTAATTTGAATCTAGTTGTTATCATCCACATATACATAATGGAAAGCGTATACACACACATTGAAATAGAACATATAAGAATGGAAAACAGAGTACACACATTGAAACAGAGCAATACTATGATTGTTGTGAATACACTATCCACGTCGAAACGACTTTTCAAAATAAAACGCGTCCATGAGACCATGACTAGCAGCCCTTGCCTAGGGTAGCTCCTGGCTCTGCCTGAACTCATGCAGCCATTCGTCCAAGTGGTCGACACGCTCGCGGTACATCTGGAGCGCGATCTCGAGCTCCAAGTTGGCTATTTCATCGGAGATCACCAGCTCGAGGATGCGACGGCCATGTTCCTCTACTGCACCCAGGTGTACACCTGGGCCAAGGAGATGGTCGAGCCTATGGACCAGCGCGTTGGCATCCAGCGGGCCGCGGACAAGGCGAATGGCGGCAACCATGCGAACGGCACGGCGGGCGTCCGGTGCAAGTACGGCGCGGCCGGCCTCTGGTGCAAGTACGGCGCTGAGGGCCTTTGCCCACTCCTGGCGAGGAATGGGGGTACTGATGGGACGTGTACCCAGCTGCGACGCCGTGTCGACAGCAGGCAAGCGCCGATGGATCCGCTCTTGCTGTGCGGCGCGCCGCGCCTCTCGCTCTGTGGCGCTCCAACGGTCTTGCCATGCGGCGAGCCGAAGCCTATCGGTGCGGATGCGCCTAGCTTGCTCTGCGGCGCGCCATCGATCATGTTGTGCGGCGAGCTACAGCCTGTCGGCACTGACATGCCTATCTTGATCCGTGGCGCTCAAGCGCCATCCGCCAAAGGTCTGCTCAACCCTGGCGATGACGCGCATCACGGCATCATCCATCGCGTTGCCGGGGAGCGCCTCGGCCTCGAACGGGCGTGGCGCCTGCTCGTTTTCCTCGTCGACGAGGTTGATGGCAGAGGCGGCGCTTTGGTGGGTTGGCATGCTTGGAAAAGGTGGATGTGCTACAGGCTACGCTTGTCGCCTTCGTGCGTCGCACGCCCCCTATGCGCATTATAGCAGGGTGGTGGGAAACAGGTGAGGAAATGGCGGGAAACTGTGGGGTGTTCATAACACCATCAATTAATGGAAACTTAGCATAGAATAAGGAACATCGAGCTAGCACAAGAAGTAGATGATGATCAGATGAACACGGACCACACTAGGGAACCCGTCGGTGATGAATTCATCAATCCCGAACGGTTGAATACTAGCAAGCGTCTACCCACAACACACACAGCCTATTCCATCACAAACAGGTCGGATGGATCAACTGTATGCCACGTATCGCACATTGTCAAAAAGTAATGCAGTAGACCTTCTTTAACATGTGTTAAAAAATAAAATAAAAGAAAAAACAAGGACCTCGATGTTAAATTAGCTGAGGGAATGGGTCATTTCGGTCATCCTATCAGTTAATTTAACATCAACACAACTTCCCATCCAGTTACCCATCTGATGGCTGCTCTAGCCTGAGCACACTTAACGTGATAGTTTTCTTACAGGAGCTACTGGTGGAACAGCTAGTCCTTGCTGATAGGAATCCCTCTTCGCATCCTTATGGCGTATCCGGATGACCGCCCGTCCCACAACGGCCAATAGATGTTGCGTAGATAGAGCATATCACATACGTCTTATTAGAAGCAATCGTCTGTGTTATTATCGGTCTTCGCACACATTTCTGATTACAGACCTGTTTGCCGCATATCACACACATCTTGTTATATTGAACCGTTTCTGTTCTCTTGCCTAATCACAAACAGTTCATCCAAGTGAACCGTATGCTGTACATCGCACACACCTTGATCGGGCTGACCGCTTCTTTTGTGTTGCCTAATCACAAACAGTTCATCCGAGTGAACCGTATGATGTACATCGCACACACCTTCATCTGGCTGCCCGTTTCTTTTGTTCCTCGTCACCGCAAACAGTTAATTGAGCTGAACCGCATGCCCTGCTTCGCACACGCAACTAATATGTGAACCGTGTTTGATACATCCTCCATCGCAAACGTTTTGCACCTTTTTTGATGGTTATTTTACACCACCGTTTGCGATTATGGCATCGCACACAATTTCGTCGAAGGGTCTCTGATTGTAGTTGTAACGCCCATGATGCAGCTATATCACCCACGTGTCGAGGCACGACTTAGAGGCATAACCGCATTGTGGTTTTGTCGCAAGAAGGGTCATCTTCACACAATCCCATGTAATGAACAAGAATGGGATAAAGAGTTGGCTTACAATCGCCACTTCACACAATACATCAATGAATTCATACATCAAACAAGATACACACATAGACCGACTACGGTCAAAGCCAAAAGAAAAGAAGACAACCCAACTGCTAGATCCCCGATCGTCCCAACTGGGCTCCGCTACTGATCAACAGGAAAAGAAACAAAGTAACAACCAAGTTCCTCGTCGAACTCCCACTTGAGCTCGGTTGCGTCATCTGCACTGGTATCATCGGCACCTGCAACTGTTTTGGAAGTATCTGTGAGTCACGAGGACTCAGCAATCTCACACCCGCGAGATCAAGACTATTTAAGCTTAAGGGTAGGAAAGGGTAAGGTGGTGAGGTTGCAGCAGCGACTAAGCATATATGGTGGCTAAGATACGCAAATGAGAGCGAGAAGAGAAGCAGCGGAACAGTCGCGACGCTAGAAATGATCAAGAAGTGATCCTAAAACTACTTACGTTCATGCATAACACAAACCGTGTTCACTTCCCGGACTCCGCCGAGAAGAGACCATCACGGCTACTCACACGGTTGATGTATTTTAATTGGGTCAAGTGACAAGTTCTTTACAACCGGACATTAACAAATTCCCATCTGCCTCATAACCGCGGGCACGGCTTTCGAAAGATAATACCCTGCAGGGGTGTCCCAACTTAGCCCATTATAAGCTCTCACGGTCAACGAAGGATGAACCTTCTCCCGGAACGACCCGATCAGTCTCGGAATCCCGGTTTACAAGACATTTCGACAATGGTAAAACAAGACCAGCAAAGCCACCCGAATGTGCCGACAAATCCCGATAGGAGTTGCACATATCTCGTTCTCAGGGCACACCGGATGGGCAAGATGTCGGGTTGGCATAGACCCTGGTTGCCCAGGGGGCGCCGGACATCGCTCGGTTTGGACCGGCACTCGAAGGAGCATTGGCCCGGGGGGATAAAATAAAGATGACCCTCGGGCTCCGGAAACCCAAGGGAAAAAGGCTAGGTGAGGCAAATGTAAAACCAAGGTTGGGCCTTGCTGGAGGAGTTTTATTCAAAGCGAACTGTCAAGGGGGTCCCATAAATCACCCAACCGCGTAAGGGACGCAAAATCAAGGAACATAACACCGGTATCACGGAAACTAGGGCGGCAAGAGTGGAACAAAACACCAGGCATAAGGCCGAGCCTTCCACCATTTACCAAGTATATAGATGCATTAAATAAATAAGAGATATTGTGATATCCCAACATAAAACCAACATGGAGCAATCTTCATCTTCACCTGCAACTAGCAACGCTATAAGAGGGGCTGAGCAAAAGCGGTAACATAGCCAAACAACGGTTTGCTAGGAAAGGTGGGTTAGAGGCTTGACATGGCAATATGGGAGGCATGATATAGCAAGTGGTAGGGAGCGCGACATAGCAATACAATGGACAACTAGCAAGCAAAGATAGAAGTGATTTCGAGGGTATGATCATCTTGCCTGAGATCCCGCAAGGAAGAAGAACGAGTCCATGAAGAAGACAAACGGATGTAGTCGAACGAATCCTCACAACTCCGGAACGAAACCAAAGCTAACGAGAGAAGCAAACCGGAAAGAAGCAAACAACATAGTAAACAACCATCACATACACATGGCATGATGCACAACCAAGTATGATGCATGTCCGATTTAATGAGGCATGGCATGGCAAAGTGCATAAACAATACTACAAATTAAATGGAGCTCAATATGCAATGAGTTGCATATTGATGAAACACCACATTCAAGTTATTTAGTTTGCTCTTGTTTATGTACCCAACAATATTAAATGTTATTAAACATGGCAAGAGGTGAAGCATAATTGAACTAACTATTTAGGCAAGTTTAAGTGAGGCCAGAAACAAGAAACAACAATTCCGGAAAATCCTCATGTCCATATTTTAGATTTGGTACTGTTCTTCCCTAAACACAATTTTATTGTTGTTAAAGAGCAAAATAAAATGCACCCTGTTAATCTAGGCATTTTTCTACCCCATTTACATATATAATTTATTAAATTCGGATCTACGGTTAATTAGTTCTAAAATAAATCATTTTAACATGGCATTTAAGCAAAATTAAAACAAACAGCATTTTAAACATTTTAAACATGGGTGCAAGCAGCATATTATGAAACTAGATAAAATTCTAAGCATTTTACATGTATAAATTATTTACATATGATGCACTGTTAAAGAGTTATTATATGCATGATGTTTGAGGGTTTTTTTCTGTAAAACTGCAATACTCTGGATAAATAGACAAATTCGAAGACGCTGAAAAAAACATGAGCGGGCCGAAACTAAAACTGGAGCAGACCCAACAGTAAAAAACAAGAGGCGCTGGAGGTGCCTCACTATGGGCTTCGGCCCGGTTCGGGAAGGCGGCCCGCGGGAGGGCGCGGTAGAGCAGGCAGGCGGGGCTGGCCGGGCGCGCTGGATCTGAGAGGCTGCTGGCAACGCTGGGCCTTGGCGCGGATCTGGAGGCGCGCTGGTCAACGCGCTGGCGAGTGGCGCTTGTCCACGACGTCGGCTGTAGTCTGAAGAACGAAGACAGAGGGAAATTTAGAGAAGAAAAACGGGGAAGTGAACAAGAAAGAGACGACGAGGGAGATGGCAGGGGCGCGACGGGGCCTGCCTGGGGTTGCCGGCGACGACGAGGCCAGTCATCGGAGGCGCGAAGGCGAGCGAGCGAGGCCTGGCGAGGTCGATCCTCCTGGATCGACGCAACGAGGAGGAAGACGGGGCGCAGCGCGAGGAGGGACTTGGCGCGGTTGACGGGGCGCAGGCAGGAGGTGAACGGCGCGGCTGCTGCTGGAGGTGGCACCTGCTCGCCGGAGACGGGGGAACTGCTGCTGCTTGCGGGGGTGCTCGGGGCTGCGGAGGAGGAGCGGTGACGTGGTGCGCGAGATGAAGATGAGCAGGGCGATGTAGCCCTGCGACAGGGGAAGCAGAAGGAGGCGCCATGGACGAGCTCCTGCTTGTTCCGGCGGACAGCAGGCGAGGAACTCGGGCGTCTCGACACAGAGGTGCCATGGATCGAGAGGATGGAGCTCGAGGACGGGAGGATCCAGGAGGCGGGGATAGTGGGCGTCGGGCAGAGGAGGAGCTGCTGGTTGGGTGCTTGGGTAGGAGGTTGGAGGGGGGATCGATGGACTTGGTCACAGGGGAGATCGAGCAGAGGGGAACTCCACTCCTCTAGATCGGACGCGCGAGGCAGAGGGAGGAGGCTGCGGTGGTTGGTCGGGGAAGGATCCCGAGAAGGATTTGGTTAAGTGGCGGCGGCGAGGGACAATCCTCCTAAAATTTAGGGTTTGCCAAAATGGACTAGGGGTGGACGAATATATACATCACGGATTAGGTTAGGGGCTAATCGGACCCTTCGATTAAAATCAAACGGTCGAGATAAATAGGTTGGGGAGTCCAACAAAGAAAACGGAGATATTTTAGGGATGTTAGGGGATGATCCGGACCCATCGGTAACAACAACCCGGGTCGGGTTCGGGACAATTTTCGGACGCGTGCGAGGGATGGTCTGAGAGGGGTCGACAAAGACAAAGTGTTTGACAAAAGGGCCCGGAGAATACAAGAGAGAAAACGAGGAGCTACGTTGCAAGTGTGGTTGGTCTCGAAACGGTCAACGAAAGCAAGGGGGGACGCGGCAACTATGAGCGGATGCAAGATTTTAAAAACAACGACGGCAACGAGTGCCGATGCAATGCGGATGATGCCATGATGAGATGCAACAAACAAATAAAAAACACAACTAACTCACAAAACAAGGAAGGCATCTGGAGCGTTGGTCTCGGGGCGTTACAACACTCCACCACTACAAGAGGATCTCGTCCCGAGATCTAGGATGGCACCGGAGAGAAACGGAAAGGGAAGAGGTAAAACAAATTGCTTCTTGACAAACGAGTGAAACCAAAGAACCTTGAGAGGTCGCAAAGCTTGTAGAAATGACACGACGGAGGTGAACAAAATTTAAAACACTCCGTTCGGCAAGAGGAACAAAGAACATTACAAGAACCTTGTAGGTTGAAAGACAAACAAAAATGGTTACGATGGACAAGAAGTACATGCAAGCACTCCGGTTGAAACGAGATGTATAAGGAACGATAAAGATCAATTACGACAACACTCCGGTTAAAGCAAGATAGAGAAGGAATAAGAGTGATATAATTTGGACAGCACTCCGACTGTAAATGGAACGAATTTAACATGATCTTGTCAAGATGAGAGGATACTCGATGAAATTAACAACACATTGCCTCCGGAACAATTCATGATAGTTAGATAGTTGGAGTGAATAGAACGAAGAATGAAACCAACATCTCCTACCATAAATGAATTTTAAAGAGCATCCTTACGAAGTAGGATTGAACGGAGTTGTTGGAAAAATCAACAACGAAAAGAACAAGCTTGTTGTGGGCTTAAGGAAAACATCTCAAAAACTTGAGGTGAAATTCTGCCACTAACGGAAAAACAATAGATTGGATTGATATGAACAAGGAGACGAGAAACTTATTTCGCTGGGAGGATAAATGAAGAACTTGGGTCATTTATGAGCACCATAAATAGCAAAAATCCATAGGGAAAGCTTTAGGTGAAACATGACACAAGATAAATCCAATGAAGAGATTGGTGGATTTAAAATATCTCATTCTTGACAACATGTGAATCCTGAAACGCGAACTCAAACTATCAAGAATGACATAACACCACCTCAAATGATAAGGTAGAACGAATTCTACTTCCGAATGCAAGATGAAGAATGCTTGGACTCCACAAAACAAAACATGTGTTGAACACCATGTTTATTTTAAAGTATAGCTTGGCGGATCATAACTTCGAGAGAAATCTTGAAGAACAATTGAAGAATGAAGCGAATCCTTGATGAGCCACCATGTTGATCCTCCATGAAGAACTCCGATAATAAAAGAATGATCAAACGAAAGGGAAAATTGAAAAGAACTCCGGGAGAAGCCTTGCAATGATTAGATGAAGCTTTGAAATGATATAATTGAAATAACTTGGAGCTCCGGAAAGAAAAGATGAACAACTTGGAACCGAAAATTTGATATCATGAACGAACTCCGGAAGAAGGAATTAATCACTTGGAGGAAACAAGAATAAGAATTACATTATGCTCATCCTTCACCAATTAAATTGATGACAAGCAACGGATTTGGCATACTACTTATTCTCGTAGAAAGGATTAAGATAGATATGGCGCAAACTTGGGAAGGTCTTGATGGAACCACCGGTAGGATTTGGAAACAACGAATGAATTGATATGATAACGAAGGAATAGAAATCTTGAACGAACCACCGTAAGAATTGGAAATTAAAGTAGCAAAGGCGCAATTCATCGGGAAGAATTAGAAAACGAATAAAGATACTTGACAGAATTTAGACACATGAGAACGAAAAGATCATGAACTGATTAGAGGATATTTGAACGATGCTCCGGAAGAATATGGAGATGAACGAAGAGACATCAATTTAGAATAATTGGAGAACGAGGCTGAAAACTTAGAACGAAGAAATCTTCTGAAATGATGGCCTTCGGAGAATCAAACTGAAAAGACTCCTGAAATGCTCCGGATGGGTGAAAAGAATTCTCACAATCAAAAACAATTATGAGAGGATGGCATCAAGCTAGAACCATGAATCTTGAAGAGAATGGAGCAAGATTTGAGAGAAACTCTTCTTCGGTCTTCAAATGTTGAGAATGACGATGAGAAACACGCCCATGAATTGTTGGCACTCCGGAATGAAGAATAGAAGGTTGAACCAACGATGAAAGAATTTGAAAGATCTTGGAGAAAGACATTTGACTGATGATAATTCATTCTTACGTCAAACTTTGCAATGAATTTGAGAATAACTCCGAAAAGAATTAGAAGAGTCAGGTAAGATCCTGGGAAAAGACCTGTGGGTTAGGGTCCACTCAAAAGAAACCGTTGAACAATTTTTTAAAAAATAGATTGCGCCGGTTGAATTAAATGGCTTGAATGAGATAACAACCTCGAATTAGCTTGAACGGATCTTGAATGAAAACACGAATCTCCTGAGATATCTTCAGCACTCCGGAACAATTGAATAGCAAGCGGGGAATGATTAAGAGATATACCGGCATGGGAAAGCATTTGAAACAAGGAAAGGAATGTGACCAACATTGAAGGCTTGAATTTAGTCTACCGGAGAATAAAAAGAATGAAGAATGATAAACTTGAAGAACATCTTCATGAGAACCACCGGGTAAGAACATTGATTGAAAAGAATGAAGGGGCTTCACATGAATAAAATGGATACTTGATTAAGAAATCTGATTCCTTGAAGAAAAGGGTGGGAGGGCGGGAAAACAAAGACAACTTGGGACGGATGAAGCAAACACCGTTGCAAAGAACTGAGAATTGATCTCGCGAATGTTGAAATGATCGGATCCACTTGAAAAAGAGCACGTCGGTTGGAAAGAATTGGTATGACAATCTCGATAATCAAGAAGGATTATCATACACATAGAAATATGAGAACACCGCTTAGGATAAGGTATGGAATCAACACTTGACATCGAAGCAACTCGACTACCACAAATTAAAACAAAACAAAGGATTGGCTCGCAGAATAAGCCGGAACAAACATATGATAGAGATTTCGTCCGAAGTTTTCGTGGTGGGGCCCACACGGGCTCGATCGTACAGCACCATCATGTGCAAGGCAGTGCACATGACATACGAAGCGTCCCCGAGTCGGCATAGCCAAGGACTCTTTAAGACACACGAGACCACTGTAAAACCAACCGTGGAAAGGCGGACCACTAGACGTCGAACCCCAATCTCATAACATGCATCTGTCGGAAAGATATCCTAGGAGCTACTTGAATTCCCACTTATAAACTCCCGAAGCTTTCTGGTTATGCAATCAGGTGTTGGGGATACAGGGGACACAAAATATATCACCCAAACTAACAATACCTAGATCCAGCTGTATCCATCCGTCAACACATAACGAAGAAATCTTCGGAAATCGTTTACCTCAACCTTCGAAAAGCATCCGTTATACGAGTTATGGCAATACTCCCGAATTCCCGCCCCAGTACTGGGTAGCGTTGAGGTGATCTCACCAACAACTGCATAAAAGAGATTTTCGATGTCGGCGAAACTCAGGTATTCCAGAACTGCAATGATAAAATTGTGACGACAACACCTCGGAGCTCAACTCCCCGGGACACTGCCACAACCCCTAAATGTCAGGAGGCACCAAGAACAATGTTCTCGTCACAAAACCATCAGAACAATTCCAAGATACCCGCGTGATCCTAAAAAAAATCATGAAATTTGAGGAGAGAAAAGTCTAAACTTCTACGTCAGGAGACCTCACCAGAGCGACGAAGGGACTGAGGAGTAAAAAGAATCCTACTCTCCGATATATATAATCCTAAGACTCAAAACATTTTTGTTCTAGACTCAACAACGCCAGCGATTCGATCAAGCAGGGGGCTCCTAAGTCGGGGATGGCTCTGATTACCAACTTGTAACGCCCACGATGCGGCTATATCTCCCACGTGTCGAGGCACGACTTAGAGGCATAACCGCATTGTGGTTTTGTCGCAAGAAGGGTCATCTTCACACAATCCCATGTAATGAACAAGAATGGGATAAAGAGTTGGCTTACAATCGCCACTTCACACAATACATAAATGAATTCATACATCAAACAAGATACACACATAGACCGACTACGGTCAAAGCCAAAAGAAAAGAAGACAACCCAACTGCTAGATCCCCGATCGTCCCAACTGGGCTCCGCTACTGATCAACAGGAAAAGAAACAAAGTAACGACCAAGTTCCTCGTCGAACTCCCACTTGAGCTCGGTTGCGTCATCTGCACTGGTATCATCGGCACCTGCAACTGTTTTGGAAGTATCTGTGAGTCACGAGGACTCAGCAATCTCACACCCGCGAGATCAAGACTATTTAAGCTTAAGGGTAGGAAAGGGTAAGGTGGTGAGGTTGCAGCAGCGACTAAGCATATATGGTGGCTAAGATACGCAAATGAGAGCGAGAAGAGAAGCAGCGGAACAGTCGCGAAGCTAGAAATGATCAAGAAGTGATCCTGAAACTACTTACGTTCATGCATAACACAAACCGTGTTCACTTCCCGGACTCCGCCGAGAAGAGACCATCACGGCTACTCACACGGTTGATGTATTTTAATTGGGTCAAGTGACAAGTTCTTTACAACCGGACATTAACAAATTCCCATCTGCCTCATAACCGCGGGCACGGCTTTCGAAAGATAATACCCTGCAGGGGTGTCCCAACTTAGCCCATTATAAGCTCTCACGGTCAACGAAGGATGAACCTTCTCCCGGAACGACCCGATCAGTCTCGGAATCTCGGTTTACAAGACATTTCGACAATGGTAAAACAAGACCAGCAAAGCCACCCGAATGTGCCGACAAATCCCGATAGGAGTTGCACATATCTCGTTCTCAGGGCACACCGGATGGGCAAGATGTCGGGTTGGCATAGACCCTGGTTGCCCAGGGGGCGCCGGACATCGCTCGGTTTGGACCGGCACTCGAAGGAGCATTGGCCCGGGGGGCTAAAATAAAGATGACCCTCGGGCTCCGGAAACCCAAGGGAAAAAGGCTAGGTGAGGCAAATGTAAAACCAAGGTTGGGCCTTGCTGGAGGAGTTTTATTCAAAGCGAACTGTCAAGGGGGTCCCATAAATCACCCAACCGCGTAAGGGACGCAAAATCAAGGAACATAACACCGGTATGACGGAAACTAGGGCGGCAAGAGTGTAACGAAACACCAGGCATAAGGCCGAGCCTTCCACCCTTTACCAAGTATATAGATGCATTAAATAAATAAGAGATATTGTGATATCCCAACATAAAACCAACATGGAGCAATCTTCATCTTCACCTGCAACTAGCAACGCTATAAGAGGGGCTGAGCAAAAGCGGTAACATAGCCAAACAACGGTTTGCTAGGAAAGGTGGGTTAGAGGCTTGACATGGCAATATGGGAGGCATGATATAGCAAGTGGTAGGGAGCGCGACATAGCAATAGAACGGACAACTAGCAAGCAAAGATAGAAGTGATTTCGAGGGTATGATCATCTTGCCTGAGATCCTGCAAGGAAGAAGAATGAGTCCATGAAGAAGACAAACGGATGTAGTCGAACGAATCCTCACAACTCCGGAACGAAACCGAAGCTAACGAGAGAAGCAAACCGGAAAGAAGCAAACAACATAGTAAACAACCATCACATACACATGGCATGATGCACAACCAAGTATGATGCATGTCCGGTTTAATGAGGCATGGCATGGCAAAGTGCATAAACAATACTACAAATTAAATGGAGCTCAATATGCAACGAGTTGCATATTGACGAAACACCACATTCAAGTTATTTAGTTCGCTCTTGTTTATGTACCCAACAATATTAAATGTTATTAAACATGGCAAGAGGTGAAGCATAATTGAACTAACTATTTAGGCAAGTTTAAGTGAGGCCGGAAACAAGAAACAACAATTCCGGAAAATCCTCATATCCATATTTTAGATTTGGTACTGTTCTGCCCTAAACACAATTTTAATGTTGTTAAAGAGCAAAATAAAATGCACCCTGTTAATCTAGGCATTTACTACCCCATTCACATATATAATTTATTAAATTCGGATCTACGGTTAATTAGTTATGAAATAAATCATTTTAACATGGCATTTATGCAAAATTAAAACAAACAACATATTAAACATTTTAAACATGGGTGCAAGCAGCATATCATGAAACTAGATAAAATTCTAAGCGTTTTACATGTATAAATTATTTACATATGATGCACTGTTAAAGAGTTATTATATGCATGATGTTTGAGGGTTTTTTCCTGTAAAACTGCAATACTCTGGATAAATAGACAAATTCGCAGACGCTGAAATAAACATGAGCTGGCCGAAACTGAAACTGGAGCAGACCCAACAGTAAAAAAAAAAGAGGCGTTGGGGGTGCCTCACTATGGGCTTCGGCCCGGTTCGGGAAGGCGGCCCGCGGGAGGGCGCGGTGGAGCAGGCCGGCGGGGCTGGCCGAGCGCGCTGGATCTGGGAGGCTGCTGGCGACGCTGGGCCTTGGCGCGGATCTAGAGGCGCGCTGGTCAACGTGCTGGCGAGTGGCGCTTGTCCACGACGTCGGCTGTAGTCTGAAGAACGAAGACAGAGGGAAATTCAGAGAAGAAAAACGGGGAAGTGAAGAAGAAAGAGACGGCGAGGGAGATGGCATGGGCGCGACCGGGCCTGCCTGGGGTTGCCGGCGACGACGAGGCCAGTCATCAGAGGCGCAAAGGTGAGCGAGCGAGGCCTGGCGAGGTCAATCCTCCTGGATCGACGCCACGAGGAGGGACTTGGCGCGGTTGACGGGGCGCAGGCAGGAGGTGAAGGGCGCGGCTGCTGCTGGAGGTGGCACCTGCTCGCCGGAGACGCGGGAAGTGCTGCTGCTTGCGGGGGTGCTCGGGGCTGCGGAGGAGGAGCGGCGACGCGGTGCGCGAGATGAAGATGAGTAGGGGCGATGTAGCCCTGCGACAGGGGAAGCAGAAGGAGGAGCCATGGACGAGCTCCTGCTCGTTCCGCCGGACAGCAGGCGAGGAACTCGGGCGTCTCGACGCAGAGGTGCCATGGATCAAGAGGATGGAGCTCGAGGACGGGAGGATCCAGGAGGCGGGGATAGTGGGCGTCGGGCACAGGAGGAGCTGCTGGTTGGGTGCTTGGGCAGGAGGTTGGAGGGGGGATCGATGGACTTGGTCACAGGGGAGATCGAGCAGAGGAGGAACTCCACTCCTCTAGATCGGACGCGCGAGGCAGAGGGAGGAGGCTGCGGTGGTTGGTCGGGGAAGGATCCCGAGAAGGATTTGGTTAAGTGGCGGCGGCGAGGGACAATCCTCCTAAAATTTAGGGTTTGCCAAAATGGACTAGGGGTGGACGAATATATACATCACGGATTAGGTTAGGGGCTAATCGGACCCTTCGATTAAAATCAAACGGTCGAGATAAATAAGTTGGGGAGTCCAACAAAGAAAACGGAGATATTTTAGGGATGTTAGGGGATGATCCGGACCCATTGATAACAACAACCCGGGTCGGGTTCGGGACAATTTCCGGACGCGCGCGAGGGATGGTCTGAGAGGGGTCGACAAAGACAAAGTGTCTGACAAAAGGCCCCGGAGAATACAAGAGAGAAAACGAGGAGCAACGTTGCAAGTGTGGTTGGTCTCGAAACGGTCAACGAAAGCAAGGGGGGACGCGGCAACTATGAGCGGATGCAAGTTTTTAAAAACAATGACGGCAACGAGTGCCGATGCAATGCGGATGATGCCATGATGAGATGCAACAAACAAATAAAAAACACAACTGACTCGCAAAACAAGGAAGGCATCTGGAGCGTCGATCTCGGGGCGTTACAGTAGTGTCGCGTTAGCAGCATCCTGCAGTAGTGTAAGGCCCCTAGGGCCTTTGACAACTGGGCCCCGCCCGTCTATGCCAATGACACATGGGGCTCGCCCCTAGAAAAATAGTAATTTAAAAATAATAATAAGTAAATTAATTAATTAATTTGTGAATTAATTAACTTAATTAATTCTGTTTATTTAAACTAATTAAAATTAATTAACCTAATTAACTAGTTAACTAATTAATTTGTTAATTACGTTTGTGTGACTATGATAGACCGGCCCCGCACGTCAGTTTGACCAGTGAGCGGTCAATGTTGACCACTGATGGTAGGCTGACATCATGATGTTGCAATAAACGGATTTTGATTAAATTAAATCTGTTAATTCTAGAAAATGAATTAAATTTTTTAAAATTAATATAAAATAAACCGTAACTCGGATGAAAATATTTTGTACATGAAAGTTGCTCACAAAAATGTGACGATTCCGAATACGCACTCTGTTCGTCTACCACACGTCCCTAGCATAGAGAACATGGACTCGTCCCCCTTCGATTCACCTGTCCGAAAATGCCAAACACAGGGTAACCTTCCCGGATGTTTTCCCCCTTTGCCAGTATCGCCTAGTACTGCGTTAGGGCATACCTAGCACCGCTTATTGGCATGTCAGGCATCCTCATGCATCTGTTTCCATTGTATTCATTGTTTCTTCCCCCTATTCTCTCCGATAGACTTCGAGACTGACGCCGCTGCTCCCGACGTCGACTACACTCCCGACGAACCATCCTTCTCCGCAAAGCTTCCAAGCATGCAAATCCCCTTTGATCATCACGATATCACCTATTATTTCTCTGTACTGCTTGCATTAGAGTAGTGTTACTATTTCATCGCATTGATCCTATGCTGTTGCATAGTCTGTCTTTGCTACTACTGTTGATACCTTACCTGCAATCTTAAATGCTTAGTATAGGATGCTAGTATTCCATCAGTGCCCCTACACTCTTGTCTGTCTGCCATGCTATACTATCGGGCCGCGAAAACGTCGGGTGTTAATCACGGGTATATACATATATACATATCATACATGATACATGTTGTGATTAGATTCGGGTCGGCTCGTAGAGTACCCGCGAGTGATTCACGGACTGGGGGCTGAAAGGGCATGTTTTTCGATGACCCACTGAGTGGATCTTTATGGCGGAGCGACAGGGCAGGTTGAGACCACCCAGGAGAGAGATGGGCTTGGTCCCTGGTCATTGTCCGCAGTGACTTCAAAATAACAAGCTTGATGAGATTGGGAATTTTAATTGAGTTGGTCTTTTGGCTTATACGCACTAAACAACTACGCGGGGACAGTTATGGGCACTCGACGTCATTGTATCAGCCGAAGCTTTCTAGACGTCAGCGACTAACCGGCGCGCGCCCGGGTGGTCCGCATAAAGCAATCGCCTTTGTAATGGAGGTTGCCAGGACTGATCCTGGCCGCCCTTGCAACGTGCAGGAGTGCAACGGGCGATGGGCCCAAGACCCCTGCGCGCTTAGGATTTAGATCGGCGTGTTGACCTCTCTGTTGGGCCTAGGTAGGGCTGCCACGTGTTGATCTTCTGAGGTCGTACATCACCCAGGAAAGTGTGTCCGGCCAGAGGGGTCAAGCGTGTTGGGCAATGTGGTGCACCCCTGCAGGGAAGTTTATCTATTTGAATAGTCGTGTCCACGGTAACAGGATGACTTGGAGTTGTATTCCGACCTCTTACAGAGAAAATCGGATACTTAATAAAACACACCTAGATAAGTTCCAGATACAACCCGGTGATCGCTCTCTCACAAGGTGACGAGGAGAGGATCGTCGGGTAGGTATATGCTATGCGATGATACTTGGTTAACTTACCAGCTGCTCCCACTACACCACAACACTTGATTGGGGGCAATTACTGCCGGGAGAAATACTAGAATAAGGGCAAACCATCTGTCGGGAATCTAGATACTGCCGGCAGAAGTACTTAAGGGTAGAAGAACTGCCGGGAGATCCTTAGTAGCAAGGGCACTTGCACTGCCGGAAATGTCGTCCACATTTCAGGTCATCAAATCTGCCGGCACAACTAAATCACGGCCCACGGTCTGCCGGGCTGTCCATGGCGCGAGACCAACATAATTGGGCCCAAACGCGCGCTGGCGCGGGAGAAAAAGCGGTAGACTTATTTTTTTTCGCTCAAAAAAAAAAGAGTTATAGCCGCCGCCCAGTACTTCCCCAAATCGAACCCTCCAGAGTCGAGAGCCATCTCTCCTCCACCGCCGCCGCAGCCGAGAGCCCCTCTGTCCTCAACTACGCCCTCCACCGCCGACCCCCTCCGCCGATGTGGCGACCCCCACTGAGATCGATGCCGCCGGTGCGTCGAGATCGACCTCGACTCCGTCCACACGGATCTGGTGTGCGTGGTCAACGTCGCCTCGCTCCCCACGGCACCGCCCACGGCACCGCCCTAGGACTGGTCGACGGCGCCGGTGCGTCGAGGTCGACGTCGCCTTGATCCCCAGCACGAGATCCCGCTACGAACTCCGGGCCTGTTGTCTCAAGTTCGCCGTGCCAGCCCACGCCATCGCGCTCCTTTTCTCCGCGACCCTCCACGCGGACGAGCGTGGTCGGGCTCCCCACCACGTCTCCTACCACACCGACGGCGAGCGCGGTGCCTGCTCCCCACTACGCTAATACATCATGGTGCTCAGATCTGTCATGGTGGAAACGCGATGCAGGTATGCTTTTCCTTACAAAGGTTGTGAAACTCTTCTTTTCTGTTCGATGAGAACTCACGAGATATTGATGATTTATCTTCTCCTTGCTGCAGATTTTCCCTCCCTTCCACCGAATTACTATTGGGCTCCAAGTCTTTCTTATTGCTGCCTCTTTATTTTGCTTCCAAATTGATGCAGGCGCTATCAGTGAAAGGATTGGGGACTGGTTCTAGCAGTGTTAGGTTTGTTCCAGGAATTCATAATGCTCGTGATTTGCCACACTCATGGCAAGAATAGTTCTTCAATACATTTTATCGTTTTAATCTTCAGACATCTTGGTAGGAAGCAGTAGGGAATGTTTGCAGTTTCAGTTTAGATTGTACATAAAGGACTGTAGATATGTTCTCTGTCAGTCAAAACTTCTAAAATGATCTATGCACAATGGCAGTGGATACTTCTAAATGACTGCACACACGTTCTAGTAAGTTTTATTAGTATAGGAAGTTCAATAACCTGACGGTGCTAAATAAGTGGATGCTACAACTTAATACTAAATCAGTAAAACACTTTAGGAGTACTACAAGCAAGCTTTGGACAAAAATGTATTTGTATTGGTGCTGTTTATCCCCATTGATCATCTAGTTCGACTGTCATCACACACACATACTACTACGTGGAAGAAAACAACTAGCTAGAGAACTTATTTATGCCTCCTTTCATTTTGCTGCAAAGACAGATTGAAAGTGGACTACTCTTCTAGAGTTTAAATGTTACTCCCTCCGTCCCATAATGTAAGTAGTGTCAAAAAACGTCTTACATTATGGGATGGAGGGAGTATAATATGTTGGTTTTCTACAGTTCCCTTCTCTCCAATCTAGTTTTTACTCCATATAAGTTACTATTTCATAAGAATAACATGAAGCATTGATTCTTATATGTTCATGTATTATTTCAGGACAAGTAGTCACTAGCAGCTGAGCAAAGGCTACAACATGCTCGGAGGAGAAGTTTGAATGGAGACAGAGAGTACACTTTGTAAGGCATATATCCAACCTGAACTTCTTGTACTCTGTTAAGCCCTTGGGTCTCCTGAACCTGTATTCATGTGCCGTATAGAATACTTGCAGGTGCAACTCCCAAAGAAACCAAAACGATTTGATGTTTGCTGTGAGGTGTAAAGAAAAATAGCTACACACTAAAACAACAGCATGTGTGTACTAGTAGTAGCGCATACATGCTGGAGCTACTAGATTAGTATGTACATGGTTGTTAAGATGAGGCTGCATGCATAACTTAAAAAAGGAGATGATTAGTACGTACTTGTAGCAAGCATCCCAGTTAGCTAGCTACTTACATTTTAGTCTGCATCCATTTTAGTCCATTTTAGTCTGCATCCATTTTAGGTCATTTTAGTAAACAACAAAATTAGGCAAAATGAGAATACAGAGGAGAAATGAAATAGCCTACATCCATTTTAATCCAGTAGCAATTTTGCCAAAGGTGACCGTTGCAAACATTTTATCCTGTTACAATTACATTATTTGAACGAGCGCTTTTATTGTTGGTGGCTTATTTGTAAGCCCAACAAGTTGGGTGCTTTTCTTCATGGGTAGGTCATAACCTCAACCTTTAGGTTACTATAAACAAGTTTGGAACGACAGAAATATCATTTTTTACTGTTTTGTTACTAGCCTGATTCAAATCCTTTTCATCTCCAATGAACGAGCTTTGTACAACAATAGCCTTGATTCAAACTCCACGTACTGAATAGGTTCACAGCGTGCGCTGCTTCAGCCAACACCCAATAGCAAGGCAAACAAAGGTCTTAGAACACTTGTCCTTGTATGATGTAAAGATTGCATTTTTATTGGGCTATCTTGTCCTTCAAGTACTAGCTGCATGTTTATGTTACAATAGCTTTATTGTGCTATGAGAGCTCTGTTTTGAGTTTCCGGTCTGCTGCAGGTTTACCAAAGATACACTGGTTGATGGAGGTATGGGTGATCTACAAGCTTCTGAGGATTTGCATGATCTACAAACTTCTGAAGGCTTGGATGACCTACAAGCTGCTGAATGTTTGCAAGACCTACAATTAAGTTGGTGGAGTGATTATGTAATGTGCCTTGTTTGTTGAACCTGGTGACATTGGCAGGTTCTGCTCATCTTGGTGGTTGTTTTGGCACATAAGCAGCCACTATATGCTCTTTTTGGTTGGGTGACACACCTAGAAACATATATACTTCTCTCCTTGAGGCACCACTTATATTTTTGTTGTGAGGCACACCTAGAAACATATATGTGCTCCTTTTGTGGCACAACCTGTATATGTATGGTTGTTATGTTTATTAAATGAAGTTTAAGGTTTTCGATGAGGCCTATATGTTACTTTAAAGTGTATGTATAAATTGTGTGATCTGCCTGAGTGCTTGAACATAACGAAGTGTATTGCATTAGGGCTTCCTATAACAGTTTGGTAGTGAAATCAGAGTCCTGGCATAATAACTGCCAGGTGAACATGCTTTTGCAAGCCATAGAACTGTTGGTAATTGTAGTTTCATGTGCCCCAACCAATCTGCCGGGAGAAATGGACTGCTGGCAAATGCATGAGCCAAGGCAGAGAAACTGCCGGGAGAAATTTATCTGCCGGGACAAGTAATCCCCGGCAGCCGTTCTCGTGGCAGTTCTATCTGCCGGGAGAAACACTGTCCCGGCAGTTTGTCTGCCCTTATAAGTGCCTTCTCCCGGCAGTTTTTGTGTCCTTATATCAGTGTAGTGGTGTAGTGTCCCTTCTATATGCTTCAAGATGGATGCTGCCAGAAGCGTAGTCTTGGGTAGGACAAGCATCTCCCCCTTTATTCTGACATTCTGCAATTTAGTCCATAGATACTACCCCTTTCATTGATACCATTGCATATGTAGTGTTGATCCTTGCTTGCGAGTACTTTGGATGAGTACTCATGGTTGCTTTGCTCCCTCTTTTCGCTCCTTTTTCCATTCTTCTCGGCTGCTGCAACCAGATGTTGGAGCCCAGGAGTCAGACGCTACCAACGATGACTACCACTACTCCGAGGGTGCTTACTACTATCTGCAGGCCATCGACGGCCAGGAGTAGTTTAGGAGGATCCCAGGCAGGGGGCATGTGCCTCTTCGATCTGCATCCATGTTTGTGCTAGCCATCTTATGGGAAGTTGGTTAACTTTATGTCTGTACTCAAATATTGTTTCTTCCACTGACTCGTCTATGATCGAGCATATGTATTCGAGCCCTCGAGACCCATGGCTTGTAATATAAAGCTTGTATGACTTTAATTTTTGTCTAGAGTTGTGTTGTGATATCTTCCCGTGAGTCCCTGATCTTGAGAGTACACATTCGCATGTATGATTAGTGTACGATTGAATCGGGGGCATCACACGTAGCTCTACTTCCCCAGCTCGCTATGTCACTGCATGTGCATCATTTTCTAACTCTCAGCCCCCCATGTAGCTAGGCTTGATCGGATTGTCCAATGCCACCTAATTTTTTTCTATTGTTAGAGGTAAAGCTACTTCATGGAGTCGAATCTTGTACTTGGTTGAAATAGGAAAGGAAGGGGAAAAGATGTAGTATGAACATAGGACTTGGCACAAACAGAAAAGAAAGAGGATGAAAGTAGTACAGACTGGCCATTCAACCGGTCTCTTGGTCGAAAACGGAAATAAAGGCGAAACACACTAGTATGACCAGGACTAGATTTGTTATCCACCCATATGAATAGGTGTCTAAAGTGAACAAAAATGAGACCAACCTAGATATGTTGCTTGGATGTTTGTTTCTCGGGGCAACGAACTCTGAATCACCACTTTATGCCCCGGTTAGGTACATGGTGCTGGACTACTGGTGCACCCACTGTCCCATGCCCTTATAGCAACTATTTGGTTGTTCTTAATCTAATGCCCCTGGTAAAATGAAGCCATGCCTCTGTTATAAGTCATGACAAGTTCAACCAATTGTTTTTGCCAGTTATTGTTTGAGACTTTGACTTTTTCCTTTGTAGCTTTTTGTGCAAACAGGAATATCCATTTCACCTCGTTGCTATTGCGACCTTTTGGTGCAGTACACAAAACACTTACTGAAAGAAGTGATTTTTGTGCAGTTTAACTGGAGTGTCACACAGGAACCATTGGTTGATTTCAGTGGAACTGCACAAATGGAGATCTGTGTTCCAATCTTCATCCTCCATATTGGTGCCCTAACCTTCCCTTAGGTAAGAATGATATTTAATGCATGTGTTCACCTCTATTTTGCAACTGCCATGAGAAAATAATGCTATAGTTTACTAGTAGACTTCTACTCCCTCACTAACAAAACCAAATCTGACATTGAAGGCCAATCATGTACTTGGTTTCACAAATTGGTGAGGAGAAAGAGAAACAGAGCAAGAAGAGGAAGAAGGAGAAGTGGAAGAAGAAGAAGAAGAAGAGGAAGAAGAAGAATAAGAAGAAGGACATGAAGAAGGATCACACACGGGTACTGTCCTATTTTATCCTGACATCTTGCTAGTGGTATTGTATTGTTGTGTGATACGTCTCCAACGTATCTATAATTTTTTTATTGTTCCAAGCTATTATATTATCAATCTAGGATGTTCTATATACAATTACAAGCAACGTTATATCATTTTTTGGGACTAACCTATTAACTTGGTGCCCAGTATCAGTTGTTGTCTTTGCTTGTTTTTACTTTGCAAAATATCAGTTCCAAATGAAGTCCAAATGCTACGACACTTTTTGGAGATTTTTTTTCTGGCGATAAGACACCCTGGAAGCTTCGGCAGGGAACCAGAAGATTGAAGAGGGGCCCACTAGGCACCAGGGCATGCCAGGGGCCTCTTGCGCGCCCTGGTCGGTAGTGGGGCCCACGAGCATCATTTGGACCTACCTCCGCCTATATAAATACTCTAGAATCCCAAAACCCTTAGGGGAGTCCGCAAAATACTTTTTTTGGGGATTGTAGCAGAATTTTAAAATTTTCTACGCATCACCAAGATCCATCTATGGAGTATACTAGCAACGAGGGGAAAGCAGTGCATCTACATACCCTTGTAGATCGCGAGCAGAAGCGTTCAAGTGAACGGAGTTGATGGAGTCGTACTCGCCGTGATCCAAATCACCGATGACCGAGTGCCGAACGGACGGCACCTCCGCGTTCAACACACGTACGGAGCAGCGATGTCTCCTCCTTCTTGATCCAGCAAGGGGGAAGGAGAGGTTGATGGAGATCCAGCAGCACGACGGCGTGGTGGTGGAAGTAGCGGGGATCCCGGCAGGGCTTCGCTAAGCGCAAGCGGGAGGGAGAGGTGTTGCAGGGGGAGAGGGAGGCGCCAGGGGCTGGTGTGTTGCTGCCCTCCCTCCCCCCACTATTTATAGGGGTCCTGGGGGGGGGGGGGGCGCCGGCCACCCTGGAGATCCCATCTGAGGGGGGGCGGCGGCCAAGGGGGTGGCTTGCCCCCCAAGGCAAGTGGGGCGCCCCCACCCCTAGGGTTTCCAACCCTAGGCGCAGGGGGAGGCCCAAGGGGGGCGCCCCAGCCCACTAAGGGCTGGTTCCCTTCCCACTTCAGCCCATGGGGCCCTCCGGGATAGGTGGCCCCACCCGGTGGACCCCCGGGACCCTTCCGGTGGTCCCGGTACAATACCGATAACCCCCGAAACTTTCCCGGTGGCCGAAACTGGACTTCCTATATATAATTCTTCACCTCCGGACCATTCCGGAACTCCTCGTGACGTCCGGGATCTCATCCGGGACTCCGAACAACTTTCTGGTTTCCGCATACTAATATCTCTACAACCCTAGCGTCACCGAACCTTAAGTGTGTAGACCCTACGGGTTCGGGAGACATGCAGACATGACCGAGACGCCTCTCCGGTCAATAACCAACAACGGAATCTGGATACCCATGTTGGTTCCCACATGTTCCACGATGATCTCATCGGATGAACCACGATGTCGAGGATTCAATCAATCCCGTATACAATTCCCTTTGTCAATCGGTACGTTACTTGCCCGAGATTCGATCGTCGGTATCCCAATACCTTGTTCAATCTCGTTACCGGCAAGTCACTTTACTCGTACTGTAATGCATGATCCCGTGGCTAACTCCTTAGTCACATTGAGCTCATTATGATGATGCATTACCGAGTGGGCCCAAGAGATACCTCTCCGTCATACGGAGTGACAAATCCCAGTCTCGACCCGTGCCAACTCAAGAGACACTTTCGGAGATACCCGTAGTGCACCTTTATAGTCACCCAGTTACGTTGTGACGTTTGGTACACCCAAAGCACTCCTACGGTATCCGGGAGTTGCACGATCTCATGGTCTAAGGAAATGATACTTGACACTGGAAAAGCTCTAGCAAACGAACTACACGATCTTTTATGCTACGCTTAGGATTGGGTCTTGTCCATCACATCATTCTCCTAATGATGTGATCCCGTTATCAATGACATCCAATGTCCATAGTCAGGAAAGCATGACTATTTGTTGATCAACGAGCTAGTCAACTAGAGGCTTACTAGGGACACGTTGTGGTCTATGTATTCACACATGTATTACGATTTCCGGATAACACAATTATAGCATGAACAATAGACAATTATCATGAACAAGGAAATATAATAATAACCATTTATTATTGCCTCTAGGGCATATTTCCAACAACTTTTCCCTCCGCCGCAAGTTCCAGAACCATGAGATCCAATCTAGAGGCCTTTTCCGGCACTCTGCCAGAGGGGGGGGGGACGATCACGGAGGTGTTCTTCATCATCCTTGTTGCCACTCCGTTGATGCGTGAGTAGTTTATCATAGACCTATGGGTCCGTAGTTAGTAGCTAGATGGCTTCTTCACCCTTGATGTTCTTCAATACAATGTTCTCCTTAATGCTCTTGGAGTTCTAGCCGATGTAATTCTTCTTTTGCGGTGTGTTTGTTGAGATCCGATGAATTGGGAGTTTATGATCAGATCTATCCATGAATATTATTTGCGTTTTCTCTTACTCTTTTATGCATGATTAATATTGCTTCGTATTTATTCTCCAATTTATTGGTTTGGTTTGGCCAACTAGATTGATTTATCTTGCCATGGGAAGAGGGGCTTTGTGATGGGTTCGATGTTGCGGTGCTCAATCTCAGTGACATAAGGAGACATGACATGCATGTATTATTTCTATTAAGGTAGAAAGATGGGATTTATTTCATACGTGAATTTATCTTGTCTACATCATGTCATCTTGCTTAAAGCATTACTCCGTTTTTCCATGAACTTAATACACTAGATGCATGGTGGATAGCGGTCGATGTGTGGAGTAATAGTAGTAGATGTAGAATCATTTTGGTCTACTAATCTTGGACGTGATGCATATGTATGATCATTGCCTTGGATATCATCATAATTATTTGCTTTTCTATCAATTGCTCAACAGTAATTTGTTTACCCATCGTATGCTATTTTCTCGAGAGAAGCATCTAGTGAAAACTATGGCCCCCGGGTCTATTTCCTATCATATATTGAAATCGAAAATACCTCGCTACAATTTTCATTTATTTATTTTTGTTTTGTATTTTTGTCAGATCTATCTATCAAAAACGATATCTTTTAATCTTGCTCATAACCGTTGAGGGATTGGCAGACGGGCAACTTGCTAATGTTATATTTGAAAAACCTCTCGATGAAAACACATCTATGGAAAGAAGAACAAAGATGACAATACTTGAAACTATGCATTACGCCTAGCTAGGGGCATAAAACAATAGTGCTTGTTGGGAGGCAACCAAATAGTTATCTTTTAATTTTTTGTTTTCCTTTCTGTTTTTCAATAAATATACAATTATGTTGTTGTTATGATTGTGTTTTAGTGTTTTAATTAGTGATTGTGCCAAGTAAAGCCTTTGGGATGACTTGGGTGATAGTTGCTTTGATTCTATGCATTAACAGGAACTATTACGTCTAGTAGCGGAATTGTTTAAATTCACTGGAAGAAAAATTCTGAATTTTTTACACATGATTGATATAAAAATTTCCCATGTTGTACTAATGTTTCAGAATTTTTGGGGTTATAGACGTATGGTCAAAGTTCAGATTACTACAAATTGTTCTGTTTTTGAAAGATTCTGTTTCCGTTGCATTGTGTGCTTATTTTGATGAATCTATGGATTATATCGGGGGTATAAGCCATGGTAAAGTTAGAATACAGTAGGTATAATGCGATAACAAAATATGAATGGGTTTGCAACAGTACCTAAAGTGGTGATTTGCTTTATTATACTAACGGATCGCACGAGGTTTTGTTAAGTATTGTGTGATTGAAGTTTTCAAGTTTTTTGTGAGATCGCGATGGATGAAGGAATAAGGAGTGGCAAGAGCCTAAGCTTGGGGGTGCCTCAGTAATATTCAAGGACCCCAAGAAACTAAGCTTGGGGATGCCCCGGAATGCATCCCCTCTTTCTTCTAACGACCATCGGTAATTTTACATGGAGCTATATTTTTATTCGTCACGTATCATGAGTTTTGCTTGCAGCTTCTTGTATTATATGAGTCTTTGCTTTGTTTTCCTTTTAGTTTGTCACAATCATCCTTGCTGGACACATTTATTTGAGAGAGCCACACGCATATCATGATTTGCTAGAATATCCTATGTGCTTCACTTAAATCTTTTGAGCTAGGCAGTTGCTCTAGTGCTTCACCTATATCTTTTTGAGCACGGCGGTGGTTATATTTTACAGAAATAAACTCTCTTGCTTCACTTATATTATTTTGGGAGTTGATTTTTTGAAGAAATATCTATGCTCTCGTGCTTCACTTAGGTCTTTTTTGGAGGTAAGAATAGTAATGGTAATTTGCACGAGATATGAATTTGGTCCCAAAGTGATGGATATCCAAGGGGGGATATAATAAAAACTTTCATGAAGATCATCGGATACTATTAATTTGATTCCTTGCAATAGTTTTGCGATATGGAGATAGTAATATGTGAGTCATGTTGGTGAGTAATTATGCTTTAGTAAGAATATTGGTGTTAAGGTTTGTGATTCCCTATGCATGCATGTAAAGTTAATAGTTATGCAATGAAATTATATCCTACTTGTGGTGCATTATTCGGTGTTAATTATGTTCAATGATCGTTTATGAACATTCTCGTTTTTTGGTTGGTTGCTTCTCAATCTATTTGCTAGCCTACACTTGTACTAAGCGGGAATACTGCTTGTGCATCCAACTCCTTCAACCCAAAGTTGGGCCAAATGAGTCCACCATACCTACCTATAAGCGGTATTTCCATGTCATTCCAAGTAAATTTCTATGTGACAACTCTAATTTTCAAAATGAATTCCCGTTTTGTGCTCCTGTACCGCTCATGAAGCGGCAGGGGGTGGCCAATATTTTCCATGCTAGGTATTTCATTCTCACAATGAGTGTTTATTCACTTGTCATTGCACGAGAGTGTGGCAGATAATAGGGATACCCAGTCCCGAAATGAAAAAAAATAATATGATAATAAATTCCTTGGAAAGTGTTGGTATGCGGCTAGCCATGAATTGTAAAAGAATGGTGGAAAGGAAATAAACTTTACTTTTTGCTACTTGTGATCCGCGTTCGTATTTCCCCGAAGAGGAGAGGATGATGCAGCATAATAGAGGTAAGTATTTCCCTCAGTTATGAAACCAACGTTATAAATCCAGTAGGAGAACCAAGCAACACTATGTAAACAACACCTGCACACAAACAACAAATACTTGCAACCCAACGCGTAAAGGGGTTGTCAATCCCTCAACGGTATTGAGACAGATTAAATTGTATAGAGATTGATAAACACATCTGACAAAAATACAATATAAAATAAATAAAGAAAAATTGCAGCAAGGTATTTTTGGTTTAATATATGATAGGAAATAGACCGGGGGCCATAGTTTTCACTAGAGGCTTCTCTCGAGAAAAGAGCATATGGTGGGTAAACAAACTAATGTTGGGAAATTGATAGAAAAGCACATAATTATGACGACATCCAAGGAAATGATCATGTATATAGGTCTCACGTCCAACATTAGTAGACCGACTCCTGCCTGCATCTACTACTATTACTCCACACATCGAACTATATCCAGCATACATCTAGTGTATTAAGTTCATGGAAAAACAGAGTAATACAGTAAGAACGGTGACATGATGTAGACAAGAGAAACTCAGTATGAATAAACCCCATCTTGTTACCCTTAATAGCAATAATACATGTGTGTCATGTCTCTTTCTGTCACTGAGATTGAGCATCGCAAGATCAAACCCATCACAAAAGCACCCCTTCCCATGGCAAGATAAGTTAGCCAAACCAAACCAATAAAACGGAGAAGAAATATGAGGCTATAACAATCATGCATAAAAGAGTTCAGAGAACACTCAAATAATATTCATGGATAGATCTGATCATAAACTCACAATTCATCGGAACCCAGTAAACACACCGCAAAAAAGAGTTACATCCAATAGATCTCCAAGTACATCGAGGAGAACATTGTATTGAAGATCAAAAAGAGAGAAGAACCCATCTAGCTTCTAACTACAGACTCGTAAGTCTATGGTAAACTACTCACGCATCATCAGAGGGGCAACAAGGATGATGAAGAACCCCTCTGTGACCGTTGCCCTCTTCGGTAGAGTGTCGGATAAGGCCTGTAGATTGGATCTTGTGGTTCTGGAACTTGCGGCGGTGGAAAAAGTATTTCGTCGACTCCTTTAGGGTTTTTGGGATTTTAGAATATTTATAGAGTCAGAGGTACGTCAAGACGGTGCTCGTGGGCCCCACTACCCACCAGGGCGCGCATGAGGCTCCTGGGCGCCCTGGTGCCTATTGGGCCCCATGAGCGTCCTTCCGTGTCCTCCAAAAGCTTCCTGGGAGTCTTCTTGCCAGAAAAAAATCTCCAAAAAGTTTTGTGGCATTTTGACTTCGGTTGGTATTGATATTCTGCAAAGTAAAAAACAAGCAAAAAACATCAACTGGCACTGGGCACTATATCAATAGGTTAGTCCCAAAAAATGATATAACGTTGCTAGTAAATGTATATAAAACATACAAGATTGATAATATAACAGAATGGAACAGTCAAAAATTATAGATACGTTGGAGACGTAGCAAGCATCCCCAAGCTTAATTCTTGCTAGTCCTCTTGTAGGTAAAAGATAAAAGTAGAATTTTTGATGTTGAATGCTGCCTATCATGTTCATCGCATACTCTTTTCTTTTGTATCATGGAAATTAGGACTTTAGATGATTCAAAGCAATAGTCTTTAATTTGACATGAGGACATCAATACTCAAGCATATCAACAAGCAACCATGTCTTTCAAAATATGAACGCTAACGAAAGCTATCCCTAGCCCATCATGCTCAATCATTGATCCATTCATGAAACACACTCAAATATTAGCTACATGCAATGCACAAGTATGATTATAGTGTTCCCTAGTTGGTGCTTTATAAGAGAAGATGGAGACTCAATAAAAATAAAAATTGCATAAAAGTAAATAGATAGGCCCTTCGCAGAGGGGAGCAGAGATTTGTAGAGGTGCTAGTGCTCATAGCTTCAATTGAGAGATAAAATCATTTTGAGAGGCATGCTTTTCCTGTCAACGAAAACGACCGAGAATTCCCAATATCTTCATGCTAGATAAATCGTAGGCGATTACCAAACATAAAATAAAGTTTATTTCCTTTTCCACCATTCTTTCACAATCCTTGGCTAGCTATATCCACGGGCGCCTTCCATACCAACACTTTCCAAGGAATTTATTATTGACAACATATAAATAAAAAAATTCATTTAGGTACTGGGCATCCCTATTACCTACCACACTCTCGTGCAATGACAAGTGAATAAACAGTCATCTTGAGAATGACATAGCTAGCATAGAAAATATTGGCCACCCTTCGCCACTTCATGAGCGGTATGGGCACACGAAAAGGAAATTTATTTTGAAAATTTGAGTTGGCACATACAAATTTACTTGCAACGGCATGGAAATACCATACATAGGTAGGTATGGTGGACTCATTTGGCACAACTTTGGGTTTAAGGAGTTGGATGCACAAGCAGTATTCCTCCTTAATACAAATGAAGGCTAGCAAATAGATTGAGAAGCGTCCAACCAAGAAACAAAAACAAGCATAAACGAGCATTACAAATAACTAACATTGAATAATGCACCACAAGTACGGTGTAACTTCATTGCATAACTAATGACTTTCATGCTTGCATAGGGAATCACAAACCTTAACACCAATATTCTTACTAGAACATAATTACTCACCAACATGACTCACATATTACTATCTCCATATCTCAAAACTATTACAAGGAATCAAGTTTATAATATCCAATGATCTTCATGAAAGTTCTTATTATACCCCCCTTAAATATCTATCACTTTGGGACTAAATTCATATATTACCATTGCTACTAACAAGCTCTCAGACAAAGTTAAGTGAAGCACGAGAGCATAAATTTCTTCAAAATAATTCCTTTTCTCAACTCTCAAAATAATCTAAGTAAAACATGAGAGCATTTCTTCAAAATTTAATAACTCTCCAAATAATCTGAGTGAAGCATGGGAGCATTTCTTCAAAAATTAAACCACCACCATGCTAAAAAAGATATAAGTGAAGTACTAGAGCAATTCCCTAGCTCAGAAAATTTAAGTGAAGCACATAGAGAAATTCTAACATATCATAGCATCATTATGGCTCTCTCAAATAGGTGTATGCAGCAAGGATGATTATGAAAAACTAAAAAGCAAAGCAAGCAAAGACTCATATAATACAAGACGCTCCAAGCAAAACTCATGGTATGTGACGAATAAAAATATAGCTCCAAGTAAAATTATCGATGGTTGTTACAATAAAGAGGGGATGCCTTCCGGGGCATCACCTAACTTAGTTTCTTAGGAGTCCTTGAATATTTCCTTGGGGTGCAAGGTGTAACGCCCCCGATTCGATCATACACTAATCAGACACGCAAACGTGTACGATCAAGATATCACAACACAACTCTAAACACAAATGAAAAATAATACAAGCTTCATATTACAAGCCAGGGGCCTCGAGGGCTCGAGTACCAAAGCTCGAGAGCACAAGAGTCAGCGGAAGCAATAATATCAGAGTACAAACATAAGTTAAACAAGGATGCCTTAAGAAGGCTAGCACAAACATCAATGATCAAAGAGGCAAGGCCTCCTGCCTGGGACCTCCTAACTACTCCTGGTCGTTAGCGGTCTCCACGTAGTAGTAAGCACCCACCGGGTAGTAGTAGTAGTCATCTAGGGTGGCATCTGACTCCTAGGATCCACCATCTGGTTGCAACAACCGGAAAGAAGAAAGAAGGGGGAAAAGGGGTAGCAAAGAAACCGCGAGTACTCATCCAAAGTACCCGCAAGCATCAGATCTATAGTAAGTATGCATTGGTATCAAATGAAAGGGTTGTATTTGTGGACTGAACTGTAGAAATGCCAGAATAGAGGGAAAGGCCTAGCCTATCGAAGACTAGCATCTTCAAGAAGCTCCAAGCATCTTGCAGCATTCAGAAGAGTATAGAATAGCATTTTATATTTAACAAACATGTTGGAATATTAATGCCCAGAGATCCTTCCTCGACTCCCTACGAGAAAGCAATCCCGGAGCCAACATATCCATCACGTATCTCAAGTATCCATTTCTAGTTGTAATAGATCAGGATACAAGTCTGAACGTCCGTTACCGTGGACACGGCTATTCAAATAGATAATCTTCCCTGCAGGGATGCACCACGTTACCCAACACGTTTGATTACTCTGGCCGGACACACTTTTCTGGGTCAATGCCCGGCCTCGAAAGATCAACATGTCGCAGCCCTACCTAGCTCAGTAGAGAGGTCCCCGCCGGTCTACATCCTAAGCACTCTGAGGTCTTGGGCCCATCGCCCATTGCACTCTGGGTCGTTGCGAGCAGGGTGGATACCAGCACCGCCTCGGATGGCCAGCATGATCCGACCGTGCCGTAATGCTGAATTCGACATCTTACAAAGCTTCGGCTGATACTACGACGTCGAGGCCCATAACTATTCTCGCGTGGTGGTTAGTGGTTAAAGGCCAGTGGCCAACTCAGAACAAATACCTAAACCTGTTAGTGCATTATTAAAAGAAGTGACAGCTGTCGGGACAAGTCCGGAGCTACCACCCCCTCTTGGGTGATACCGCTAAATAGCCAGCCACCACCGTAACATCTTGCGGGTGCTCTCCAGGCCTGCCTGACTTTAACAAATGGCCTCAAGTAAAGTCAAGGTAACCGTGTGTCCACACATCAAGGGGGAAATCCCGAGGAATCACCCTCGGTGGATTCCACTTGATGTAATCATCAAGGTGAACGTAGGAGGAATCACCCTCGAGGTTCACACTTGAGGGGCTGCACAACTGAGTCATGTCGGGAGTGGTGAAGGAGGAATCAACCTCGATGACCATGACCGAATAGCTACACTACAAAGTTATCATCAGGAGTGCGTTATGAGGTATCACCCTCGGCACTCGATAGTAACTATGCAGAGTCGTACAACTAAGGGGGTGAAGTGACGTGTCGGTCTCTTATCGTTGATCACGTTGATAGAGTCGTCGATGATGAAGCAGGGGCAACAAGGACAAGGTGGGGGTCACTGATGGATCACCAACCGACCTATACTAAGCAATTTAGGATAAGCAGGTAGGTAACAATAGCAGGTACAAAAGCAGGCTATGCATCAGAATAGGAGCAATCAATTACAGTAGCAAAATCTAATGCAAGCATAAGAGAATGGAATGGGCGATATCGGGATGATCAAAGGGGGGCTTGCCTGCAATCTCCGCTGAAAGGGAAGAAGGGGCCGTCGTCAACGTAGTCCACATCGTTATCAGCAGTGGTCTGGAGGTCTACCGGAGAAGAAGAGGGGGACGCAATAGTAAATACGAAGCACACAGATGCATGGCATGACGATAAGCGGTACTAGGGGTGACATATCGTAGTGCTACACGATACCAGCGAAGAGGGATAACATCCGGGAAAGTTCTCCCGAAGTTTGGCATTTTTGGACAGATGAATAGGACGGGGACGGTTGCATGTTCACTATGCTAGGTACGTGTGACAGACGAACGGAGGGCATATCCGGATCCCTTTCACTTTTCTGAGCAACTTTCATGTACAAAGTATTTTAATCTCAATTATGGTTAATTTTATATGATTTTTCAAAGTTTTTGGTATTTTCTAGAATTTCTTATTAAATCAGAAATAATAGCAAAAAGCTATGTATACACACTGAAGTGTACACAGCAGGGGCTACCGAGGCTGACATGTGGGACCTATTGACTGAGTTGGCCCAATCAACAGGGCAGGTGGGGTCCTGGTGTCATTGACTAGCACTTATTTGTTTTAACTAAATTGATTTATGTAGGAGGGACCCACATGTCAGTACACATGTTATATTTAAAGGGCTATTTAGCAGTGGGTCCCTCACGTCATAAGGCTAGCTAATCAATTAATAAAACTAACAAATTACAGGGACCCCACTTGGCCTAGACTAAATTAGCCCCTTAATTAATTTATCCTAGTCCTAATCAACATGGCAAGCCACGCTGGGCAGCAACGCGCGGTGGCTACAGCCAGCAGCGGCGTGAACTGGAGCGGCTGGCAGCGGGCGGAGGCGGCTGCGGGCGTGCGAGGCAGCAGCAGCAGTGATGCAGCAAGCAGGCAGCAACAGTGATGCAGCAAGCAGGCAGCAACAGTGACAGCTAGCAAGGAGCAGTGGCAATGTAGCGCAGCAGCATCATAGGCTCCATCATCCTACTGATCAGTTCTCTGCAGGTAGCAATTAAAATCAGGTCATGAGGCCGCCAGACGAAACGCGGTCGTCCGTCGAGGCCGGCGCCGGTGCGGCCTGCGGCTCATCACGGAAATCTAGCGCGGCGGATCCCCCCTCTATCCTGACATCGTCGGCGCACTCTCCCTCAACTACTCATGCAGCGGCGCCGTCGGGTGGAGGGGCGGGTCGAGCGGTAGCAGCGGGAGCGGATCCCGGCGTCAGGACGGATGGTGGGATCACAGGAGAACTGCCGAGGCTGCGGCAGTGGCAGGTTCAATTTTCTGATGAGACGGATCCCGACACTTGGATCGTGGGGCGTCTTCGTTTCTCACCATCGTCGCGATGGATGGCTCTGTTGGATATGGAAAACGATGTGTTGGCCAGCGATCATCTCCTGGACGGCGATCAAATCGAGGTAGGGCTTCGATTTTCCTTGGATAACTATGATGTTGTCGTTGGTCATTGTGTGCAGGTTAATCAGATCCCGGTGGCGGACATTGTTGATTTGACGAACACAACGAAGACGGGGAGTGCGGCCGCCGGGATCCCGGCGGGGTCGCGGTCTGCTCCCTCCGGCGAGCGGCGGCAGGTGGGGAGCCGGTTTTGGGCCCTTGCCGACGCAGACGAGGACGAGGGGGATGAGGAAGCGGATGCGGCGCCGTCATCTCCGCCTACTCTGACGCCCTCCGACCTGTTGTGTGAGTTCTTGGGTGCAGGTTATGAAGAAGATGAGGTCGCTTCCACCGTCGACAAGGTCCTGCCCCTCGAGGATCTGGCTAGGGTCGGGCTTCATGCGGGAGAAACCAAGGAGATGCTGCGCCGGGTGGTTCACCGGAGAACGGCGGCGACGGCGATCTGGCCGTGGAAGGGTCCCTTGCCTAAGGTACTTCTACCGAATTTAACCGTTTTCGATCTGATTCGGCTGGAATCTTGGACTACTGTGAAGAGGAGAAAGAATGCTCGCCGGGCAGGGCCTCGATCGGCGCCGGAGGTGACCGCAGCTGCACCGCCGGCGGTCATGGCGATCCGGATCGGGGCGGCTCGCCAGGAGCGTTTGAATTCGCTCCTGGGCCGAGACGTGTTGCGTTGTGGTGTTGGGCCGGTGGGTTTGAGTGGGCTGGGGTCCACTGGGTATGAGGCCCAGCAGGAACCGGTTTTGCTCGTAACCCAGGGCATCGAGGCATGCACGTCCAGATCGTCGTCATTGTCTCCTGCGCCGTGCCCTAGGGCTTTCGTTAGACAAACGCCGCGTCTTCGTTCTGCGGGGAGTGGCCGGGCTCGCCGTAACTTGCCACTAGGGGCCATGGCGGGGCCTGGAGGTGCTCCGCCGCCGGGGAAGAGGCCGGCAAAACTGAGTGGGGTAGGCCGCGCTGGAGGGGCGCCGCCGCCAGGCCCGGGTAGCGGCAGGGGCCTTGCGCCATCGCCGGCAGTCGGCGCTAGGCGTGGCGGCGTGACTACGGCTGGCCGGGGAGCTGGAGTCTCTGGTGGAGCGCCTAATGCTGCGGCGAGTCGCGGCGCTGGCGGTCTGCCCGCTGCCCGGCCGCCGGCGACATCTCCGGTGGTCGTGCCCTCGGCCGGACGTGGAGGGCCGGTCCTCGGTCCCCGCCCGGTGGCCGGTGGGGCTGCTGCGGGCCGCGGTGTAGCGCCTCCTAGGCCTCCCGCGCCGACGACGGGCTTGCAACCGCGGCCGGCTCCGCCTCCGCACTTTGTTGCTCGGACGCCTCATCAGGCTGCGCCGGTGTTGTCGCAGGCGCCGCCCCCGCAGAGCAATGCCATTGGTGGTGCTTCAGCTATGCCCAGGGGTCAATGGGGGGATGACGGTTATAATGCCTATGGATCTGGGCAGCGCCGGGGTTCTTCGTCCACGGGTGGAGGTCGTGGCTATGCTTGGCGGAGCGACGGATCTGCAGAGAGGCCTTTTTGGGTCCTACCGGTGGTTTTGTCGAGGGGGCATCTGGCCCGGATCATCGGCAGCGGGGTGGTTTCCGCGGTCATCGTGGCGGTCATCGCGGTCGTGGTGGTCTATACCGCCCATGACAACCTCCGCCCACCGTGGTTGTCGAGCAGACGACCGTTGGCGGGAGTACCGAGGAGCCAGTGTTGACCGGTCAGGCTATGGAGGTTGTGACGGCTCTCGCTAGTGTTCACGTTCCAGAGAATGAGACTATGGGTGATGTGTCCGTGGATATGCCGGACAGGGCTGACGCTGATAGGGCGTCCAAGTGGGCGCGCAAGAAAGAGAAAATGATGTGTTATCGTTGTGGTGACAAGGGTCATTTTATTGCTGAGTGTATAGCTATGTTATGTGACACTTGTGGTAAGCCAGAACATGATTCGGGGGATTGCCCACTTCTGCGAGATCAGGCACCATCTCTCATGATGTATGGAGTGTATTGTGCTAAACTCACGTTCTTTGAATCTCCTAATGAGAGGGAGGTTCCTGATGAGGCCCAGAGCATGACTACTGGGATTGTTAAGGTGACCAAAGGAGAGGTCTCCGAGACTCAGATTGTGCAGAGGCTCCGGGAGTTGGCCCCTGGGGACTTTCAGTGGGAGCTTGTCAGTCTCGCTGATAAGATGGTTCGGGTTGAGTTTCCTTCGGTGGAGGATCTGCAGAGGCTTCTGAGTTTTGGGATGTGCAAAGTGCCGGGCACAGATTGCATCCTTGAGTTCCATGAGTGGAAGCAGGTGGAGCCTCAGGGCAAGCCACTTACTCAGGCATGGTTGCGTTTTTCCGGGTCCCCTTCCAAGCCGATGCAGGATGCTAGGGTCGTGGCTAGCTTGGGAATCATGGTGGGGAAGCCTGAGCGTGTGGATATGGCTTTCACCAGAGCTCACGGGATTGCTCGTATACTGGTTAGTATTTTGAATATTGAGTATGTGCCTGAGGTTGTCAAGTGGACTTATCGTGGAAAGGTTTTTGACCTTCTGATTGAGTTTGAGGACGAGACCCTGTTGGCCGAGGGGGCTAACGGGACTGACGTGGATATGCACGAGGGTGATGACAGCGCGGGAGCTAAGGAGACTACGGTCGATGATACGGGACGACAGTTGTCCAAGGGACCGGGGTCCGGGTCTACGACGTTCGAGGATGGGGCGGCTCCACTATCGTCGGTGCCTACGACGACTCTGAGATTTGGGGCTTTCGAGACTGCGTGTGCACCACCGAGGTTGTGGAGTGATCGAGTGGATTCGGATGAGGCTGTTGAGCTCGCGTTACCTGCTTTGGTTTTTGAGGATGCTGTGAGTCCCGTTCCTCGGGCTTCGACGGTCTCGGTCAGGGGAGAGGAGGAGGTGCGTGGGCAAGTGGCCACTACCTCACGTGCTCAGCACAGTGTCTCTCATCAGGTACTAGATCCGGTGCTTGAGGCGCTGTCTTCAGGAGGAATCCCGGGGCAAGCGGCCTCGATTCTCTCCTCTACTGTCGAGGTGCAGGTGTTGGAGGGGGCGGTTCAGCCTTCTGTTGGGGACTCGGGGCAGGTGGCCCCCGTGTCCTCCCTTCCGTCAGGGCTAGACGAGGCCTCGACGGTGGCGGTCTCACCTTTGGGAGGGGGCCCGATGCAGGTGGGCTCGGATCCCCCTTCTCCCGCCGCTTGGTCTGCTCTGCAGGTTGCGGCATCGCCTTCGAGAGGGGGCTCGGGGCAGGAGGCCTCGGGGCCTTACTCTCTTGGGGCGCCTATGGTGGCCGCCCCTCCGGTGCTGGGGGGGGGAGTTCGGGCAGGTGGCCCATGCACTTCCTTCCCCCGGTGCGCTGCCGTCTCCGCCCTGTGGGGCGCGTCCGACTTCTCTGGCGTTGGCGAGGGCCTCTCCGCGTCCTGGCATTGACGCGAGAGCATCCGTGGAGGCTGACCAGCTCTGTGTTCGGGGTGAGGCAGGAGGCCACACCTCGAGCAGGATTTCTCGAGAGGAGGTCATTGCGTTTGGAGGGATTCCGGATCCGATTTCTGAGGGACGACGGTTGAGCTGCCGTTTCTAGAATCATCCAGAGGTGGACGACATTCAGCAGCGGTGCGCTATGAGGGCGGCCAAGCTTCATGACGTTGAGGTCACTACTGGTATGTCGGTCAATACCTCTTATTCCATTTTGCATTTTTCTAATGATGAGATTGTCGATAATGCAAATCAGTTAGGAGTTTCACTAGGTAGTAATGTTACTGAAATTTCAAATTCTGTTAATGGCCTCCTGGATTTAGAGGCTGAGCGGGCTTTAGAGATGATTCGCAACTTAGTAGCGGTTAAGCCCATGAGTGATTTAGAGTTTGATGCGTTGGGGGTCAGAGTGTTCGATAACTTTTGTGCGGATCTTACTCCTCCCATGCCTGAGTCGGAGGAGGAGGATGATACAGTGGTGATTGATGTCGCGAGACCTGCTGAGACTGGTTGTGAGGACCGGTTGCAGAGTCAGAATATCACCAAACGCAAGTGGAAGTGGAAGGTTTATCCGGTGTCCGCAGTGCGTAGGAGTGCAAGGATCCGTACGACAAAAAAAATTCCATGATGAATTATGAAAGGAATCTTTTGGAATAGCAGAGGTCTGAAAGACTTGGCTAAAAGAAGGTTTCTGGCGGAGGCGTCTCTAGAGCATAGATTAGATTTTATCGCTTTATCGGAAACTGGTAGAGATAATTTTGCGCCACAATTTCTAAATACCTTGTCGAGAGGTATTGATTTTGACTGGCACTGTTTGGGAGATCGGGTGGGATCTTACTCGGAGTTCGATGCGATTTGCTCGAGGTTCGAAGTGTGGTTATGGGAGATTTTGCAGTCAAGTTTCGGGTGCGGTCAAAGGCCGATGGGTTCAATTGGGCTTTGGTGGCAGTATATGGGGCCGCACAACCTGAACTTAAGCCTGAGTTCTTGGCTGATCTGGTTAGGATTTGTGGCTCTGAGCAGCTCCCTATCCTAGTGGGGGGGGGGGGTGATTTCAATATCATTAGAAGGCGTGAGGAGAAGAACAATGACAACTTTGACGGCAGATGGTCGTTCATGTTTAATACTATCATTGAAAGCTTGGATCTGAGAGAGATTGAGCTTTCAAGAAGAAAATTCACTTGGGCTAACGCGATGCCAAATCGATGTTTGAAAAGTTGGATCGCGTGTTGGCTAGCGTTGAATGGGAACAGAAGTTTCCCTTTGTAACTGTTCAGGCCCTTTCCCGTGGAATTTCTAACCACACGCCGTTATTTGTTGACTCTGGTGAGGCCACCCACGTGGGAAATAAGAATACGTTCTCTTTTGAGCTTGCTTGGTTTGAGCGAGACGGCTTCTTTGATCTCGTAGCCAGAGAGTGGGCTAAGGATTCCGGAGGTAAGTCTGCGCTTGAGCGCTGGCAGAATAAGATCAGGCATTTGAGAAGTTTTCTGCGTGGGTGGGCTAAGCATCTTAGTGGGATCTATAAGGTCGAAAAGGAAAGGCTCCTTAACCTTATTCAGTCCTTAGATGTAAAAGTAGAAACCACTGTTCTGCCATCCTCGGAGCTTCATGCCAAGCTTGACGCAGAGATGAGGCTGAAAGAGCTTCTTCGAGAGGAGGAATTGAAGTGGGCGTTGCGGGCCAAGGTCCGGCGAGTAGTCCAGGGGGATGGGAACACTCAATTCTTTCACATGATCGCTAATGGTAAACACAGAAAGAAGAGGATCTTCCAGCTTGAACAAGATGAAGGAACGATTTTAGGACAGGAAAACCTAAAATCATACATTACCGAGTATTACAAGCGGCTGTTTGGACCCCCAGAGGATAACTGTGTGTCTCTGGATGAGTCCAGGATTGAGGTTGTTCCTCAACTAACAGCAGTGGAGAACGATATTTTGGCGGCCCCGTTCACTGAGAAAGAAGTTTTCGAGGCTATATCGCAAATGAAAAATAATAAGGCTCCCGGCCCTGATGGATTTCCGGCTGAGTTCTATAAGAAGTGCTGGCACATCATTAAGGGGGATCTGTTGCCCTTGTTCAATGATCTCTTCTCTGTGCAGCTTCAGCTTTTCCAACTGAATTTTGGAACAATAACCCTTCTTCCTAAGAAAACAGAGGCTGTGAGAATTGAGCAATTCAGGCCAATCTGTCTTCTCAATGTTAGTTTCAAAATTTTCACCAAGGTCGGGACTAATAGGCTCACACAGATCGCGCATGCTGTGGTGCAGCCTACCCAAACTGCTTTCATGCCGGACAGGAACATCTTGGAAGGGGTTGTGGTCCTTCATGAAACGCTCCATGAGATCCACATGAAAAAGCTAGACGGAGTTATTTTCAAGGTGGATTTCGAGAAAGCGTACGACAAAGTCAAATGGCCTTTCCTTCAGCAGGCCTTACGCATGAAGGGTTTTGATGAAGCTTGGCGATGCCAGGTAGAATCCTTCACGCAAAAAGGGAGTGTTGGAATTAAAGTGAATGATGACATTGGATTATTTCCAGACACACAAGGGCCTGAGACAAGGTGATCCAATGTCTCCTACTCTGTTCAACATTGTGGTTGACATGTTGGCAATTCTGATAGGAAGGGCCAAGGAGGCTGGTCAGGTGGGTGGATTGGTGCCTCATCTAGTTGATGGAGGTGTATCCATCCTGCAGTACGCTGATGATACAATCATCTTTATGGAGCACGACTTGGTGAAAGCGAGAAATATGAAGCTGGTGTTATGCTTATTTGAACAATTGACCGGACTGAAGATCAATTTTCATAAAAGCGAGTTGTTCTGCTTTGGTAGAGCCAATGAGGAACAAGAGGCTTATAGGCAATTGTTTGGATGCGAATTGGGGGTGTTACATTTCACCTACTTAGGTATACCCATTCACCATCGTAAGCTGACAAACAGAGAATGGAAGAGCATCGAAGACTGGTTTGAGAAGAAACTAAGTTGCTGGAAGGGCAAACTCATGTCTTATGGAGGCCGACTAATACTTATTAATTCGGTGCTCACGAGTATGCCTATGTTTCTCTTATCTTTTTTCGAAGTCCCAGTTGGTGTTAGGAAAAGTCTGGACTTCTATCGATCCCGGTTCTTCTGGCAGAGTGATGAAACCAAGAGAAAATACCGACTAGCCAAATGGGATATCATCTGTTGACCAAAGGACCAGGGGGGCCTTGGTATTGAGAATCTTGAAGTCAAAAACAGATGTCTTCTCAGCAAGTGGCTGTATAAACTTTCAGTTGACACCGAGGCCACGTGGGCGCAGATTGTTCGAAGTAAGTATCTGCAGTCCAAGACGTTGTCCCAGGTGACAGTGAGACCCACAGACTCGCCGTTTTGGAAGGGGCTTATGAGAGTCAAAGTTGCCTTCTTTAATAGAACTAAGTTTATAGTCGGTAATGGTAGTACCACTCGCTTCTGGGAGGATACTTGGCTTGGTGAAGCACCGTTGGCGCTTCAGTATCCGTCCCTGTATCGTATTACTCAACGACGTGATGCTCTTGTTGCCACGATTTTGCAGTCCATTCCCCTTAATATTCAGTTTAGGAGGGCGCTTGTGGGCGACCGGTGGGAAGCATGGCTTCACTTGGTGAGTAGACTGATGGAGGTTCAGTTATCTCACCAACCCGATAAGTTGTGTTGGAAGCTTACTAGGTCTGGTGAGTTCTCTGTCAAGTCGATGTATATCGATGTCATAAACTCAAGTGTTATCCCTAGTTCCATAGAGGTTTGGAAAGTCAAAGTTCCTTTGAAAATTAAAGTGTTTATGTGGTTTGTGCATAAACAAGTCATTCTAACAAAGGATAATTTGGCTAAGCGCAACTGGACAGGATCTACTAGGTGTAGTTTTTGTGGCCGGGACGAAACCATCAAACACCTCTTCTTTGACTGCCCTTTGGCAAAGGTCTTGTGGCACACGGTGCATATTGCCTTTAACATTACTCCTCCGAATTCGGTCAGTACGTTATTTGGAACGTGGCTTGTTGGGATAGAGTCTGAAACAGCCAGACACATTCATGTAGGAGTATGTGCTTTGTTGTGGGCAATTTGGAATTGCATAAATGATTTGACCTTTAACAGAAAACGAATATTCATTTTTTGCAGGTTGTATTCCGAGCTACTGCGTTGATCCGTATGTGGTCCTTACTCACTCTGATGGAGGCCAGGGAGCGTTTGGTTACTGGATCTGCCCGGTGGGAGATGGTAGCGCGGGATATCTTCAACCGGTTTGGATGACGGTCATGTAATAGGATAGGCAGTTAGTTTACCTATCTTTGTTTTGCCAGCCGGTTGTGGCTTTTGGGCCTTGTGTTTCTGGCATTTGTGGCTCTTTGTGAGCTCACCGTTACTTTGCTTTCAGACTTTATGACCTTGTTGAACAACTTTATTTATTTATCTATGTGGCCGTATGCATCGTTCTGATGCAGAGGCTGGGGAGTCCCCCCTTTTCAAAAAAAAACCCGCGGGGGCTAGCTGCAGCACATCAGCAACAGGAGCAAGCGGACCAGGCCGCCAGAGGTAGGCTAGCACGGGCAAGGGTAGCAACAGGAGGTGCGCAATGGCGGGTGTCGGCAGGAGCAAGCAGCAGCAGAAGCAACACGCACGTGTACGCAGAAGCTCGGGCGAGATCCAACCATGGCGTACAACGGCGCAAAAGTAACAGGTCAAAGCCGAGATCGAGGGGAATTGGAACATGAGCTCACAACAGAGATCATGGACGAGGTTAGGGAGCACGGGGTGGCCAGAAGGCGGCGAATCCGACGACGAACGGCGATGGTCATGGCAGAGAAGACGGCGAAGAAGGCTATGATGCAGTGCGTCCTCACTCGATTCAGATTACCAGGCGAAGGAGACATTGACGACAAGGATCTTGGACAACTTAGCATGGCGCGGGACGACTCCGGAGCATGAGATCGACAACGTGTGTGGCGATGGGGGCTGGGGCGTGTGCGGGGGCAAGAGCTACGGTGCGAGGAAGAGGGGGAGCAGCTAGGGTTCGGCCGAGGGGGTCGAGAGGTACTTGCAGGTCATCGGGGAGGTGGTGGATGGCCGGCACGTGGCCGATCCACGGCGTGGACGGGCGCAGGACGGCCAGCGCGCCCTCTGTGAACAGAGGTTGAAGGCAACCAGTGGAAGTTGGGCTGGGCCTGCACCGTTGACTTAAGCCCCACTAATAGGGAAAAGCCCAGCAGTAACGCGGGTTAAATGCGTATCAGTAGCGCAGGTGGCCGCGTACTGATACGGTGCTACAGCTAATGCTTATCAGTAGCGCGGTTCAACTCGCGCTGCTGCTATCTAGGTATAGCAGCAGCGTCTGTATGTAACACGCGCTGCTGCTAATAGCTGTAGCGCCCTTTAAGAAAGAGCGCTACTGCTAAAGCCATACCCCGCGCTACTGTTATTATTTTTTGATTTTTTTTCTGCTGCTGAATTTTGTTTAGGGCTTTATACAATAATCTCTAACATATCATACACAGACAAATGTAATCATATTATATACATACAAATAGTCTCATCAAATCATGTCATCATCATAATCGTCATCCAACACAAAGTGTTCTCTCGTCATCATCTTGAAAATAGCGATACATGCAAGTCTCGAATACTTGCAACTACATCGTCATCCATCTAAAAATGACATACGCGAGAAGTGCTATCACTATGAGTGATAGCGGAACTATGCAGTGCATGAGGCGGCGGTTATTAGTCCTCTCTCGTGCTAGCGTGAACCTCAAGTAACTAGCTTCTGCTTCTTGTCTGCTTTTGAAGCCTTTATGGCTGGCGCCCGAGACCCCGTCCACTTGCGCCTGACACTCAGACCACTCGTCGTACACTCCCGGAACCTTCCCTTTGTACACGACATAGCACTCCTTCTTCGCCATCAAGAATCTAGGTATCTGTTAGAGATGCATCTTCATCATGAGAATGTACGATCATATGCAACAAAATACACTAGAGCAACAAGAAAAGAAAGGGTTATGCAACTAGATGCAACATATAGTACGCAACCTAATTAACTAGAGGTACGCATGTCATCGTACCCAAACTAACAAAGTAGCGTTACGCAAGTTCGGCAGGGACCGTGGACATCACAAAGTTTCATTGCTACAGTAAGTATACAAGTTCAACCGACACATATCATCATCATCGGCACTGTAAATCACTAGAAGTTCCATCCTTCCATATCATCAAGGATGGACCCTAGCTTCTTGAACGGCGTGAGGTCATGACGTTGCATGCCTATGCGAGTTCGTACGTCAGCTTGCGATATAGGGCCGTGGTGGAACATCCCCTTCTCATCGACGACTTCTTTCATGATGGTCGTTGCGATGTCCCTTTGGATGCGAAAGAAGTCATCTCTAAGTTTATAATCCGCTTCTCCATGAGATTCTACCCACTTGCGGATATGATCCTCGTTTCTGCTTGTCATGCGAAGCTTTTGGTGATCCATGCTGAACTCAATCATGAGATGGAGGTAGAATCCATCTTTCTTGCTTGGTTTTGGGACATGGATGCAGCAGAAGTTAGTTTTATGCGAGAAACCCAACTTCTTGTTCCTTTGTTTCCTGATCTGCAGGTAGCCACCCCTAATGCTGAAGCCTTGGAGAGCATCATCTAGAATATTCATTATGTGGGTGTAGTCCTTCTTCTCGTAGTCTCTGGTAGGGTCGAAATACACAGCGTGGGAGACTCGCGGGTAAAGAACGATAAGGACGGCGCACCCGTTGCTGCGGGGAAAAAGACACCTCAAATTATTCTCCATATGAGCGAGAAGGAATGATTGAAATGTACGAAAGGGTTGTCCGGAACTGGCTTACTTTGGATGATAAGGCCGGAGGACAATTTCCTGGTCCTTATTCTGTACCATGAAGTTTTGGAGGTACTCCCTAGCAATTTCACGCTCAAAGTTGCCTAGACTCAAGAAAGACTCATGCATGTAGTACGGATCCGCCATACAGATTTGCGAGACTTCTTCTCTCTTCATGACGGAGCTCATATGTAGCGCAAAAAGGCGGACGATTGTAAAATTGAGCCGCCTTGTCAGAAACATCTCGAAGATATGGTCAAACTATAGGAAGAACACCTCCGCGGGCCGTGTGTCGACATAGCACTTCCCCTCAGGCAGACGAGCCACTTATGTCGGATATCCTGGATCCTTCGAGGCTAGCAGGCTTTTCTCAGTCGGCAGCACATGGTCGTGCAGTCTCCTGAGATCCCCCAATAGTGCCTTTAGCAGTTTCGGCGGTAGCATCGGATCGCCCGTGACATGGATCATGGCCGCAGCTTTGACGGGTACATGCTCTTCAAAATCCACCGTCTGGCTGCTATGTACTCTAGCTTGTTTGGAGGCAGCTATATTTCCCGGTCTCTTCCTCTCCTTTTTCTTGGGCACACCTTCTAGACCCTTCCTTAACCCCTGCCCCAGTGTTGCCGAGCTAAGCACTGTACGACCCCCGGCTAGTTGAGCCTGTGTTGAGTTGGCATCTTCAGGCGTGTCCTGTGAGGATTTCATGAAGAGAGACTTCTTGCAATACCCGCTAGGACGTTCCTGCCCAGGCAGATCATCCATATCCTCATCAGCATGCTGATAGCCCGATTCCTCATATGGCTGACTCATCATATCTAAGTCACCATCGTACGCACTTGTAATGAGGAAACTGAAGGAAATATGCCCTAGAGGCAATAATAAAGTTGTTATTTATATTTCCTTATATCATGATAAATGTTTATTATTCATGCTAGAATTGTATTAACCGGAAACTTAGTACATGTGTGAATACATAGACAAACAGAGTGTCTCTAGTATGCCTCTACTAGACTAGCTCGTTAATCAAAGATGGTTAAGTTTCCTAGCCATAGACATATGTTGTCATTTGATGAACGGGATCACATCATTAGAGAATGATGTGATGGACAATACCCATCCGTTAGCTTAGCACTATGATCATTTAGTTTATTGCCATTGCTTTCCTCATGACTTATACATGTTCCTATGACTATGAGATTATGCAACTCCCGAATACCGGAGGAACACTTAGTGTGCTATCAAACGTCACAAGTAACTGGGTGATTATAAAGATGCTCTACAGGTGTCTCCGATGGTGTTTGTTGAGTTGGCATAGATCGAGATTAGGATTTGTCACTCCGATTGTCGGAGAGGTATCTCTGGGCCCTCTCGGTAATGCACATCACTATAAGCATTGCAAGCAATGTGACTGATGAGTTAGTTGCGGGATGATGCATTACGGAATGAGTAAAGAGACTTGCCGGTAACGAGATTGAACTAGGTATGGTGATACCGACGATCGAATCTCGGGCAAGTAACATACCGATGACAAAGGGAACAACGTATGTTGTTATGCGGTTTGACCGATAAAGATCTTCATAGAATATGTAGGAGCCAATATGAGCATCCAGGTTCCGCTATTGCTTATTGACCAGAGATGTGTCTCGTTCATGTCTACATAGTTCTCGAACCCGTAGGGTCCGCACGCTTAACGTTCGATGACAATTTGTATTATGAGTTTATGTGTTTTGGTGACCGAAGTTTGTTTGGAGTACCGAATGAGATCAAGGACATGACGAGGAGTCTCGAAATGGTCGAGACATAAAGATTGATATATTGGACCATGTTATTCGGACACTGGAAGTGTTCTGGATTGTTTCGGGTAAAACCGGAGTGCCGAAGGGGTTACCGGAACCCCCCGGGGGAACTAATGGGCCACCATGGGCCCTACTGGAGAGAGAGGAGGGCAGCCAGGCCAGGCCGCGCACCCGCCCTTCGAGTCCGAATAGGACAAGGGAAGGGGGCGGCGCCCCTCTTTCCTATTCCCTCCCCCTCTCCTTCCTTCCTCCTCTTGGTGGAATCCTACTAGGACTTGAAGTCCTAGTAGGACTCCCCTCCTTGGGCGCGCCCTCTAGGGCTGGCCGACCTCCTCCCTCCCTCCTTTATATCCGGGGGAGGGGGCACCCCATAGACACACAAGTTGATCTTTAGCCGTTTGCGGTGCCCCCCTCCACAGTTTTACACCTCGGTCATATCGTTGTAGTGCTTAGGCGAAGCCCTGCGCCGGTAACTTCATCATCACCGTCACCACGCCGTCGTGCTGACGAAACTCTCCCTCGGCCTCAACTGGATCAAGAGTTCGAGGGACGTCACTGAGCTGAACGTGTGTAGATCACGGAGGTGACGTGCGTTCGGTACTTGGATCGGTTGGATCGCGAAGACGTTAGACTACATCAACCACGTTACTAAACGCTTCCCCTTTTGGTCTACGAGGGTACGTGGACACACTCTCCCCGCTCGTTGCTATGCTTCTCCTAGATAGATCTTACGTGATCGTAGGATTTTTTTTGTAATACTACGTTCCCCAGCAGAAACCCATTCGGTCCTCCGTCTCCTCCATCTCATCATCCATTCTCTGTTCTACGGGACCGATTACATCAGCCAGTACTATTGGACCCCCTTCATCACATCGTCCGCCACTCTCACCCGGCACCACAACAGCTGGTAATTGCGTAGGCGGGGTGGTGGTCTCCATACATGCTTGTTGATGTGTGGTTATTGGTGTGCTCTCGGCCGGCTCCAGACAAAGAAGATTCCTGGGCCATAGTAGCAACCAACCCTTGCAGCTTCCAATCCGTGGTGGGGTCTCGTCGTCCTCTCCCCCTAGGCGTACTGGAGGAGGCAAATCCTCGTGCCCCGATGTCACACTCGACAAGGTAACCCTGAAGTGCCCAGCGGGCATCGGCTGGTTGTGGAACGTGAGTTCCAAGGGCTTCGTTATCACCCCCTTTCCCATGTCCACCTTCTGGCCTTTGATCAAGTAGAGTACGGTGCACGGGGTTTCGTCGGCCTGCAAACACATGTCTGTGGCGTAAAACATCCAAAAGGCAATGGAAATGGAATATTCTAGATATATATATGTTCGTGCGACATGTAATTACCGTGAGGGCGTCGAGCTCAGCCAAAGACGAAGGCCCGCCTAGCGTGACAGAGACTGAGGACGGGCAGCTATGAGCGGGTGCGGGTGCGAGAGCAGGCCCGGTTGCGTGAGCAGGTGATGATGCGGTGGTGTTGTTCACGGAGTTGCTCGTGACGAAATTGGGCAACGGGAAATCATGTACCGTCTTGTCTGGATTTTCCTTCGTCCAGTTGATGATAGCCGGGACCAAGTTAGTAGCAAAATCATTTCTGCAGGCAGTTACAGCTGCATTGACTGCCTGCTGTAGCAACTCATTTTTCTCCTCGGCTATTTTTTTCGCGTCCTCAGCTGCTTTTTTCTTGAACGCAAGCTTCACCTTCTCGTCGATGTCCGCCTGACTAAACTTCCTTTTCTGCTTCTTGGCCTCCAGGCCCTCGTTGTAAAACACCTTCCACGTGGCGCCGTCTCCGGTGCCGTGCACACATCCATATTGCGGCCGCTGTCCCAAAGGGAGTCCCTTAAGTTCGTTCAAGGCCCGGTTGAGAGGGGTGTCCCACTTGGGCCTCATCGGCTGCAAGCTGGTGTTGCTTCTCCTGCAGAAGGAATGTGAACCGTTTACGAATGTGTATTCGACTTGATCTGGAGCGAAATATAAGGTGGTAAAAGAATAATTACCAGTAGTCTCATCAATCTCCTTGTGATCTGGTCCGTGTAAAAAACCTTCTTTTCCTTGTCCCACTTAGTAGCAGGCCCTGATGTAGTCATGCTCCAAGGGGTTGGTGAACTTCGCGAAGGGGTCTGGGAGACCCGCGGCTTTATGTTCCGTGTCCTCCTTATCCCATATAGGCCTTTTACTGAGGTAGCCACGGGTTCTGAGGCGATGCTTCCCCTTGTTCCTTTGCTGAAGGCTCTTGAATTTCGCAGCCTTAGCCTTGGCTGCCTCGGTAGTGCAAGTGTCCTTGAACTTTTCGAACTCCTCTTCCGTAAGTGTCGGATTTCCTCCAGAATCTTGGACAAGGGTTCCTCAACCTCAATAGCTCGTTGCACCCTGCCTTTCGAGGAGGCCAAATCATTGTTGAACATGCCCATGGCATGATTGTTAATCTTTTTCATCTTCGGATCGTCCCACGGTTGTTCTATGTTATCATCCCAGTCGGGGAACTTGAATCTCTTGTGCAACTTCGTCAGGAACAACTGCCTCAAATGTTCTTTACTCCTTAAGTCATCGTCATTGATGCTTGCGCATTCCCGTAGGATGCATCCTACTTGGTTCCCATAGCACTTGCAAGGTTCTTTCGGCTCTAATGGCTCAAACTTGCGAGGTGCCATCTTTGTGATCACCAGTCATCCAATGCCGAGTTTGTTAGGTTTTCGTATCCTCTGCTTCTTCTGCTTCTTCTTTTCGGTAGTGGCATCGGTGCCAGTACCTTCCCCGCTGGTATCTTCCCCACCGGTCTCGGCGCCGCCATCAGTGTCGGGGCCGTCGGTGTCGATGTCGGCGTCAGTACCATCATCGAGGATGACCTGCAAACCTTGACTTTGCTTAGCAGACAAAAAGTCGAGGTACTCTTGTTCAGCCTCATAATCCATCTCATCTGCATCTTGGTCAGAAGGACCAGTTTCTTCGTTGTTCGACATGTTTCCTATGATTAAGTCTCCTCGTTTAATTCTAAAACTATGAAAAAATGAGAAATAACATAAAAAAGATCTATGTTTGCCGGGATGCCATTTCCCAGCAACTCCCAGCACTCGATATGCCTACTGTCTAGCACAAGTCATGCCAAAATTCACGGAAAATTTCGGCATGGCCTTTGCTAAAAAAATGGACATATCAAGCGCCTGAAATTCACCGAAATGGAAATGAATCAACATTCCGGCGTAACATAGGCCACTCGGATCATTTACCATGCACATAATCATCATTTTCCAAATATGACATGTCCAAAACATCACATGTCCAAATTCCAAATATGACATGTCCAAAACATCACATGTCCACTTCAAATTTGCATATAAAAGCAAGAAAAATATAGAACTTGAAGAAAAATGCAAGAAGTCATTTTTCTTCACAATATTTGAAAGTAAATTCAGCCTACCTAAATTTGCTTTAACAAGGGATGTTGATTTGGACAATTGCTTAAACTAATTATGTCTTTTAATACTAATTCTAATTAAATAACTAGCACTATAAAATTTAAATAGCAACAATTACTTAAACTAAAAAATGCAAGAAACCTATATAATCAATTCTGCCTTTTCTTTTAACTACACTTGCTTAACCCTAAATTTCTGTCCTATTTAGAAACCTATGGTTCATAAAAACCTAGCTAAATTCATAACTAAATAGATAACCTAATTAACCTACTGCCCTAACTAAAACCTAAGTAAATTAACCGAAGAACCCTAGCTAAAAGAGAGAGGAGGAGCGGTGGGGGGCTTACAGATGGTGCAGGGGCGAGGAGGCAGGCCCGACGACTGCCGAGGTTGGGAGGGAAGGAAACAGAGGAGGGAGGCGTGGCGCGTAGGGGTCGGGGCCGGGGTCGGGGGCGACGTCGGGGTCAGGGCGAGCACCTGGGGCAGGGCTCCGATGGCGACGACACGGGGGAAGAGAGAGTGGGAATTTAGGGGAAAAGAGGAGGGAAGAAGCAGAGAGAGTGAGGATTTTGGGGGTTAAGTCGACATAGCAGTAGCGCGTTTAGAACAAACGTGCCATAGCTAAGTTAGCTATAGTGCTTTTACGCAGACAGCGCTACTGCTATTACAGGTAGCTATAGCGGTTTTATATGGAAAGCGCTACTACTACCTTGACTAGTGATACGTCTCCAATGTATCTATAATTTTTTATCGTTCCATGCTATTATATTATATGTTTTGGATGTTTAATGGGATTTAATATGCTCTTTTATATTATTTTTGGGACTAACCTATTAACCGGAGGCCCAGTGCCAGTTGTTTTTTTTTCCTATTTCAGTGTTTCGCAGAAAAGGAATATCAAACGGAATCCAAACGGAACGAAACCTTCGCGAGGATCTTTCTGGGAACAAACGCAATCCAGGAGAGTTGGACTGGAAGTCAGAGACGCAACGAGGCGGCCATGAGCCAGGAGGGCGCGCCCAGGGCGGTAGGCGCGCCCCCACCCTCGTGGGCCCCTCGTAGCTCCACCGACCTACTTCTTTCGCATATATATACTCTTATACCCTGAAAACATCCAGGAGAGCCACGAAACCACTTTTCCACTACCACAACCTTATGTACCCGTGAGATCCCATCTTGGGTCCTTTTTCGGTGATCTGCCGGAGGGGGATTCGATCACGGAGGGCTTATACATCAACACCATAGCCTCTCCGATGATGTGTGAGTAGTTTACCACAGACCATCGGGTCCATAGTTTTTAGCTAGATGGCTTCTTCGCTCTCTTCGGTTCTCAATACAAAGTTCTCCTCGATGTTCTTGGAGATCTATTCAATGTAATACTTTTTGCGGTGTGTTTGCCGAGATCCGATGAATTGTGGGTTTATGATCAAGATTATGTATGAACATTATTTGGTTCTTCTCTGAATTCTTATATGCATGATTTGATATCTTTGCAAGTCTCTTCGAATTATCGGTTTAGTTTGGCTTACTAGATTGATCTTTCTTGCAATGGGAGAAGTGCTTAGCTTTGGGTTCAATCTTGCGGTGTCCTTTCCAAGTTACAGCACGGGCAGCAAGGCACGTATTGTATTGTTGCCATCAAGGATAAAAATATGGGGTTTATATCATATTGCTTGAGTTTATCCCTCTACATAATGTAATCTTGCCTAATGCGTTACTCTGTTCTTATGAACTTAATACTCCAGATGCATGCTAGATAGCGGTCGATGTGTGGAGTAATAGTAGTAGATGCAGAATCGTTTCGGTCTACTTGACAAGGACGTGATCCCTATGTTCATGATCATGCCTAGATATTTTCATAACTGTGCGGTTTTCTATCAATTGCTCTGCAGTAATTTCACCCACCGTAATATATGCTATCATGAGAGAAGCCACTAGTGAAACCTATGGCCCCCGGGTCTATTTTACATCATATTAGTTTTCCGTCAACTTGGCAATTTCTGTCGCCGTTTATTTTGCAATCTTTACTTTCCAATCTATACAACAAAAATACAAAAAATATTTATCTTATTATCTTTATCAGATCTCACTTTTGCAAGTGGTCATGAAGGGATTGACCACCCCTTTATCGCGTTGGTTGCAAGGTTCTTGATTGTTTATTCAGGTACTAGGCGATTTGCGTGTAGTCTCCTACTGGATTGATACCTTGGTTCTCAAAAACCGAGGGAAATACTTACACTACTTTGCTGCATCACCCTTTCCTCTTCAAGGGAAAACCAACGCATGCTCAACATGTAGCAAGAAGGATTTCTGGCGCCGTTGCCAAGGAGATCTACGCTCAAGTCAAGACATACCAAGTACCCATCACAAACTCTTATCCCTCGCATTACATTATTTGCCATTCACCTCTCGTTTTCCTCTCCCCCACTTCTAAAACGATTTTCGAAAACCTTTGCCTTTTCTTCGCCCTCCTTCCATTCGATCTTATGTTACCATGTACCTTCTTTTTGCTTGCATCTTCGCTTGCTAAATGTTTATGGATCCTCATCCACTTGCTAATCTCTTTAAGAGATCCAATTATGATGAACCTATTGCTAGTGAGTTGAGTGCACTAGATTATCTTTATGAGGTTTTGCTTGAAATTCGTGAATCTGAAAATTGTGATGAAGTTCTTTATGAAGCGATTCACGATAGATATTTGAATAAAAAGCATGATTGCAATGATTTTATTATAAATTCTATTGATGTAAATTGTGCTAATAATATGCAAAACCCTACGCTTGGGGATGCTAGTTTTGCTATGTCCACTACTTGTTGCAATGATCATCATTGGGGTGATTCTTCTTACAATCTTGAAAATTTACTTAAGCCCCATGATGAATATGAGATTGATAATAATGTTTGCAATAATACTGAAAGTGGGTTTGGAAGAGTGTCAACTTTAGATCCCACATATTTGGATAATTTTCAATCTTATGAAGTTTTTGATAAAAGTGGGTTTGGAGAGGTCATGACTTCAGTTAATGATATTCCCACTATTTTGGAAGAGTGTCAACTTTGCATGCATGTGGATCATGTAGAGAAAATTTTATGTGAGAGATATATTGTTGAATTTGAATATGACCCCACACGTAATTATTATGAGAGAGGAAAATATGGTTGTAGAAATTTTCATGTTACTAAATTACCTCTCGTTATGTTGAGATTGTTATTGTTTCTCACTTCTTTCTTGCATATGCTAGTTTTTGCTTGCCTTGATAATTTATTTGCCTATAAGATGCTTATGCATAGGAAGTATGTTATAATTAGATGTGTTTTTCATATGCTATATGATGCTCTCTTTGTGCTTCAATTCTTGTCTTTCATGTGAGCATCATCGAAATTATCAATGCCTGGCTAGGGGCGTTAAACGATAACGCTTGTTGGGAGGCAACCCAATTTTATTTTTTTGTTCCTTGCTTTTTGTTCCTGTTTAGTAATAAATAATTCATCTATCCTTTGTTTAGATGTGGTTTTATGTTTTAATTAGTGTTTGTGCCAAGTAGAACCTTTGGTAAGACTTGGGTGAAGTCTTTGCGATCTTGCTGTAAAAAACAGAAACTTTAGCGCTCACGAGATTAGCTGCCATTTTTTTACTGGAGAGTGCTTTTAGGTTGATTCTTTTTGCAGATGATTAATAGATAAATTACTCACGTCCACCAAATTATTTCAGAATTTGTGGAGTTCCAGAAGTATTCATTTGATACAGATTACTACAGACTGTTCTGTTTTTTGACAGATTCTGTTTTTCGTGTGTTGTTTGTTTATTTTGATGAAGATATGGCTAGTATCGGGGGGTATGAACCATAGATAAGTTGGAATACAGTAGGCTTAACACCAATATAAATAAATAATGAGTTCATTACAGTACCTTAAAGTGGTGGTTTGTTTTCTTACACTAACGGAGCTCATGAGATTTTCTATTTAAGTTTTGTGTTGTGAAGTTTGCAAGTTTTTGGGTAAAGATTTGATGGATTTTGGAATAAGGAGTGGCAAGAGCCTAATCTTGGGGATGCCCAAGGCACCACAAGGTAAAATTCAAGGACAACCAAAAGCCTAATCTTGGGGATGCCCCGGAAGGCATCCCCTCTTTCGTCTTCGTCTATCGGTAACTTTACTTGAGGCTATATTTTTATTCACCACATGATATGTGTTTTGCTTGGAGCGTCTTGTATGATTTGAGTCATTGCTTTTTATCTTACCACAATCATCCTTTCTTTACACACCTTTTGGAGAGACACACATGAATCAGAATTTATTAGAATACTCTATGTGCTTCACTTATATCTTTTTAGAGCACGGTGGTGGTTTTATTTTATAGAAATTATTGATCTCTCATGCTTCACTTATATTGTTTTGAGAGTCTTTTAGAACAGCATGGTAATTTGCTTTGGCTATAAAATTAGTCCTAATATGATAGGCATCCAAGATGGGTATAATAAAAACTTTCATATAGAGTGCATTAAATACTATGATAAGTTTGATACTTGATAGTTGTTTTGAGATATAAAGGTGGTAATGTTATAGTCATGCTAGTTGGGTAATTGTGGAATTGAGAAATACTTGTGTTGGGGTTTGCAAGTCCCGTAGAAGGCACGTATGGTAACCGTTGTGTGACAAATTTGAAGCATGAGGTGTTGTTTGATTGCTTTCCTTATGAGTGGCGGTCGGGGACGAGCGGTGGTCTTTTCCTACCAATCTATCCCCCTAGGAGCATGCACGTAGTGCTTTGGGTTTGATGACTTGTAGATTTTTGCAATAAGTATGTGAGTTATTTATGACTAATGTTGAGTCCATGGATTATACGCACTCTCACCCTTCCTTCATTGCTAGCCTCTTCGGTACCGTGCATTGCCCTTTCTCATCTCGAGAGTTGGTGCAAACTTTGCCGGTGCATCCAAACCCCGTGATATGATACACTCTATCACACATAAGCCTCCTTATATCTTCCTCAAAACAGCCACCATACCTACCTATTATGGCAATTCCATAGCCATTCCGAGATATATTGCCATGCAACTTTCCACTGTTCCATTTATTATGACACGCTTCATCATTGTCATATTGCCTTGCATGATCATGTAGTTGACATCGTATTTGTGGCAAGGCCACCATTCATTTTTCATACATGTCACTCTTTATTCATTGCATATCCCGCTACACTGCCGGAGGCATTCACATAGAGTCATATTTTGTTCTAAGTATCAAGTTGTAATTCTTGAGTTGTAAGTAAATAAAAGTGTGATGATCTTCATTATTAGAGCATTGTCCCATGTGAGGAAAGGATGATGGAGACTATTATTCCCCCATAAGTCGGGATGAGACTCCGGACGAAAAAAAGAAGCCAAAGAAGCCCAACTAAAAAAAGAGGCCAAAGAAGCCCACCAAAAAATGATGAGAGAAAAAGAGAGAAGGGACAATGTTACTATCCTTTGTCCACACTTGTGCTTCAAAGTAGCACCATGATCTTCACGATAGAGAGTCTCTTATGTTGTCACTTTCATATACTAGTGGGAATTTTTCATTATAGAACTTGGCTTGTATATTCCAATGATGGGCTTCCTCAAAATGCCCTAGGTCTTCGTGAGCAAGCGATTTGGATGCACACCCAATTAGTTTCTTTTGTTGAGCTTTCATACATTTATAGCTCTAGTGCATCCGTTGCATGGCAATCCCTACTCCTCGCATTGACATCAATTGATGGGCATCTCCATAGCCCGTTGATTAGCCGCGTTGTTGTGGGAATTTCTCCTTTTTTGTCTTCTCCACACAACCTCCATCATCATATTCTATTCAACCCATAGTGCTATGTCCATGGCTCGCGCTCATATATTGCGTGAAAGTTGAAAAAGTTTGAGAATACTAAAGTATGAAACAATTGCTTGGCTTGTCATCGGGGTTGTGCATGACGCGAGCATTTTGTGTGACGAAAATGAAGCATGGCCAAACTATATGATTTTATAGGGATGAGCTTTGTTTGGCTATGTTATTTTGAGAAGACATAATTGCTTGGTTATTATTCTTAAAGTATTATTATTTTTATGTCAATATTAAACTTTTGTCTTGAATCTTTCGGATCTGAACATTCATGCAACAATAAAGAAAATTACATTGAAAATTATGTTAGGTAGCATTCCACATAAAAAATTCTATTTTTATCATTTACCTACTCAAGGACAAGCAAGAATTAAGCTTGGGGATGCTGATACGTCTCCAACGTATCTATAGTTTTTGATCGTTCCATGCTATTATATTATCTGTTTTGGATGTTTAATGGGCTTTAATATGATCTTTTATATTATTTTTGGGACTAACCTATTAACCAGAGGCCCAGTGCCAGTTGCAATTTTTTTGCCTATTTCAGTGTTTCGCAGAAAAGGAATATCAAACGGAATCCAAATGGAACAAAACCTTCTCGAGGATCTTTCTTGGAACAAACGCAATCCAGGAGACTTGGAGTGGAAGTCAGAGACGCAATGAGGCGGCCACGAGGCAGGAGGGCGCACCCAGGGGGTAGGCGCGCCCCCACCCTTGTGGGCCCCTCGTAGCTCCGCCGACCTACTTATTTCGCCTATATATACTCTTATACCCTAAAAACATCCAGGAGAGCCACGAAACCACTTTCCACCGCCGCAACCTTCTGTACCCATGAGATCCCATCTTGGGGCCTTTTCCGGCGATCTGCCAGAGGGGGATTCGATCATGGAGGGCTTCTACATCAACACCATAGCCTCTCTGATGATGTGTGAGTAGTTTACCACAGACCTTCGGGTCCATAGTTATTAGCTAGATGGCTTCTTCTCTCTCTTTGGTTCTCAATATAAAGTTCTCCTCGATGTTCTTGGAGATCTATTCGATGTAATACTTTTTGTGGTGTGTTTGCCGAGATTCGATGAATTGTGGGTTTATGATCAAGATTATCTATGAACAATATTTGGTTCTTCTCTGAATTCCTATATGCATGATTTGATATCTTTGCAAGTCTGTTCGAATTATCGGTTTAGTTTGGCCTACTAGATTGATCTTTCTTGCAATGGGAGAGGTGCTTAGCTTTGGGTTCAATCTTTCAGTGTCCTTTCCCAGTGACAGCAGGGGCAGCAAGGCACGCATTGTATTGTTGCCATCGAGGATAAAAAGATGGGGTTTATATGATATTGCTTGAGTTTATCCCTCTACATCATGTCATCTTGCCTAATGCGTTACTCTATTCTTATGAACTAAATACTCTCGATGCATGTTGGATAGCGGTCGATGTGTGGAGTAGTAGTATTAGATGCAGAATCGTTTCGGTCTACTTGACACGAACGTGATGCCTATGTTCATGATCATGCCTAGATATTCTCATAACTATGCGCTTTTCTATCAATTGCTCGGCAGTAATTTGTTCACCCACCGTAATATATGCTATCATGAGAGAAGCCACTAGTGAAACATATGGCCCTCGGGTCTATGTTACATCATATTAGTTTCCCGTGAACTTGCCAATTTGTGTCGCCGTTTATTTTGCAATCTTTACTTTCCAATCTATACAACAAAAATACCAAAAATATTTATCTTATTATCTTTATCAGATCTCACGTTTGCAAGTGGCCGTGAAGGGATTGACAACCCCTTTATCGCATTGGTTGCAAGGTTCTTGATTGTTTGTGCGGGTACTAGGCAATTTGTGTGTAGTCTCCTACTGGATTGATAGCTTGGTTCTCAAAAACTAAGGGAAATACTTACACTACTTTGCTGCATCACCCTTTCCTCTTCAAGGGAAAACCAACGCATGCTCTAGAGGTAGCAACTAGCTGTAGCTCTTTTTTCGAAAAGCGCTACTGCTATACCCAGTACCTATAGCAGTTTTCATGTTTGTTTCTTCTGTTTTCTTTTCCTTTATTTTCTCTCGCTTTTCTTTTCCTTTTTTTCCAAGAGCAGTGAAGAAAGGGAAGGTGATACAATGTATATAACTAAGGCGATATATATTGCATCATTTGACGGTTAAGTATGTATACAAAATAGGAACATATATATTACATCATTTGACCCATGCATAATGGCTAAGTGTGTACACAAAATAGGAACATATATATTACATCATTTGACCGATAACATACAGTTCCTCAGCGTTGCCGTTTTTGTTTTTGAGGGAGCTTCTTTCCCTTCTTGTTCGTTGAAGAATAATTGAGCCCCTCATTGTGACATTTCCTTTTCCATGTTGTACGATCTTTCTTAGGTAATGTAATACTGATTCTTATTTTGACGTATACTTCATCATCATCGCCATCTTCCCTCATTGGGTTGCCGTACTAGTCGTAGTCTTCCTCGTTGGCGACTCCATCCATTCCAATGATGTTCCTTTTGCCACTCCTCACGACAACACGGCTGGGATTGCACGGGTCGGTTATGAAGAAGCATTGTGTCACGTGCTTAGCATGTACCCATGGCTCGTTTTTTGCGATAGCGTTCACGGTAGAGTTCTTGGCGTTGGGTATAGTCATGGTAGTGAAATACTGGTTTTCTCTTTTGACATTCTTAGCCCATCTGACATGGAACATCGTCACATGGTGCAGTCTAGAGTAGTCAAGCTCCCATATCTCCTCGACCCTTTCGTAAAATCTCTCAGTTGCGTCGTTCTCGCTGCCGGTCATGGATTCCATCGTCACCCTAGAGTTCTGATCATCACTGTCTATATCTTTGGCCTCCGTGTAGAACGTGTATCCGTTGATATCGTATGCCTGATAGGTGTTAAGGTTGGACGAGGGGCCATGTGCTAAGGCGTATATGAGCAATCCGTCCTTAGAGCCCTCTTCCGGGGGATTAGCAATAATATGCTCTTTGAACCAATGCAGGAAAGTGGAGTTGTGCTCTCTAGTAACTTCGGCGTCCGTCCTGCATACCCCCCGGTCACAATGCTTCTTTGCGATAATTTCTTTGTGCAGTGCCACGAAAGGATCTACCTCGTCTAGGTGTTGTAGCACTACCAAGTTTGCTCTATCAAAGTCGTTCTGTCGATCTGAGTATGCCACGTGCAGTTCCCTGCGACCGTTGGAGTGACCTTCTCCTTCGAGCCTCCCATCGTGCTTCTTAACGAGCAAACCAACACCAACACCAGGCGACTGGTCTGCGCCATATAGAAAATTCTCACAGAAAGAGATGCACTCTTGTGTCAGATAGCCCTGGACGATGCTTCCATCCAGACGGACATGTTATGAACGAATCCTTTGATGAACCCATTCATCCTCTCAAATGGCATCATGTTGTGCAGGAATGATGACCCCAGGTCTATTATGTCATCCGCAATATGGACACACAGATGCACCATGACGTCAAAGAATGTGGGCGGGAAGTACATCTCAAGCTCATTCAGTATCACAATGATCTCTTCCTATAGCCTTCGGAGCTGCTTCACATTGATCGACTTTTGAGAGATGACGTCGAAAAAGTTGCAGAGACCAATAAGAGTGTCATGGACATGCTTCTTTATTATCCCTCTTAGGGCAACAGGTAGTATCCGCGTCATCATCACATGACAGTCATGGGACTTCATCCCGCTGAACCTTTTCTTCTGCGTGTCTAGATATCTGCTTATCTTGCCACAGTAACCGGAACTAACTTTGACTCCGGTAAGGCACTTAAAGAATTGATCGATCTGAGCCAGACTTAAGGTGAAGCAAGAAGGGGGCAATAATCCTCTTCCTTTACTTTTTTGCCCTTCTTCTCCCGCGCCTCTATCTCCGTCTCTGTCTCGTTTGACTTTTTATGGGGTGGCATGTGCAGATCTTCCCTGATATTCAAATCTTGCAAATCTTTTCTTGCCTTTGGCCCATCCTTGGTCTTATCCGGCATGTTCATCAGTGCCGCGAGCAAGCTCTCAAGGACATTCTTACAGATATGCATTTGATCAAGGCAATGAGGTGTGTCGAGTTTGTGCCAGTACTCCAATTCCCAGAACACAGACCTCGTCTTCCATACCTTCAGCAGCGGCTTCGGCGCCTTTTTCATCGTCTTTCCCGGCGCGGGGCACTGTTCCCAGTTTTTCAACAGCTCATCGATTTCGGCACCGCGCCGCTTACGTGGAGGTCCTCGATGCTCAGCGTGACCATTGAATAGATCTCCATGGTTTCTCCACGGGTCGTCCTCATCGAGCCATCTTCGATGCCCCATGTACACGATTTTCCCAGACCCGCCATCTTTCCTTGACGTTAGCTGCTGAGACATTGTATCATCCATGCACCGCGTGCATCCGCAGTATCCATGGCACACCTGGCCTGCGACATATCCGTAACCGAGATAGTCGTGCACCGTCGTGATCAATGTGGCTCTCATGTAGAAATACTCGCCTTTGCTGGCGTCCCATGTCTTGGACGGTGTTTTCCATAACGTGTCTAACTCCTCTTGAAGTAGCCCTAGATACAGATTAATATTATTTCCTGGTTGTTTCGGCCCTTGAATCAGCATGCTCATGTGAATGTACTTCGACTTCATGCACAACCATGGGGGAGGTTGTACATCCATACAAACATGGGCCATGTGCTATGGTTGGTGTTCTAGTTGCCAAACGGATTCATGCCATCGATACACGCGCCGAGCACGATGTTCCTTGCATCACATTCGAAATACTGATAGAAGCCGTTCAACGCTCTCCACTGGCTTCCATCCTTGACGTGTCTCAGCTTCGGATCATCACCATCGTCGGGCTTCTTCCCCTCTGCGTGCCAGCGCATGAGCTTTGCTTCGTTGGGATCTACGAAATACCGTTGGAGACGGGGAGTGATCGGTAAGTACCATACAACTTTCTGGGGACATTTCTTCCCGGCCTTCTTGTATCGAGAAGCATTGCACACCGGACAACTTGTTTTTTCCGCGTGCTCCTTCCGATAAATTATGCAATCGTTGATGCATGCATGGTATCTAACGTGTGGCAGATCGAGAGGGCACACGATCTTCTTGGACTCATCCACACTTGTAGGACATAGATTCCCCGCGGGAAGAACATCCTTTAGGTACTTCTGATGCTCATCGAGGCTAGTGTCGGTCCATTTGTTTTTAGGCTTCGTCTTCAGGAGTTGGAGCGTGAAACTCAAGCGGGTCACCTCAGGATCGCAACCATCATACAATGGAGTGTTCGAGTCTACCACCAGTTGCTGCAGCTTAGCCTGCTCTCTAGAAGCAGCTCTCTCAGTAGTCGTCTCCTTGCGAAGCAGTGCTTGAACATGAGGGTCCCGCACGCTTGAACTTAGTACCGACGAACTCTGCGGCGTGGAGTCCATGTTCTCTCCGCCGCCATGTTCGGCCCCTTCTCCACCGCCATGTCCGGCCCCTTCTCCTCCACCATGTCCGACCCCTTCTCCGCCGCCATGTCCGGCCTCTTCCCCGCCGCCATTATCGATCATCTCTTCGTCTTGCCCCGTGTCATCATTGCCTGCCCCATCGGCGTCCTCAACATCATCATCCTCATCTTCAATTATCCACCGAGTATAGCCATCCATGAAACCAGTCATGAGCAGGCGCGCTTCGACATCACCATCGTCATAGGGGTCGAGCTAAACAATTCCTTTGCATCTTCGACACGGACATAAAACCTCTGTCAGATTATTTTCTTTCATGTCCTGCACCGCCGACCACAACCACCTGTCCACCATCATTCCACTGACCATCATGAATGCCTACACAGTAATAATAAACAAATTGATTATAAAAATGTGTGCATGCATCAAAGTCATACAAAAATTCAGCATGACCTTCCCTAAAAATAGGACATATAGATCTAGAGTTTGCCCGGAATTCGCCGAAACAGAAATAAATCGACATTTCGGCAAAACATAGGCAACTCACAAGCACACAATTCGGCGTCAATTAATGCCACACACACAATTCCCATCATATCGCCCGATTATCATATAGCACACATACACATATTTCCATTCTTGCAAAAGCATGAATTTTTAATCACCTATCTCGAGATCGAGCACGGTGGAGATGATGATGTAATAGGGAGATCAAAAGTGGACAAAGCTCTTCTTGACAAAGCTAGATCTAGTTAGGGGGTACATAGGTCACTTCACTAAATGCTACATCTACCTAGCTAGCTAATTTGGGAGGAGACAACTTCAACTAGTGGAGTGGGAAGGAAAAAGAGAAAGGAGATGAATTAATGGAGGTGGTGTAGTTAGCTAGGAGTAATAAAGGGAGAGAAAGGTAGGTAGAAGAAGGAGAGTAATGGGGGGAGAAGTAGTGAGGAAGAAGCAAAGTGAAGGAGAGAGGAGGTGGGAGGTGGGGAAAGTGAGGAAGAGAGGATGAGGGAGGGGGAGAGAGGGAGGGGGAGGGGAGGGAAAAAGGTGGTATGTGTTGCGGCTTAGCAGTAGCGCGGGTGATAAACCGCGCTACTGCTAAAGTAATAGCAGCAGCGCGCTTCTGGCACACGCGCTACTGCTAAGCAGGGCCTGCCATGTGGCCAGTTTCAAAATTACCGGTACCGTCAGCCAAAAAAAGCGCGCTACTACTATTACTTTATCAGTAGCGCGGTTATCTCGAGCGCACTTGTCGGCGTCCTAGGAACGGGGGTCCCCAGACTTGCCTGTCCGCGCCCCACGATGGGGCTCTACCAGTGGCCCTGTACGGCACATCTTCACCAGCAAACACTCAAGACCCTCGCGAGGCGGACGACACAAGACCTCCACAGGACGGCCTCACCAGGCTGGCTCGCGAGGGGCGGAGAGATCAAGGCAAGGGACACCTCGCGAGGTTCCTGTGACGCAAGCCATGACGACTGGAGCCAGGTGGGTGCCAGCGCGCAGTGTCCTCGTTTCCTCTTTGGTGCTAAAGAGGCAAGCGCAGGTGAGGAGTCCCGTGGCATCAGGCAATGGTTTCCATATCGGTGCAACGAGACCAAGACCAGCAGGACGACAGGACGGAGGTCACTGTGGAGCCCAAGACGGCGTCACCACCAGAGCCTTTGACACGCGAAGACTACCTTTAGTCAGGATAACTTGTACTAGTTGTCTCCCTTCGAATTTGACCGTTGTTGGATCCCTTCCCACTCAATATTTGGGGAGAGGACCAGGGCCTCAATAAATAGGACTAGCCACCACCATAGGAGGGGACGGATCATTCAGATCATCCTCTACCACACAGGCTCACCAAGCACAAGAACACCTCTCCTCAGGAGGCTCTTCTTCCCTTGTAACTGTTTATCCTCAGCCCAAGAGGCAATCCACCACACCACACTGGAGTAGGGTATTACACCACATCGGTGGCCCGAACCAGTATAACCTCTTGTGTCTCTCGTCCTTTGGGTTCATCGAGCTAGGCCTTGCGATTGTAGCGAGAGCGATCTAGGGAGAGAGAGATATTCGTGCACACCCAAGTGTTTGAACCTCAAGGGTTTTGCCGGAACCCGAAATCCGGCATTTGGCGCGCCAGGTAGGGGTGCGCCGAAGCTTTCCTTCCATCGATCTGTGCTTCACCATCACCGCGCTTCGCCCCCATGGCCGGCACTGCTCTTCCGGCTGCGATGACAGATGCCCACGGCAGGGCCAGGGAGCTCCGAGCCTTGGCCCCCGCCTTGTGGCGGGTGCAGTGGCCACCCAAGTTCAAGCTAGAGATGCCGCCGCGCTACGATGGCGCGACAGACCCGTCGGCTTTCCTGTTGGCATATGAAGGGGCTGTCTTGAAGGCCAGGGGCGACGACAAGGTCATGGCCAACTGGCTTCCCATGGCCCTCACTGGGGCACCACGCACCTGGCTGCTCAACCTCCCAGGATCTACGGTGACATCTTGGGAGGAGCTGCGCAACCTCTTCGCTGAGCGCTTCGTGGTACCAGCGCCCCGCGCTATCGCGGCCCTCCTCGGCGGCTCACAAGCGCCGCCCTCAGACCGTCACGCCAAGCCGTTCTTTCGCCAGATCGGCGCCGCCTCCACGCGGCAGGGGGCTCCCCCAGGTTGGGTGGCGCCCAAGGCCGACCTGACCTTCGACTCGGGAGATCACCCCGTCACCACCGTCGGCTCGGGCTTGCTCCCAATGCTTTGCACACCCACCATCTGCAGCGTGGCCGTTACCAAGACCCTCATCAACGGCGGCGCTGGCTTCAATGTGCTCTCTGTGGAGGCTTTTAGCCTCCTTCACGTACCACTCGAGCGGCTCCGCCCTAGCAAGCCCTTCTCCGGGGTCAGCGGCGGCTCATCCAGTCCCCTGGGGCAGATCCGTCTTCCCGTGACCTTTGGCACCCGTGACAACTACCGCACGGAGCTGATTGACTTTGACATCACCCGCATCGGCCTTCCGTACAACGCCATCCTTGGGTACGCAGCTCTGGCTTAGTTTATGGCGGCGACCCATCCGGCCTACAACCTCATGAAGATGCCCGGGAGCAAGGGCGTCCTGACCGTAGTTGGAGATACCAAGGAGGCTCTGGTGGCGCTCAAGCTTGCCCTCAAAGCCGCCATGACGGCTCGCCTGGCCGACGAGGCCACCTCTGGAGTTAAGGAGGCCGCGCCGGCCAAGGAGAAGTAGTTGTTCACTCAAGATCGGGCGGAAACCAAGCAGGTGCCAGTCGAGGAAGATGGGTCTTCTGGAGCCACCTTCACCATAGGTGCCAACCTCGACTCAGATCAAGAGGAAGCATTGGTAAAGTTCTTGCGCGCAAACAAGGAAGTATTTGCCTGGGAGCCCAATTAGCTGGTAGGGGTCCCAAGAGGGGTGATCGAGCATCACTTAAGGGTGTGCCCCAATGTGCGCCCTGTGAAGCAGAAGGCACGGCGACAGTCCACGGAGAAGCAGTCCTTCATCGTCCAGGAAACCCGCAAGCTGGAGGCAGCAGGAGTCATTCGCGAGGTTTGGTACCCCGAGTGGCTGGTGAGCCCTATCGTTGTGCCTAAGAAAGGAGGGAAGGAGCGCATGTGTGTCGACTTCACCAACCTCAACAAAGCCTGTCCCCAAGATCCGTTCCCGCTTCCGTGCATCGACCAGATCGTTGACTCCACCGCCAAGTGCGACTTGCTGTGCTTCCTGGATGCGTTTTCAGGCTATCACCATATCAAGATGGCAGAAGAGGATGTGGATAAGATGGCCTTCCTGACCCCTTGCGGGGTGTACTGCTACACTTGCATGCCGTTTGGGCTACGCAACGCGGGCGCGACCTTCCAACGACTGATGCACATCGCCCTGGGCCAGCAGCTCGGGAGGAACGCTGAAGCCTACGTCGATGACATTGTGGTGAAGTCTCGGGAGGTGAGAACTTTGATTCAGGACCTGGAGGAGACCTTCACGAGCCTGCGCCAGGTGGACTTGCGGCTCAACCCAGAAAAGTGCGTATTTGGTGTCCCCTCCGGCAAACTGCTGGGCTTCCTCGTGTCCCACAGGGGGATCGAGGCCAACCCAGAGAAGGTCAAGGCGATTGAAGACATGAGCCCACCACAAACCCTCAAGGAGATGCAGAAGCTTGCTGGCTGCGTGACTTCGCTGGGACGCTTCATCTCCAAGCAGGGAGAGCGCGCCCTACCGTTCTTCAAGCTGATGAAGAAGAAGGGCCCGTTCAAGTGGACTACGGAGGCTGATCAAGCGTTTCAAGATCTCAAGAGATATCTGACCAGCCCTCTAGTGATGGTGGCGCCCCGTCCTCTCGAGCCCCTGGTGCTTCACCTCGCTGCCACTCCTTATTCAGCCAGTGCAGCTTTGGTAGCAGTTTGGGAAGAGCGTCAGGCCAAGGACGCGTCGCGCCGAACCGCACCCCCCGATGGGGTGGCGCAAGATCCGAAGGAGACCGCGGGGGCTGCAGCAACGCCAACGGGTGACCCAGCTCAGTAGGATGGCGACCGTAGGCCCGCCGAGACCCCAATGGGCAACCAAGCTGCGGAGGTCCCATCACCTCAGGAGGTGCAACAACCTCCGACATACGCGGGTCCCGTTGACGCGCCCGCCCTCGTCAAGCACCCGGTGTACTTCGTCAGCACGGTACTGCGAGATGCAAGGGCACGATACCCCATGCCTCAGAAGCTCTTGCTCGCACTCTTGCTGGCCTCACGTAAGCTACGACACTACTTTCAAGGTCACCAAATCAAGGTCGTCTCGGCATACCCACTGTAGAGAGGGTACTCAGGAGCCCTAATGCTGCTGGAAGAGTCACCGAGTGGAACATTGAGCTGCAGGTGTTCCAGCTGGAGTTCAGCACAACCAGGGTCATCAAGGGAGCCGTGCTCGCCGACTTCGTGGCAGAATGGACAGATGCCCCGGAGCTTGAGGCAGGCGAGGATCGGTCCCTCTCGCCAGGAAGCGAAGCGCCAGACGGCTGGGTGATGTATTTTGATGGTGCATTTGCGCGCCAGGGCGCAGGGGCTGGAGCAGTGCTCATCTCGCTCACTCAGGACAAGCTCTACTACGTTGTGCAGCTCTGCTTCCAGCAGGGTGAGAAGGTGTAACACCCCGGATGTAACTTTCCATATTTGTAACTCCAACTCTTGCCATCTTCGGCTATGTGTTATGATATTCCCTTCGTGGTCAGGTTTTGTTTTTCGTTTTGCATTTTGTTCATGTCATGCATCTCATATCATGTCATTATGTGCATTGCATTTGCATACGTGTTCGTCTCTTGCATCCGAGCATTTTCCCCGTTGTCCGTTTTGCAATCCGGCACTCCCACCTCCTCCGGCGCACCCCTCTTGTTTTCTTTTCGTGAGCGGGTGTTGAACGTTCTCGGAAAGGACCGAGTCTTGTCAAGTGGCCTTGGTATACCACCTGTCAAGTTTCGTTCCATTTGGAGGTCGTTTGGTGCTCCAACGGTTAACCGGGTAACCACAAGTTCCTTTTGTGTGTTGCAGCAAAAACCCCCTCCAAACAGCCCAAAACCCCTCTAAGTCTCTTCCATGCTCTAGGTCGTTCGATCACGATCGTGTGGGCGAAAACCGTGCCTCATTTGGACTCTCCTAGCTCCCTCTAGCCATATAAACACCTCCCCCCTCCAAAATTCCGGATCCCCGAAACCCTAACCCGCTTCTCCGCGCCGCCGGACGTGTCCGCCCGGGGCCGGACACATCAGCGCCGCCGCCCCTAGCCACTCAGAGGGCGACACGTGGCGCCCCGTACGCCGCGCCGCCGCGGCCCGGGAAGCCCGCAACCGACCCCCGCGGCCCGAGCCGGCTCCGCCCGCGCCCCGCCTCCTTCCTCCCTCCAGCCGCGCCGGCCTCCCGCGCCCTCGCCAGCGTCGTCGTCTCCGGCGAGCCCGCGCCGCCGCATCTCCCGCGCCCGCCGGCACCCGCGCGCCCCGCGCCGGCGTGCCCCGGCGCCGTCCTCGTCGCCTCCTCCCGCCGCCATCCCCGCCGACCCCGGCGTCCCTCGGCGCTCCTCCGGCCGGCTCCGCCCTGAGCTCCGGCGAGCAGCTCAGCGAGCTCCAGCCCCGATCCAGATCCGTTCGACCACAGGGTTGACTTTCTCTCCTCCCCCGATTTCTCCAAGTCCCAGATTCTTACATGACAAGCTCTTGTTCATTGCATCATAACTCTTTGCATATAGCTCCGTTTCGTGCGTGTAATATGTCAAAATGTTCGTCACGTGATGCTCTTAATTTTGTTCCATTATGACATGTTCATTTGAGTCCATCTTGATGCCCAAATCTCTGGTGCAAGAGTGCTAGTTGCTGTTAACTGCTGTTACTTATCAGAACTTGACGATTTGTTAATTTTGTTTCATTTAATCTGTGCATCTTATGGGCATGAGCTCTACAAGTGTTTTGATGTATGCCATGCCATCTTTACAGAGGTGTATGCCATGTATTTTTATGATCTCTGTAGTGACTAGCACAAGCATGCAAACTAGGCTTTGTAATGTTTCTGTTTTCAGGGACTTGGTAATTTTACTAAGTCTGTGACTGCTGTTATTTTGTTGCTATGTACTATATGTCTACAGAGAGATCCATGCTTATTTTGGTGATGTTCAGTAAGGAGTTTTTGTAGATATTGTTGCATTTGATCCATTCATGCCCTTGTTTGAAATTATGGAGTGCCATAGCATGACTCAATCTTGCTCTACTTTGGCTATAAAATATTTCTGGCAGATTGTTAACATGATATTCAATTTTGCCAAGCTTGTTGTAGTTGTTCCTTTCATGCTATGTAATTGCTCTTGCCATGGATAGCTTCATACACATGCCATCTTGCGGTAGGTATGCTCGTTTCGTCATGCATTGCTTTGTGTTGAATGAATCAAGCTCACAAAGATGCCCTAATAATGTCTGTTTCTGCCATGCTCTGTTTTCTGCTAAGTCTGAAACCTGTTAACGAAACTTGTTATGTTTACATGGTTGCCATCATATCTTCTGGTACTTTTTGGCTTATGGTCAGTAAGGGACTTTTGTCATATACATTTAGTAGATTACTTCCATGCATTATTTTGGTATGTAAAGTTCCTGTAGCATGTTGATTTCGTGCTCTGAACATTGCTACCTGATGCTGTTTCAGGCATGTCCAGTAATTTCACCAAGTCTGTGAACCTGATATCTTTTGCACTTTTGCCATGCTTGTTTGAGCTTGTTATGTTGTGATCTACCGTAGCTCAGTGTTCATCTTTTGTCAAGCATCTTCTGTAGATTACTGCCATGTGATTTGTTGCTATGTTGGAGTGCTGTAGCATTGTTACTTGTTGCATTCTAAGTGCTATCATGCTGTTAATCACAGATTCGTGTCATTCTTGTTTTGCTTGCCATTTGGAAACCGTGCATCCGTTTCCGGTGATCTTTATATCGATTTCGACCGAAATCATCTCATCTTTCCAGTGGCATGCTTGGTTTGCCAAGTTACTGTCTTGTTCATCATTTTTTTTCCGGAGCACGCATATGCATCGCATATCACATCTCGCATATCATGCATGTTTTGCATCATGTTGCTTGTGCATTTCCCGTGATTGATTGTGGTTCCGTTTGCTTGTGTTCTTGTCTTAGGTAGAGCCGGGAGACGAGTTCGTGAACGAGGAACCTGTTGAGTACGCTTACGAGGATCGAGCTTTCGACAACTCTGAGAACCTTGCAGGCAAGATGACCATACCCTCGAAATCACTTCTATCTTTGCTTTGCTAGTTGTTCGCTCTATTTGCCATGCTGCGCTACCTATCACTTGCTATATCATGCCTCCCATATTGCCATGTCAAGCCTCTAACCATCCTTTCCTAGCAAACCGTTGTTCGGCTAAGTTACCGCTTTTGCTCAGCCCTTCTTATAGCGTTGCTAGTTGCAGGTGAAGTTGAAGTTGGTTCCATGTTGGAACATGGATATTTTGGAATATCACAATATCTCTTATTTAATTAATGCATCTATATATTTGGTAAAGGGTGGAAGGCTCGGCCTTATGCCTGGTGTTTTGTTCCACTCTTGCCGTCCTAGTTTCCGTCATACCGGTATTATGTTCCTTGAGTTTGCGTTCCTTACGCGGTTGGGTGATTTATGGGACCCCCTTGACAGTTCGCCTTGAATAAAACTCCTCCAGCAAGGCCCAACTTTGGTTTTACCATTTGCCACCTAAGCCTTTTCCCTTGGGTTTTCGCGAGCCCGAGGGTCATCTTTATTTAAACCCCCGGGCCAGTGCTCCTCTGAGTATTGGCCCAACCTGTCAGTCGCCGGTGGCCACCAGGGGCAACTCTGGGCTTGCCTATCGGAAGCTTGGACAATCCGGTGACCTAAGAACGAGATATGTGCAGCTCCTATCGGGATTTGTCGGCACATTCGTGTGGCTTTGCTGGTCTTGTTTTACCATTATCGAAATGTCTTGTAAACCGGGATTCCGAGACTGATCGGGTCGTCCTGGGAGAAGGTTTATCCTTCGTTGACCGTGAGAGCTTATAATGGGCTAAGTTGGGACACCCCTGCAGGGTATTATCTTTCGAAAGCCATGCCCACGGTTATGAGGCAGATGAGAATTTGTTAATGTCCGGTTGTAGAGAACTTGTCACTTGACTTAATTAAAATACATCAATCGCGTGTGTAGCCGTGATGGTCTCTTCTCGGCGGAGTCCGGGAAGTGAACACGGTTTCTGGGTTATGTTTGACATAAGTAGGAGTTCAGGATCACTTCTTGGTCATTACTAGTTGACGACCGTTCCGCTGCTTCTCTTCTCGCTCTCATTTGCGTATGTTAGCCATCATATATGCTTAGTGCTTGCTGCAGCTCCACCTCATTACACCATCCTTTCCTATAAGCTTAAATAGTCTTGATCTCGCGGGTGTGAGATTGCTGAGTCCTCGTGACTCACAGATTCTACCTAAACAGTTGCAGGTGCCGACGATGCCAGTGCAGATGACGCAACCGAGCTCAAGTGGGAGTTTGATGAGGAACGTGGTCGTTACTATGTTTCTTTTCCTGATGATCAGTAGTGGAGCCCAGTTGGGACAATCGGGGATCTAGCATTTGGGGTTATCTTATTTTCATTTGGATTTGACTGTAGTCGGTCTATATGTGTGGATTTTGGATGATGTATGAATTATGTTTATGTGTTGTGTGAAGTGGCGATTGTAAGCCAACTCTCGTTATCCCATTCTTGTTCATTACATGGGATTGTGTGAAGATGACCCTTCTTGCGATAAAACCACAATGCGGTTATGCCTCTAAGTCGTGCCTCGACACGTGGGAGATATAGCCGCATCGTGGGCGTTACAAGTTGGTAATCAGAGCCATCCCCGACTTAGGAGCCCCCTGCTTGATCGAATTGCTGGCGTTGTTGAGTCTAGAACAAAAATGTTTTGAGTCTTAGGATTATATATATCGGAGAGTAGGATTCTTTTTACTCCTCAGTCCCTTCGTCGCTCTGGTGAGGCCTCCTAACGTAGAAGTTTTGACTCTTCTCTTCTCAAATTTCACTAAATTTTTTTTAGGATCACGCGGGTATCTTGGAATCATTCCGATGGTTTTGTGACGAGAACATTGTTGTTTTGCCTCCTGACATTTAGGGGTTGTGGCAGTGTCCCGGGGAGTTGAGCTCCGAGGTGTTGTCGTCACAATTTTATCGTTGCAGTTCTGGAATACCTGAGTTTCGCCGACATAGAAATCTCTTTTATGTAGTTGTTGGTGAGATCACCTCGACGCCACCCAGTACTGGGGCGGGAGTTCAGGAGTATTGCCATAACTCGTATAACGGATGCTTTTCGAAGGTTGAGGTAAATGATTTCCGAAGGTTTCTTGGTTATGTGTTGACGGATGGATACAACTGGATCTAGGGATTGCTAGTTTGGGTGATATATTTTGTGTCCCCTGTATCCCCAACACCAGATTGCATAACCAGAAAGTTTCGGGAGTTTATAAGTGGGAATTCAAGTAGCTCCTAGGATATCTTTCCGACAGACGCATGATATGAGATTGGGGTTCGACGTCTAGTGGTCCGCCTTTCCACGGTTGGTTTTACAGTGGTCTCGTAGTGTCTTAAAGAGTCCTTGGCTATGCCAACTCGGGGACGCTTCGTATGTCATGTGCACTGCCTTGTACATGATGGTGTTGTACGATCAAGCCTGTGTGGGCCCCACCACGAAAACTTCGGACGAAATCTCTATCATATGTTTGTTCCGGCTTATTCTGCAAGCCAATACTTTGTTTTGTTTTGATTTGTGGTATTCGAGTTGCTTCGAAGGAAAATGTTGATTCCATACCTTTTTCTAAGTGGCTTCTCAACTTAATGGAAGTGTGATGTTTTACTATGGAATTCATTCGTTCATCCTCGTTCGAATGTTTATTGTGAAGACTATATGTTGCAATTTCTATTCGTTGATTCAACTTGACTATTTGTCTATCAAGATGCTAACGGATGTCACCCTCTTCAGGATGGCTCCGCCAACGCGTCAGAATCCGGAACGCAATGATGGGAGTCAGGTGAACCCTCCGCCACCACCTCCGCCTCTGGAGGCATGGCAAGCTATCATGGCAGCCACCAACGCCAATGCTTAGATGATTCTGCAACTCTTGCAAGAACGCACCCAAGGGCAAGGCAATCAAGGAAATCAAGGTCAAGGCAACAATCAACCTCACTTTGCTACCCTCAACCTGTTTCTCGCAAATCAGCCCAAGTCTTTCAGCTACTGTGCCGGGCCACAGATGCCGATGATTGGCTCGTGGACATCAACAAGCATTTTGAATGTAGCAATGTCAGGCCTGAGGACTATGTCAAGTTCGCTTCTTTTCAGGTCAAGGACCAAGCTGCTGATTGGTATCAACAATACAAAGATTCCAAAGGAGGTCGTGTGATCACTTGGACTAACTTCTGTCGGGACTTCAAAGCGCACCACATTCCACAAAGTGTTGTTGAGAGCAAGCGTGAGGAGTTCCGCAATCTCAAGCAAGGCAACATGTCCGTGTATCAATACAACATCCAGTTTCAGAAACTTACTCGCTTCGCTAAACAAGACGTTCCTGATGAAAAGAGCATGATCTATCACTTCAGAGGTGGCCTAAGAGAGGATCTGCAGTTAGCTCTCGTTCTTGTTGAGCCTACTCAGTTTGATCAATTCCATAACATGGCACTGAAGCAAGAGGCTGCTCAGCTCAAGTGTGAGGCTTCTAAGAAGAGAGTGAGAGACGCAGTTCAGTCTTCTTCTTCCTCACTAGTGGCTGCTAAGCAACAGAAGTTCTGGTTGCCTCCTCCTCCTCCGTTTTGTCAGCCTTACCAGCAGAAGAACAAAGGTGGCCATGGATCTTCCCACTTATCCAACCCTGGCTATCAGAACAAGTCTCAGAATCAAGCTCCAAAGTCGAATGCTCCTTATCATCGTCCACTCTCAGAGGTGACTTGCAACAAGTGTCAGCAGAAAGGTCACTATGCTAACAAGTGCTTCAACCAAAGGCGCCTTCCGCCTCCTCCTCCTGTGAGATCTTCCAGCAATGCAGTGGTCAAGCATAATCCAAAGTTTGCAAAGGTCAACATGATGAATGCAGCTCAAGCGGAGGATTCTACTGATGTGATAATGGGTAATCTCTCAGTTAATGATATTCCTGCAAAAGTTCTTTTTGATACTGGTGCATCGCTTTCTTTCATCTCAAGACCATTTGCATCCAAGCATGAGTTGGTTTTTCAAGATTTGCCTAGAACGTTAGTAGTTGTCTCTCCGGGCAAATGCATGAACGCAAGCTACATGGTTCTGGATGTTTCCATCAAGATGGGGAACTATAAATTTCTGTCTTGTCCAATTGTTCTTGGTGACTCGGATATTGATCTAATTCTCGGGATGGGCTAGCTTTCTAAGCACAAGGCTCAACTTGATTGTGCTGCCAGGGAAATTCAATTGACACACTCTTCTGAGGATGTGATTATTTATGCCGCTCGTGATGAAACCATTCGGTTATTTTCTCTCAATGAGAAGGGCGAGTTGAATGCCATCTCTCAAATTCCAGTCGTTTGTGAGTACCAAGATGTCTTTCCAGAAGAGCTTCCGGGTATGGCTCCTCACCGGCCAGTTGAGTTCGTTATCGATCTTGAGCCGGGCACTGAACCCGTTTGCAAGCGTCCATACAAGCTTGGACCCAAGGAGCTGAAGGAATTGAAGAAACAGCTCGATGAACAAGAGCGCCTGGGTTTGATCAGACCGAGTTCATCTCCATGGGGTTGTGGTGTTCTTTTTGTCCAGAGGAAGGATGGCATGGAACGACTTTGTGTCGACTACCGTCCATTGAACAAGAAGACAATCAAGAACAAGTATCCACTTCCCAACATCAATGAGCTATTCAAGCAACTCAAAGGTGCTAAAGTATTCTCCAAGCTTGACCTTCGTATGGGTTATCATCAGATTCGCATTCGTGAAGAAGATATTCCCAAGACAACATTCAGAACAAGCTTTGGTTCTTATGAATATATTGTCATGTCTTTCGGCCTTGTTAATGCTCCTCCAACATTCTCTCGAATGATGAATTTCATCTTCAACACCTATACCAATGAATTCGTACTGGTGTATCTCGATGATATCTTGGTCTTCTCCAAGAATAAGAAGGATCATGCCAAACATTTGCGATTGGTGCTCGACAAGCTCAGAGAGTATCAATTTTATGCGAAGTTTTCCAAATGTGAGTTTTGGCTCGATGAAGTTCTTTACCTTGGTCATATCATCTCCGCCAAGGGCATCGCTGTTAATCCCGAGAAGGTGTCTGCAATTGTGAATTGGGAACCTCCTCAGAATGTCAAGCAGCTCCGCAGTTTTCTTGGTCTTGCAAGCTATTGCCGAAGATTCGTTGAGAATTTCTCTAAGATTGCAAAGCCTCTTTCCAACCTCCTCCAGAAGCATGTGAAGTATGTCTGGTCTCCTGAGCGTGACGTTGCTTTCAACACTCTCAAAGAGAAAATCATCACAGCTCCTGTCTTAACTCCTCTTGACGAATCCAAGCCATTCGAAGTTTTCTGTGATGCTTCTCTTCAAGGTCTCGGTGCTGTGTTAATACAAGAGAAGAAAGTTGTGGCCTATACCTCTCGTCAGTTGAAGCCCAACGAAAAGAACTACCCCACTCACGATCTTGAGTTGGCGGCAGTTGTCCATGCATTAATAACATGGGGACATCTCTTGTTGGGAAGACAAGTGGACATATTCACCGATCACAAGAGTCTCAAGTACATCTTCACTCAGCCCAACCTCAACCTCAGGCAGACTCGATGGGTCGAAATGATTCAAGAGTACAATCCGAGTATTGAATATACTCCAGGCAAAGCCAATGTCATTGCAGATGCTTTGGGCAGGAAGGCTTATTGCAACAGCTTAATTCTCAAGCCATTCCAACCGGATCTTTGTGAAGCTTTCCGCAAGCTGAATCTCCAAGTTGTTCCTCAAGGCTTTCTTGCCAACCTCATAGTCTCTCCTACTTTGGAAGACCAAATTCGTGAGGCACAACTTCTTGATGCCATGGTGAAGAAGGTGAAACGTGGTATCGAGAAGGGTCTTTCCAAATACAAGTGCATCGCATTGATGACAGAGACACTTTATTCTTCGAGGACCGGATTGTGGTTCCTAAAGGTGATCTAAGGAAAGTCATTATGAACGAGGCGCACAATTCTCTTCTTTCCATTCATCCTGGATGTACGAAGATGTACCATGACCTCAAGCAGTCGTATTGGTGGACTCGAATGAAGCGAGAAATTGCTCAATTCGTGAATGAATGTGATGTCTGTCGAAGAGTGAAAGCAGAACACCAACGACCAGCTGGTCTCCTCCAACCTCTTGCTATCCCAGAATGTAAGTTTGATCATATCGAAATGGACTTCGTGACTGGATTTCCAAAGTCCAAGCGTGGAAATGATGCTATCTTCGTTGTCATTGACAAGCTTTCTAAAGTGGCTCATTTTCTTCCAATCAAAGAATCTATCACAACAGCTCAGTTGGCAGAGCTATACACCTCCAGGATTGTCTCATTGCACGACATTCCACAATTGATTTCTTCAGATCATGGAATCATCTTCACTTCTAAGTTCTGGGACTCCTTCCAGAAGGCCATGGGCACCAACATTCACTTCAGCACAGCTTTCCATCCTCAAACTAGTGGCCAAGTCGAGCGAGTCAATCAAATTCTTGAAGATATGCTCAGGGCTTGTGTCATTTCCTTTGGCATGAAATGGGAAGATTGTCTTCCATATGCCGAATTCTCCTACAACAACAGTTTCCAAGCGAGTTCGGGCAAGGCCCCATTCGAGATTCTCTATGGCAGAAAGTGCCGTACTCCTCTCAATTGGTCAGAGACTGGTGAACGCCAACTTCTTGGCAATGACTTAATCACAGAAGCTGAAGAAATGTGTAAAGTCATCCGTGAAAATCTCAAAGCCGCGCAATCGCGCCAGAAGAGTTACTATGATAGTAAGCATCGTGATTTGGCTTTCGAGATCGGAGACCATGTCTACCTTCGCGTCTCTCCAATGAAAGGCACTCGTCGCTTCGGTATCAAAGGGAAGCTTGCACCTAGATACGTGGGTCCTTTCAAGATCATTGGCAAAAGAGGCAACCTCGCCTATCAACTTGAGCTTCCATCCAACTTCGCGAACGTGCACGATGTGTTCCACATGTCACAGCTTCGCAAGTGCTTCAAGACTCCTGAGCACACCATCAACTTTGAAGAGATTGACCTCCAAGAAGATTTGTCTTATCATGAGCACCCCGTTGCTATTCTTGAAGAAACTGAGCGCAAGACTCGCAACAAGTGAATCAAATTCCTGAAAGTGAAGTGGTCGCACCATTCCGACCGAGAAGCCACCTGGGAATGTGAGGACCACCTTCGTTCCGAATATCCAGAGTTCTTTCAGTCCTAGATCTCGGGACGAGATCCTCTCGTAGTGGTGGAGTGTTGTAACACCCCGGATGTAACTTTCCATATTTGTAACTCCAACTCTTGCCATCTTCGGCTATGTGTTATGATATTCCCTTCGTGATCGGGTTTTGTTTTTCGTTTTGCATTTTGTTCATGTCATGCATCTCATATCATGTCATCATGTGCATTGCATTTGCATACGTGTTCGTCTCTTGCATCCGAGCATTTTCCCCGTTGTCCGTTTTGCAATCCGGCACTCCCACCTCCTCCGGCGCACCCCTCTTGTTTTCTTTTCGTGAGCGGGTGTTGAACGTTCTCGGAATGGACCGAGTCTTGTCAAGTGGCCTTGGTATACCACCGGTAGAACACCTGTCAAGTTTCGTTCCATTTGGAGGTCGTTTGGTGCTCCAACGGTTAACCGGGTAACCACAAGTTCCTTTTGTGTGTTGTAGCAAAACCCCCCTCCAAACAGCCCAAAACCCCTCTAAGTCTCTTACATGCTCTAGGTCGTTCGATCACGATCGTGTGGGCGAAAACCGTGCCTCATTTGGACTCTCCTATCTCCCTCTAGCTATATAGACACCTCCCCCCTCCAAAATTCCGGATCCCCGAAACCCTAACCCGCTTCTCCGCGCCGCCGGACGTGTCCGCCCAGGGCCGGACACATCGGCGCCGCCGCCCCAGCCACTCAGAGGGCGACACGTGGCGCCCCGTACGCCGCGCCGCCGCGGCCCGGGAAGCCCGCAACCGGCCCCCGCGGCCCGAGCCGGCTCCGCCCGCGCCCCGCCTCCTTCCTCCCTCCAGCCGCGCTGGCCTCCCGCGCCCTCTCCGGCGTCGTCGTCTCCGGCGAGCCCGCGCCGCCGCATCTCCCGCGCCCGCCGGCACCCGCGCGCCGGCGTGCCCCGGCGCCGTCCTCGCCGCCTCCTCCCGCCGCCATCCCCGCCGACCCCGGCGTCCCCCGGCGCTCCTCCGGCCGGCTCCGCCCCGAGCTCCGGCGAGCAGCTCGGCGTGCTCCAGCCCCGATCCAGATCCGTTCGACCACAGGGTTGACTTTCTCTCCTCCCCCGATTTCTCCAAGTCCCAGATTCTTACATGACATGCTCTTGTTCATCGCATCATAACTCTTTGCATATAGCTCCGTTTCATGCGTGTAATATATCAAAATGTTCGTCTCGTGATGCTCTTCATTTTGTTCCATGATGACATGTTCATTTGAGTCCATCTTGATGCCCAAATATCTGGTGCAAGAATGCTAGTTGCTGTTAACTGCTGTTACTTATCAGAACTTTAGGATTTGTTAATTTTGTTTCATTTAATCTGTGCATCTTATGGGTATGAGCTCTACAAGTGTTTTGATGTATGCCATGCCATCTTTACAGAGGTGTATACCATGTATTTTTGTGATCTCTGTGGTGACTAGCACAAGCATGCAAACTAGGCTTTGTAATGTTTCTGTTTTCATGGACTTGGTAATTTTACCAAGTCTGTGACTGCTGTTATTTTGTTGCTATGTACTATATGTCTACAGAGAGATCCATGCTTATTTTGGTGATGTTCAGTAAGGATTTTTTGTAAATATTGTTGCATTTGATCCATTCATGCCCTTGTTTGCAATTATGGAGTGCCATAGCATGACTCAATCTTGCTCTACTTTGGCTATAAAATATTTCTGGCAGATTGTTAACATGATATTCAATTTTGCCAAGCTTGTTGTAGTTGTTCCTTTCATGCTATGTAATTGCTCTTGCCATGGATAGCTTCATACACATGCCATCTTGCTGTAGGTATGCTTGTTTCGTCATGCATTGCTTTGTGTTGAATGAATCAAGCTCACAAAGATGCCCTCATCATGTCTGTTTCTGCCATGCTCTGTTTTCTGCTAAGTCTGAAACCTGTTAACGAAACTTGCTATGTTTACATGGTTGCCATCATATCTTCTGGTACTTTTTGGCTTATGGTCAGTAAGGGACTTTTGTCATATACATTTAGTAGATTACTTCCATGCATTATTTTGGTATGTAAAGTTCCTGTAGCATGTTGATTTCGTGCTCTGAACATTGCTACCTGATGCTGTTTCAGGCATGTCCAGTAATTTCACCAAGTCTGTGAACCTGATATCTTTTGCACTTTTGCCATGCTTGTTTGAGCTTGTTATGTTGTGATCTACCATAGCTCAGTGTTCATCTTTTGTCAAGCATCTTCTGTAGATTACTGCCATGTGATTTGTTGCTATGTTGGAGTGCTGTAGCATTGTTACTTGTTGCATTCTAAGTGCTATCATGCTGTTAATCACAGATTCGTGTCATTCTTGTTTTGCTTGCCATTTGGAAACCGTGCATCCATTTCCGGTGATCTTTATATCGATTTCGACCGAAATCATCTCATCTTTCCAGTGGCATGCTTGGTTTGCCAAGTTACTGTCTTGTTCATCATTTTTTTTCCGGAGCACGCATATGCATCGCATATCACATCTCGCATATCATGCATGTTTTGCATCATGTTGCTTGTGCATTTCCCGTGATTGATTGTGGTTCCGTTTGCTTGTGTTCTTGTCTTAGGTAGAGCCGGGAGACGAGTTCGTGAACGAGGAACCTGTTGAGTACGCTTACGAGGATCGAGCTTTCGACAACTCTGAGAACCTTGCAGGCAAGATGACCATACCCTCGAAATCACTTCTATCTTTGCTTTGCTAGTTGTTCGCTCTATTTGCCATGCTGCGCTACCTATCACTTGCTATATCATGCCTCCCATATTGCCATGTCAAGCCTCTAACCATCCTTTCCTAGCAAACCGTTGTTCGGCTAAGTTACCGCTTTTGCTCAGCCCTTCTTATAGCGTTGCTAGTTGCAGGTGAAGTTGAAGTTGGTTCCATGTTGGAACATGGATATTTTGGAATATCACAATATCTCTTATTTAATTAATGCATCTATATATTTGGTAAAGGGTGGAAGGCTCGGCCTTATGCCTGGTGTTTTGTTCCACTCTTGCCGTCCTAGTTTCCGTCATACCGGTATTATGTTCCTTGAGTTTGCGTTCCTTACGCGGTTGGGTGATTTATGGGACCCCCTTGACAGTTCGCCTTGAATAAAACTCCTCCAGCAAGGCCCAACTTTGGTTTTACATTTGCCACCTAAGCCTTTTCCCTTGGGTTTTCGCGAGCCCGAGGGTCATCTTTATTTAAACCCCCGGGCCAGTGCTCCTCTGAGAATTGGCCCAACCTGTCAGTCGCCGGTGGCCACCAGGGGCAACTCTGGGCTCGCCTATCGGAAGCTTGGACAATCCGGTGTGCCCTGAGAACGAGATATGTGCAGCTCCTATCGGGATTTGTCGGCACATTCGGGTGGCTTTGCTGGTCTTGTTTTACCATTGTCGAAATGGCTTGTAAACCGGGATTCCGAGACTGATCGGGTCGTCCTAGGAGAAGGTTTATCCTTCGTTGACTGTGAGTGCTTATAATGGGCTAAGTTGGGACACCCCTGCAGGGTATTATCTTTCGAAAGCCGTGCCCGCGGTTATGAGGCAGATGGGAATTTGTTAATGTCGGTTGTAGAGAACTTGTCACTTGACTTAATTAAAATACATCAACCACGTGTGTAGCCGTGATGGTCTCTTCTCGGCGGAGTCCGGGAAGTGAACACGGTTTCTGGGTTATGTTTGACGTAAGTAGGAGTTCAGGATCACTTCTTGGTCATTACTAGTTGACGACCGTTCCGCTGCTTCTCTTCTCGCTCTCATTTGCGTATGTTAGCCATCATATATGCTTAGTGCTTGCTGCAGCTCCACCTCATTACACCATCCTTTCCTATAAGCTTAAATAGTCTTGATCTCGCGGGTGTGAGATTGCTGAGTCCTCGTGACTCACAGATTCTACCTAAACAGTTGCAGGTGCCGACGATGCCAGTGCAGATGACGCAACCGAGCTCAAGTGGGAGTTCGATGAGGAAGGTGGTCGTTACTATGTTTCTTTTCCTGATGATCAGTAGTGGAGCCCAGTTGGGATGAACGGGGATCTAGCATTTGGGGTTATCTTATTTTCATTTGGATTTGACCGTAGTCGGTCTATATGTGTGGATTTTGGATGATGTATGAATTATATTTATGTATTGTGTGAAGTGGCGATTATAAACCAACTCTCGTTATCCCATTCTTGTTCATTACATGGGATTGTGTGAAGATGACCCTTCTTGCGATAAAACCACAATGCGGTTATGCCTCTAAGTCGTGCCTCGACACGTGGGAGATATAGCCGCATCGTGGGCGTTACAGAAGGTCTCCAACAACATAGCAGAGTACGAAGGCCTCATAGCTGGCCTTAAGGCTGCGGTGGCCCTGGGGGCGAAGCGCCTCACCATCAAGGGCGACTTGCAGCTTCTCGTCAACTTCTCCAACAAGGTATACGAGCCGAGGGACGAGCACATGGAGGCATACCTCGCGGAGATACGCAAAATGGAAAAGCAGTTCTTGGGCCTGGAATTGCAGCGCGTGCCCCGTGGCACCAACAAGGAAGCCGATGACATCGCCAAGAGAGCATCCAAGCGGCTACCCCCAAGAGCCTGGCGTCTTCGAGGAGCAGCTCTTCAAGCCATCCGCAACACCACCACTTTCAAGGCCGGCGCTGCCTCGGGAGGAGCTCCCCCAACCACCTGCCTCGGGAGCCCCGGCCTGCGGCCCGACCTCAGGGGCACGCCTGCTCTTAGCGCTCGAGCCTCAGGATGGGTGCTGGACCAAGGAGTTCAAGGAATACCTGACACAAGGGACGCTGCCGGAGAAGGAGGAGGATGCGGAGCGCGTGGCTCGGCAGGCCACGGCGTACTGCATACAGGACGGTGAGTTTTACAGGAAGCAGCCGAATGACGTTTCCCTGCGTTGTATCTCCAGGGAATAGGGGAAAGAGCTGCTAGTTGACATACACGGCAGGGACTACGGGCACCACTCGTCGTCACGAACCCTCATCGGCAAGGTGTTCCGAAGCGGGTTCTACTGGCCTACGGTGCTCAGCGACGCGACTGAGCTAGTGAAGTCCTGTGAGGCCTGTCAATTCCACGCCAAGCAGATCCATCAACCAGCTCAGGACCTCCAGACCATCCCACTCTCGTGGCCATTCACAGTCTGGGGGCTGGATATCTTGGGCCCGTTCCCTTGAGCGCCCGGGGGCTACCGCTACCTCTACGTCGCCATCGACAAGTTCATCAAGTGGGCGGAGGTAGAAGCCGTTCGCACCATCCCGGCCGGATCCGTGGTCAAGTTCATCAACGGTCTCGTGAGCCGGTTTGGGGTCCCCAACCGCATCATCACCGATAACTGCTCGCAGTTCACTAGCAATCTCTTCAAGACATATTGTGCTAACCTTGGAACGCAGATCTGCTACGCTTCGGTGGCACACCCCAGGAGCAATGGTTAGGCCGAACGCGCCAACGCGGAGGTCCTGAGAGGCCTCAAGACCAGGACCTTCAAGAAGAAGCTCGAGGCCTGCAGCAGGGGCTAGCACGATGAGCTCCAGTCAGTGCTGTGGTCGATCCGCACTACCGCCACCAAGCCAACAGGCGAGACCCCGTTCTTCCTCGTCTATGGAGCAGAAGCAGTTCTCCCTCACGAGGTCAAGCATCGCTCCGCGTGGGTCCTGGCATTTGATGAGGCACAACAGGACGCCATGCGGGGGATGGACCTCGTGCTGGGGGAGCAACGCCGCCGTGAAGCCACGCTCCGGGCGGCAAGATACCAGTAGGCGCTGCGGTGGTATCACTGTCGCAGCGTCCGCTCCAGGATGCTCGAGGTGGGCGACCTCGTCCTAAGGCGGGTGCTTTCCAGCGAAGGGCTGCACAAGCTCTCGCCCATGTGGGAGGGCCCGTTTAGGGTCGCCCACGTCCCCAGGCCTGGCACCGCGCGCCTGGAGACGCAGGACGGGGTACATATCCAGAACACCTGGAACATCCAGCACCTCCGGAAGTTCTACCCATGAAGAAAGGCCCGGCGCCCGTGAAGAAGGCCCAGTGCCTGGGAAGGTCTCCACTCGTGACACTCTCACATAATAATGAGTGGGGCTGTACACGCCCCGGAGTCTCAGGAGTGCCGCCCTCGGGCCTCGGGGGCTCCCTCCCACGTCCTAGTGGCAGCACTTAGCTCCGCGCTGGTGAGAAGACAAGAAGACTAGACTAGGTTCCCGACGCGGCTTTTCATTTGCTTTCCATAGTTCGCTTGCCCCTCTTTAATGAAAAATTTCTTTCTGATGTTCCTTGCCGGTTTGGTTCCATTGCCTTTTGCCTCCGTTTCTGCTTTCGGTTCCTTGCTCCGACCTATACTCTCTCTCGCATGCCTCGCGAGGGGGCTGGACAGGTGCCCTCGTGAGGGTTTTCCTGTTTTTCGCGAGGCACCCTCGTTCGAGCTCGTAAGCTGGTGCTCTTCTCTCAATCCGTGCCCCTCGGGCACCGCGATGCGAAGCGCTGGATTGTGGCCAGCGGCACCTGCGACCAGGGCTCGGAAGAATAAAAGTTTCCTAACAAATTTTTGCAGTTCCTAGACGCCTCCCAGGCCAAGGAGGCCTCGCCAGGTTTTGGGAAATGCGCGCTTCACGAAGCGAAGACTAGTTCGACCGTGTCAAGCTAAGTTATTTCTACGCGCCTACATAAAACGTTAATGCTGCAATGCGACACAAGAACAATAAACATAGCATAGCAACTTGGAAACCATGGTTCGTTGCACGCCCCTACGGGGCCCCATACTTGTCTCTCTCTTAATGCAGGAAGAAAAAGAAGAACGAAACAAAAGCGGCGCATGCCCTTGCAGTAGCCCGCGAGGATGGACCCATGGCGCTCTCCTAAGCTCAGCCGGACCCCTCCTCGCGCTTCACTGGGGCGCGGCGACGAGACGACCCACCACCACCCTCGAAGCGGGCGCGGCGGCGTGGCGGCTGGTCGTAGCTGCCGCAGCTGGAGCTGTCGCCGGAGGGAGAATCGTCGTAGCTGGGCGAGCAGCGGCCAGCACCGAAGGAAAGACCATCCTTACCCTCGTCTCGACCGTCGCCAAGGCCAAGCACCTCATCGCCGTCGCTGTCCTCGGGGCAGCACCCGACGCGGTGGCCGTCTTCTCCGAACGCCCTCACGTAGAGGGTCGCGTTGCCGTCATATTTGAAGTGGAGGGTGCACCGCCTGCCCAGGCCGCGCGTGCGGGCAAACATTTGCCAGCCGCGGGCCAGGGCTGTGTTGCCTGTGACGGAGACCTCGACCGCGACCCACGAAGCTTTGCTGCAGCAGTCGTCCGCCTGCAGCCAGAGCCCGTCTGGACCTGTGGCCGCTAGCTCGCCGGTGAAGAAGCGCGGGAACTGAAGCCAGGTGCCGGCCGGGTTCTTCGATCACACGACGAACTCCGGCAGCACCTCCGCCAAGTGAAAGCACGGCCGGGGAGGCCGTGCGACCATGGCGCGCCTCCCTTCATCGACGGGGCTGCCACGATCTAGGCGAGTCCCACCATGAGAAGAGGCGCCGCCGCGGCCATGAGGGGCCACGGCGGGGGTCGCGGTGTGCTTACAGGGACGGCTGTGCCCACGCTTGGGCGGCGAAGAGTCTTTCCCCTCTTGGCGGGCCTTCCCCTTCTCTGCGGCTAAGAACCTCTTCGTAGGCGCCATGGGGGTCGCTACTAGAAATGAAGCAAGGAAGAAGAAGCGAGTGAAGCAGGAAGAGATGAGCAACGGGGGCTCTGCCCCCTCCTCACTTATAGCGGGAGAAGGCCAACCGGCGATCCCCATGATCACAGGTAATGATGATGTTTCTCTGCATGCAGCAGGGACTCGTCAAGTCGGGCAGTTGCCGAGGCAGCGTGGGGAAGCGGAGACGCCCACGTCCAATCAATCACCACGCATCAAGCGGGGCCGCAGGCTGTTGGGGGCCCGCGGCGCTCCGAACTTGCCCTTTGGCTTCGCCTCGAAGCCAAGTCGGAGTGCGCCTTGGGCCCAGGGGCTACTATCGGCGTCCTGGGAACGGGGGTCCCTAGAATTGCCTGCCCGCGGCCCATGGCGTGGCTCTACCAGCTGCCCTATACGGCCCATCTTCACCAGCAAACACTCAAGACCCTCGCGAGGGGCCAAGCCTCGCGAGGCGGACGACACAAGACCTCCTCGGGACGGCCTCACCAGGCTGGGCCACGAGGGGCGGAGAGATCAAGGCAAGGGACACCTCGCGAGGTTCCTGTGATGCAAGCCATGACGACTGGAGCCAGGCGGGCGCCAGCGCGCCAAGTGTCCTCATTTCCTCTTTGGTGCTAAAGAGGCAAGCGCAGGAGAGGAGTCCCGAGGCATCACGCAAAGGTTTCCGTATCGGTGCAACGAGACCAAGACCAGTAGGACGATAGGACGGAGGTTACTGTGGAGCCAAAGACGGCGTCACCACTAGAGCCTTTGACAGGCGAAGACCACCTTTAGTCAGGATAACTTGTGCTAGTTGTCTACCTTCGAATTTCGCCGTTGTTGGATCCCTTCTCGCTCAATATTTCAGGAGAGGACCAGGGCCTCTATAAATAGGACTAGCCACCACCATAGGAGGGGACGGATCATTCAGATCATCCTTTACCACACAAGCTCACCAAGCACAAGAACACCTCTCCTCAGGAGGCTGTTCTTCCCTTGTAACTGTTTATCCTCAGCCCAAGAGGCAATCCACCACACCACACTGGAGTAGGGTATTACACCACATCGGTGGCCCGAACCAGTATAAACTCTTGTGTCTCTCGTCCTTTGGGTTCGTCGAGCTAGGCCTTGCGATTGTAGCGAGAGCGATCTAGGGAGAGAGAGAGATCTTCGTGCGCACCCCAGTGTTCGAACCTCAAGGGTTTTGCCGGAACCCGAAATCCGACAGCACTACTGCTAAACCTAGGGTGGCGGGAACTGTCGGTGGATTTTAGAAGCAGCGTGGTTCTTTTGCTCCCGCGCTACTGCTAACTTGGTAGCAGTAGCGCCTCTTTTGCTCCCGCGCTACTGATAATTAGCAGTAGCGCATGTTTCTGTACCGCGCTGCTGCTAAGATTCTGTGTATAAGGTTTTCCCTAGTAGTCCAGTTCAACAGGTAAGCTTCCACTTACATTTCTTTTTATATTTTTTCTGTTATTTCAATTTTAGCCACTGTTTTCTAATTAAATGAGTGTACAAATGATTTTTGCTAAATATTAAACTTGGTACATTAATTCTTTGGAATATTATGAGGTTGCTCAAAAAGATTGAGGCCAGCTGGAAAAGTTTATAATTATGTTTGCATTTAATTGGACCACTTTATATCTTGTTGGTGCATTCTAAAATTAGTTAGGGGCATTTTATAAATTCTCTCAACTGGGGATTCTTGATGAAAAATATCAGTGCATTATTTGAAATATTATGGACATTTTAGTTTTACTGGTTGAAGAAATAATTTATTTGACTATAGTTTAAATTTGAATTTGAACTTGATTTTTGGACAGGTGGCATTTTGGCTTAGTGAATCATGATGACATGGCATAATTAGCAGGGGTTCACTGTAGCTAATTATCCGGGCATTACAAATCTCCTACACTACAAGAAATCTTGTCCTGAGATTTTAGAAGGTGGACAGAAACAAAGCAGGGTATTCATCACGAAGACGATCCTCGCGTTCCCAATTGGCTTCTTCTTCAGAATGATTTGACCACTGGACTTTAAGAAATTTGATAGCCTTCTGACGGGTGCGACGTTCAGCTTGATCAAGAACGCAGACTGGATGCTCTCTAAAAGTGAGATCATCTTGTAGGGTCAAGCTTTACAAGCTATGCGGTTGTTGCAATTAACACTTGCGACTCAGGGCATCGGCCATAACATTAGCCTTGCCAGGGGTATAAGAAATAACGTAGTCATAGTCTGCAATTTCTTTCATACCTCGCTGCTGACGGAGATCCAGATCTAGCTAAGTAAATAATTACTTCAGACTTTGATGATTGGTGGAGGTCTCGCGACGATTACCAAGAAGGAAATGTCGCCATAACTTTAGTGCAAACTTAACTGCAGCAAGTTCAAGGTCATGGAATGGGTAGTTCTTCTGGAAAGACATCTTGGAATTCACAAAGGACTGGAGCGTTTTCAATTCTCACAAGAGGAGAAGCATTTAACGCATTCAAGGAATAAATCCATGCTTTAGAACAACATGAGCATGGTATATTACTATCTCACTTGAAGGATGTAGTAGATGGACGGTTTTAGTGGTGCAAATGATAGAAGCGATATGTGTTTTCAACCATTCCATGCGCAGAATGAGGTCAATGTATAGAAGACTTCAAAACAATGGAAAAAACATGGAATTCCAGCCCTTCAATTTTAACGGGGACGTTGTGACTAACCATGGCGACATTGGCCCGCGGAATGCAGCTTGGAATTCCGGCCAAGTGATGGCGGTTACAAAAGGTAAGGAACGCTATGGCTGTCGCACCATTGAGCAGCGGGACCTTTCAGATAACAAGCCGCGAAGTTGACATAGTTGGCAGGGGCTACATCAGCAGACTCCAACTCAAAAGTGAAGTCACGGGGCCAATCATCAGCATCAAAGGGCTGAGTTGACCTGCGGTAGATGATAAGGTTGAGACGCGCAAAGTCTTGCAGAGTTACTGGGGTTGGTTGCTGATTCATATTGGGACGAGGGAACTGAGACATGACTCCTACCATAAACTGGTGATTCAGCATCAAACTGATGTATCATTCCGGCCATGTATTCAGGCGGTCACGGCCATCGGGTCTAACCATCCTGCTTAATGCAATAGGGGTAGTTTAGCAAGGGGTGGATCGAGTCTAAGGAGTCATTCATGAGGTAAATTGAACAATTAGCAAAGGCGCAGTATGTACAAAGTAGTAGTCATTGAATACATACAGATACATATGTGAGGCCAATTACATGTTGTTCGTATGAATTCGGACAAGAGAAACACCCTAACCATACTAGGCGGCACGCATGCACGCGACGGAGGGATACCACAACGAGACATAGCAAAGGCTACATCAGCGTCGGGGGAAAACACTGCTGCGAGGGATTTGCCCTCGATATGAGGATCCTACGGTCAATGGACAATGTGAAGCAGATCTTGGACCTCAATTCGAGAAAGGCATAACACAAATCGCCAGGTGGATGTGATCACTTGATCCTAATGTTAGATTTAGCAAAATCATTTAACCCGAATAGAAGAGACATCAGAGTCCCAGAGTATAGACGAGGAGTAAAAGATCCTAATACCACCCAATGGTGACGTGGGCCCGTAAGCCACACGGCCATGTTAGCAAATCAGTTTTTTCAAAGACTAGACTCACCTTCGGCCAAGGAGTTGGAAAGGGGCTTCCTATAGGCAGTCGACTCTGATACCAACTTGTGGAGCCCCCGATTCGATCGTACACTAATCATACACGCAAACGTGTACGATTAAGATCAGGGACTCACGGGAAGATATCACAACACAACTTTAAACACAAATAAAAAATAATACAAGCTTCATATTACAAGCCAGGGGCGTCGAGGGCTCAAATACCAAAGGTCGAAAGCACAAGAGTTAGCGGAAGCAATAATATCTTAGTACAAACATAAGTTTAACAAGGATGCCTTAAGAAGGCTAGCACAAATATCAACGATTGAAGAGGCAAGGCCTCCTGCCTGGGACCCCCTGACTACCCCTGGTTGTCGGCGGTCTCCACGTGAAGGAAATATGCCATAGAGGCAATAATAAAGTTGTTATTTATAATTCCTTATATCATGATAAATGTTTATTATTCATGCTAGAATTGTATTAAATAGAAACTTAGTACATGTGTGAATACATAGACAAAACAGAGTGTCCCTAGTATGCCTCTACTTGGCTAGCTCGTTAACCAAAGATGGTTAAGTTTCCTGACCATAGACATGTTTTGTCATTTGATGAACGGGATCACATCATTAGAGAATGATGTGATGGACTAGACCCATCCGTTAGCTTAGCATTATGATCTTTAGTTTTATTGCTATTGCTTTCTTCATGACTTATATATATTCCTCTGACTATGAGATTATGCAACTCCCGAATACCGGAGGAACACCTTATGTGCTATCAAACGTCACAACGTAACTGGGTGATTATAAAGATGCTCTACACGTGTCTCTGATGGTGTTTGTTGAGTTGGCATAGATCAAGATTAGGATTTGTCACACCGTGTATCGGAGAGGTATCTTTGGTCCCTCTCGGTAATGCACATCACGATAAGCCTTGCAAGCAATGTGACTAACGAGTTAGTTACGGGATGATGCATTACGAAACGAGTAAAGAGACTTGCCGGTAACGAGAATGAACTAGGTATGATGATACCGATGATTGAATCTCGGGCAAGTAACATACCGATGACAAAGGGAATGATGTATGTTGTTACGCAGTTTGACAGATAAAGATCTTCGTAGAATATTTAGGAGCCAATATGAGCATCCAGGTTCCGCTATTGGTTATTGACCGGGGATGTGTCTCGGTCATGTCTACATAGTTCTCGAACCCGTAGGGTCCGCACGCTTAACGTTTGATGACAATTTGTATTATGAGTTATGTGTTTTGGTGACCGAAGTTTATTCGGAGTCCCGGATGAGATCACGGACATGACGAGGAGTCTTAAAATGGTCGAGAAAGATTTATATATTGGAAGGTTGTATTGGACATCGGTATTGGAGAACGCAGTAAATTGAAAAAAATTCCTAAGCACACGCAGGATCTATCATGGTGATGCATAGCAATGAGAGGGAAGAGTGTAGTCCACGTACCCTCGTAGACCGTAAGCGGACGCATTTTGACAACACGGTTGATGTAGTCGTACGTCTTCACGATCCAACCTATCCTGGTACCAAAAGTATGGCACCTCCGCGATCTGCACACGTTCGGCTCGGTGACGTCCCACGAGCTCTCGATCCAGCTGAGTGTCGAGGGAGAGCTTCGTTAGCACAACGACGTGATGACGGTGATGATGAAGCTACCGGTGCAGGGCTTCGCCTAAGCACTGCAACGATATGACTGAGGTGGATTATGGTGGAGGGGGGCACCGCACACGGCTAAGAGATCAATGATCAACTCTGTGTCTATGGGGTGCCCCCCTCCCCCATATATAAAGGAGGGGAGGAGGAGGCCGGCCGGCCCTAGGGGGCGCACCAAGGGAGGAGGAATCCTCCTCCTAGTAGGAGTAGGATTCCTCCTTTCCTAGTCCTACTAGGAGGGGGGAGGAAGGAGAGGGAGAGAGGGAGGGAAAGAGGGGGCGCCGCCCCCCTCCTTGTCCAATTCGGACTCCTCAAGGGGGGGGGGGCAGCCCTAAGGCCCCCTCCTCTCTCTCACGAGGCCCATGTTGGCCCATTAGTTCCCCCGGGGTTTCCGGTAACCCCTCCGCCACTCCGGTTTTCTCCGAAATCACCCGGAACACTTCCGGTGTCCGAATATAGTCATCCAATATATCAATCTTTATGTCTCGACCATTTCGAGACTCCTCGTCATGTCTGTGATCACATCCGAGACTCCGAACTACCTTCGGTACATCAAAACACATAAACTCATAATACCGATCGTCACCGAACGTTAAGCGTGCGGACCCTACGGGTTCGAGAACTATGTAGACATGACCGAAACTCATCTCCGGTCAATAACCAATAGCGGAACCTGGATGTTCATATTGGCTCCCACATATTCTACGAAGATCTTTATTGGTCAAACCGCATAACAACATACGTTGTTCCCTTTGTCATCGGTATGTTACTTGTCCGAGATTCGATCGTCGGTATCTCAATACCTAGTTCAATCTTGTTACTGGCAAGTCTCTTTGCTCGTTCAGTAATGCATCATCCCGCAACTCATTAGTCACAGTGCTTGCAAGGCTTATAGTGATGTGCATTACCGAGAGGGCCCAAAGATACCTCTCCGACAATCGGAGCGACAAATCCTAATCTCGATCTATGCCAACTCAACAAACACCATCGGAGACACCTGTAGAGCACCTTTATAATCATCCAGTTACGTTGTGACGTTTGGTAGCACACAAAGTGTTCCTCCGGTATTCCGGAGTTGCATAATCTCATAGTCATAGGAACATGTATAAGTCATGAAGAAAGCAATAGCAACATACTAAACGATCAAGTGCTAAGCTAACGGAATGGGTCAAGTCAATCACATCATTCTCTAATGATGTGATCCCGTTAATCAAATGACAACTCATGTCTATGGCTAGGAAACTTAACCATCTTTGATTCAACGAGCTAGTCAAGTAGAGGCATACTAGGGACACTCTGTTTGTCTATGTATCCACACATGTACTAAGTTTCCAGTTAATACAATTCTAGCATGAATAATAACATTTATCATGATACAAGGAAATATAAATAACAACTTTATTATTGCCTCTAGGGCATATTTCCTTCAGTCTCCCACTTGCACTAGAGTCAATAATCTAGATTAGACAGTAATGATTCTAACACCCATGGAGTCTTGGTGTTGATCATGTTTTGCTCGTGAGAGAGGCTTAGTCAACGGGTCTGCAACATTCAGATCCGTATGTATCTTGAAAATCTCTATGTCTCCCTCCTTGACTTGATCGCGGATGGAATTGAAGCGTCTCTTGATGTGCTTGGTTCTCTTTTGAAATCTGGATTCCTTTGCCAAGGCAATTGCACCAGTATTGTCACAAAAGATTTTCATTGGACCCGATGCACTAGGTATGACACCTAGATCAGATATGAACTCCTTCATCCAGACTCCTTCATTTGCTGCTTTCGAAGCAGCTATGTACTCCGCTTCAACGGTAGATCCCACCACGACGCTTTGCTTAGAACTGCACCAACTGACAGCTCCATCGTTCAATATAAATACATATCTGGTTTGTGACTTAGAGTCATCTGGATCAGTGTCAAAGCTTGCATCGACGTAACCATTTACGATGAGATCTTTGTCACCTCCATAAACGAGAAACATATGCTTAGTCCTTTTCAGGTATTTCAGGATGTTCTTGATCGCTGTCTAGTGATCCACTATTGGATTACTTTGGTACCTCCCTGCTAAACTAATAGCAAGGCACACATCAGGTCTGGTACACAGCATTGCATACATGATAGAACCTATGGCTGAAGCATAGGGACTGACTTCCATTTTCTCTCTATCTTCTGCAATGGTCGGGCATTGAGTCTGACTCAACTTCACACCTTGTAACACAGGCAAGAACCCTTTCTTAGCTTGGTCCATTTTGAACTTCTTCAAAACTTTATGAAGGTATGTGCTTTGTGAAAGTCCAGTCAAGCGTCTTGATTTATCTCTATAGATCTTGATGCCCAATATATAAGCAGCTTCACCGAGGTCTTTCATTGAAAAACTCTTGTTCAAGTATCCTTTTATGCTATCTAGAAATTCTATATCAGTTCCAATCAACAATATGTCATCTACATATAATATTAGAAATGCTACAGAGCTCCCACTCACTTTCTTGTAAATACAGGCTTCTCCAAAAGTATGTATAAAACCATATGCTTTGATCACACTATCAAAACGTTTATTCCAACTCCAAGATTCTTGCACCAATCCCTAAATGGATCGCTGGAGCTTGCACACTTTGTTAGCATCCTTTGGATCGATAAAACCTTCAGGTTGCATCATGTAGAACTCTTCTTCCAAAAATCCATTCAGGAATGCAGTCTTTACATCCATTTGCCAAATTTCATAATCATAAAATGCAGCAATTGCTAACATGATTCTGACGTACTTAAGCATCGCTACGGGTGAGAATGTCTCATCGTAGTCAACTCCTTGAACTTGTCGAAAACCTTTCGCAACAATCAGGGCTTTGTAGACAGTAACATTACCGTCAGCGTCAATCTTCTTCTTGAAGATCCATTTATTCTCGATGGCTTGCCGATCATCGGGCAAGTCAACCAAAGTCCCCACTTTGTTCTCATACATGGATCCCATCTCAGATTTCATGGCCTCAAGCCATTTCCCGGAATATGGGCTCATCATCGCTTCCTCATAGTTCGTAGGTTCGTCATGGTCAAGTAACATGACCTCCAGAATTGGATTACCGTACCACTCAGGTGCGGATCTTACTCTAGTTGACCTACGAGGTTCGGTAGTAAATTGATCTGAAGTTACATGATCATCATCATTAGCTTCCTCACTAATTGCTGTAGGAGTCACATGAATAGATTTCTGTGATGAACTACTTCCCAATAAGGGAGCAGGTACAGTTACCTCATCAAGTTCTACTTTCCTCCCACTCACTTCTTTCGAGAGAAACTCCTTCTCTAGAAAGGATCCATTCTTAGCAACGAATGTCTTGCCTTCGGATCTGTGATAGAAGGTGTACCCAACAGTCTCATTTGGGTATCCTATGAAGACACATTTCTCCGATTTGGGTTCGAGCTTAACAGGTTGAAGCTTTTTCACATAAGCATCGCAACCCCAAACTTTAAGAAACAACAACTTGGGTTTCTTGCCAAACCACAGTTCATAAGGTGTCGTCTCAACGGATTTAGATGGTCCCCTATTTAACGTGAATGCAACTGTCTCTAAAGCATAACCCCAAAACGATAGCAGTAAATCAGTAAGAGACATCATAGATCGCACCCTATCCAGTAAAGTACGACTACGACGTTTGGACACACCATTATGTTGTGGTGTTCCAAGTGGCGTGAGTTGCGAAACTATTCCACATTGTTTCAAGTAAAGACCAAACTCGTAACTCAAATATTCTCCTCCATGATCAGATCGTAGAAACTTTATTTTCTTGTTACGATGATTTTCCACTTCACTCTGAAATTCTTTGAACTTTTCAAATGTTTCAGACCTATGTTTCATCAAGTAGATATACCCATATCTGCTCAAATCATCTGTGAAGGTGAGAAAATAACGATACCCTCCGCGAGCCTCAATATTCATCAGACCACATACATCAGTGTGTATGATTTTCCAACAAATCTGTTGCTCGCTCTATTGTTCTGAAGAATGGCGTTTTAGTCATCTTGCCCATGAGGCATGGTTCCCAAGTACCAAGTGATTCATAATCAAGTGATTCCAAAAGTCCATCAGAATGGAGTTTCTTCATGCGCTTTACACCAATATGACCCAAACGGCAGTGCCACAAATAAGTTGCACTATCATTATCAACTCTGCATCTTTTGGCTTCAATATTATGAATATGTGTGTCACTACTATCGAGATTTAACAAAAATAGACCACTCTTCAAGGGTGCATGACCATAAAAGATATTACTCATATAAATAGAACAACCATTATTCTCAGATTTAAATGAATAACCGTCTCGCATCAAACAAGATCCAAATATAATGTTCATGCTCAACGTTGGCACCAAATAACAATTATTCAGGTCTAAAACTAATCCCGAAGGTAGATGTAGAGGTAGCGTGCCGACTGCGATCACATCGACTTTGGAACCATTTCCCACGCGCATCGTCAGCTCGTCCTTAGCCAATCTTCGCTTAATCCGCGTTCCACCGTCCCACCGCATCCATGGTGGACGCGCGTCGAGCACCGGGCCGCCCTCGCCGCCCGCGTCGCTCAGACGGCCCCTGTCGGCAGACCTCCCCGTCGTTCTCTGTCGCCCGCTGCCAACGCCGCCACCGGCCCGGCGGGAAATGAGCAACAAGCGTCCTCGCTGCACCCTTCCGTGCGGCGGGACGGCCGCACCGCCACTCCGTCGCTAACCCCAGCCGGCTCATCGTCTCACACTCGTCGCGCGCCCACGGAGGCGCAGGCCGCACTGCTCATGGCACGCGAGCTCCTGCGCTTCCGCCCGGTCGACGATCTCTACGAGGACTGGTTGGACCGCATCGCCGAGCTCGTCAGTGTTGCTGGGGGCTCTCCCGCACTGTCCCTCTCACTGCCTCGCCCTCCGTCAACCGCGGGCGACGTAGCTCATAGAGCACCTCCACCACCTCCACATCAAGATGGCGCTCTGGCGCCAAGGCACGCGGCCCCCCGGCGTGACCCACTGCGCCGGGCGCCCGCGCGAGAAGAAGGAAGCTGCCAAGAAGTTCCCCGGCCGCAAGAAAATGCTACTGTGCTCCCAGCGCCACCGCGACAAGACTGTGTGCCGCCTGCAGTGGCAGCGCGCGGATATCAGGGGCAGGCTCCACATCAGCAAAGGGCCCCGGTGGCCACAACAGGTTGCCGCGTCTTCACTCCGGAGCTGCGTAGCGTCGTATGGCCGGGCAAGTTCAAGCCAGACCTGCCTCCTCGCTACGACGGCACCCCGACCCTGCTGAGTTCTTGCAGCTCTACGAACTGAGCATTGAGGCGGCCAACGGCGACGAGAAAGTCATGGTGAACTGGTTCCCCATGGCTCTCAAGGATGGTGCTCGCTCGTGGCTCCCGAACCTGCCCCCGGGCTTGATCTCCTCGTGGGACGAGATGTCGACCGCTTCATCACCAACTTACAGGGCACTCGTGACCGTCCTCCGGCCGCGGGTGACCTGCGCCGCATCAAGCAACAGCCAGGAGAGACCCTGCAGAAGTACATCCGGTGCTTCAACAGCATTCGTCTCAAGATCCCCAAGGTGACAGACGAGGCCATCATTTCGGCATTTGCTGATGGCGTCCGCAACGTCAAGATGATTAACTCCTCGTGGATGGCGAGCTCCTCCTTTCACGGCTCTGGAGCTGTTCAACATGGCGACCAAGTACGCAAGAGATAAGGAAGGGCGCCTTTCCCTCCTCGAGCTCCTTTCTACCAACCTAGAGGAGAAGAAAGACAAGGCCAAGGACGTGAAGTGCAAGGGGGTGGCCGTGCTCATGGCAGAGCCAGACACAAAGCGTGGCCGGGACAATCCCGAGTCGTCCAAGAGCAGCCGACCGTTCTGCGCCTTCCACAACGTACACAACCACAACACTAATGACTGTCAAGAGCTCAGAGCCATTCGAGATGGACGCTTCGGTCAACGCCCCGAGCGCAACGACCGGGGCTACGGTCGAGGAGGAGGACGAGGCGGAGGATGTCGAGGCCCCCGCCAGGAGTGGCGTGACCGGCCTTGCGAGGACCGCTGGCAGGACCAGCCTCGTGAGGGCGCTTGGAGGGATCAGCCTCGCAGGACCGCCCTCAGGGCAATGTCGGTCTTCCTCATGTGGCGCCACCACCAAGAAGGAACGACGACCACCATCAGGATGAGGGGGCTGGGGGCTTCCAGGAACCTTGTGCTATCGCCTGCATCTTGGGTGGAGCTCAGGCCCCAACATCTCAGCGTATCTTCAAGCAGTTTGCTCGCGAGGTGAACGCGGCCCTTCCCAGTGTCACGCCCAATATGCGACCCTATCCGAGAGGAACTCGAAGGTCCCACCAAGGATAGACCCGCATATTGAAACGCTTTTGCAAGGTGGATATCATTACATCATACCATTACATAATAGTTGGGGATACATACATAAGGCACAAACGCCCCAAGAATACATCAACATCATACATGGGAAAAACATCCGACTACGGATGAAACATAAACAGAAACTCAAACAACATCCACCCTGCTATCCCAGGCTGCCGACCAGGAACCTAACCCAAGATCGATGAAGAAGAAGAACTCCAACACAGGCAAACATCGCTCTCGCGTCATGAGCATCGCATAACATGTACCTGCAACTATTGTTGTAGTAAAATGTGAGCCAGGAGGACTCAGCAATCCCATTATCATGGGTATCAAGACTAGCAAAGCTTATGGGTAAGAAAGGGGTAAAGTGGTGAGGTTGCAGCAGCGGCTAAGCAAAGTATGGTGGCTAAGTTACGAAACAAGAGCGAGAAGAGGAGCTGAGCAAGCGGTCGTCAACTAGAAATGATCAAGAAGTGATCCTGAACTCCTACTTACGTCAAACATAACCCAAAAACCATGTTCTCCTCTCGATCAACCACGAAAAGAGACAATCACGGTTACGCACGCGGTTGGTGTATTTTAGAAGGGTTTACTTCAAGTTTATTACAACCGGATATTAACAAATTATCATCTGCCACATAACCGCAGGCACGGCTCTCGAAAGTTTATAACCTGCAGGGGTGTCCCAACTTAGCCCATTATAAGCTCACGATCCGCGGAGACAATCCTCCATCGCGGGATTTCCGATCGAACTTGGGATCCCAGTGCACAAGACATTTCGATAATGGTAAAACAAAACCAGCAAGACCGCCCGAACGTGCCGACAAATCCCGATAGGAGCTGCACATATCTTGTTCTCAGGGCACATCCGGATGAGACATCCTACGAGTAAAACCAGCCCTCAAGTTTCCCTGAGGTGGCCCCGCAGTCTACTCGGTTCGGACCAGCACTCAGAGGAGCAATGGCCTGGGGGGGGGCTAAAATAAAGATGACCCTTGAGTCTGCAGAACCCAAGGGAAAGGTATAGGTGGTAGGCAAATGGAAAACCAATGTTGGGCCTTGCTGGAAGAGTTTTATTCAAAGCGAACTGTCAAGAGGGTCCCATACCCCTCACAGTGTTAGGGACGCAAAATCAAGGAACATAATACCGATATGACGGAAACTAGGGCGGCAAGAGTCGAACAAAACACCAGGCATAAGGCCGAGCCTTCCACCCTTTACCAAGTATATAGATGCATTAATAATATAAGAGATATTGTGATATCCCAACATAAACATAATCCAACATGGAGCAATCTTCATCTTCACCTGCAACTAGCAACGCTATAAGAGGGGCTGAGCAAAAGCGGTAACATAGCCAAATAACAGTTTGCTAGGAAGGGTGACAAAGGTTAGAGGTTCATGGCAATTAGGGAGGCTTGATAAGGAAGTGGTAGGTAACGCGGCATAGCGATAGCATCGAGGCAACTAGCATAGCAATGATAGTAATGAGGTCCAAGGTGACGGTCATCTTGCCTGAAATCCTGCTAGGAAGAAGAACGAGTCCATGAAGGAGACGAAGCCACGAAGACAAACCAAGCGTAGTCGAACGAATCCTCACGATCGCAACGAAACAGGAACTATCGAGAAGAAGCACAACCGGAAAGAAGCAAACACACGGTAAACACTCAACACATAACAAGACATGATGCTCAACCAAGTATGATGCATGACAAGGCTATATGAAGCTACTCATGGCAAGAGATGATGCATACAAGAGCAACACATCAAAGCAAGTTTAAATGAGGTCAGAAACATCATATAACAATTCCGGTAAGTCCTCATATGCAAATTTCGAAATTGGTCCAGGTCTGATTAGAACACAATGTTGAAGTTGTTAAACATCAATTTAAAATGCATTAAGATGATCTACATGGTTTTCTAGTCAAGTTACATATAAAGTTCATTTAATTCGGAGCTACGGCCTAGAAGATATGAACAAAACAAGTTAAGTATGGCATTGAAGCAAAATGCATTCAAACATCAAGCAAACACATTCCAAACATGGATGCAAGAAGGTAACATGAAACTACATGCGAAGCTAAACAAGTTTCATATAGAGCACACTCAAAACGGAGCAACGGTTCAACACATACACACAAAACAAGTTTGAAGGACAAACTGTCCAAAACAGCAACTAGGTATAATGCAAGCATCAAAACAATATGCTACAGCACCCAAACATGAAAACAAATGGCATGTAATTGATGTACAGGTGAAGAATTACAAAAAAGGAACATTGAGCTATCTCTAAAAACCACAAGAACATGCTCAAAAGGGCATGGCAAGATTGCAAATGATAACAGTTTCAGCAAGTGAAAAACAGCAACATCAGCATAGTATGTTGACAAGCTTGGAACAGAGGTCATATGACATCCAAAATTAAAAACCATGGCATGTGAACAGAGTACTCATAGCATACTTAAAATAATGTAATTGGAGAAACTCCAAAAGAGGTATAGATTAATCAATATCGAGCTCATAACATGGCATCATGAAGTTAACAGAAAACTGGAACATCATTTAGGCATGTTCATGGCAATGAAACCATATACTACAGGATATATATGAGGCATCAAAAGGCATGGAAATATAGAGCATAACATGGACAACAAAACATGTAAACTAAGAATCTCCATATTATGCATGGATTAATTGGTAGCATCAAGCAAACATAGTAACATGGTATGACAGATTCAGCATAGCAAAGCAGTAACAGCAAGTAGCCCAATTCACAAGCTTGTTGCACTCACCACAAGGCACAAAAAAATACGTGCATTGCACCACTAAAAAGATGGCATGAATATGCTCCTAAAACATGTAGACATCAAGCTCAGAGGATGCACACACAAAACGCAAAGAAAATGACAAAACAGCAAGTTAAAACAGTCTCAGCAGGTTAACATCATATAGCATTCTTGCAACAATGATTAGGGCATAAAGATAAACTCAGAAAAGCACGTCATAGTACAAAAATATGAAGAGCATCACATGATGAACATTTTGATATATTATATGCATGAATCGGAGCTACATGCATGGAGATATGGCATGTCAAAGAGGTGCATATGAGATAAAATCCTGGGGACTTGGACGAAAATATACCCTCTGAAAAGTCAACGAGACGAGGTCGAGCGGGACGGAGTGGTGCAGGACGGGGACGTGGCGTTTGGATGATATCCCGGTGGATCTCGTCCCGATCCACCGGATCCGAGCTCCGACGATCTCCAGCGAAGCTCCGGCGACAGGGAGACGACAGGGAGGCGTGGGGACGACCGGATCCGGTCCGGCCCGACCGGATCCGCGACGAGGCGGCAGCGAATTGCAGGCGGCGGGGCAGCTGCACGACTGCTGCGGGCAGCGCCGGCGGGCGAGATGACGGCGAGCGGTGGCGGGAGGAGGCGGCGGCGGTCGCGGCAGGGGCGGCGACGGGGCGGCGAGCGGTGGTCGGCGAGCTGCGGGCGGCGCGCGGTGGCTCAGGCGCCGGGCGGCGGAGGTCGGTCGGCGGCGAGGACCAGGCGGCGGCGCTGGAGGCGGAGCGGCGCGGGCTCGCTCGGGCGGTGGCGGCGAGGAGCGCGGGCTCGGCGGGCCGGCTTCGGGCCTCGCGGGCCGCGGCGACAGGATCTGTCCGGTGGCGCCCGGACGTGTCCGGCGGCGCGGAGGGACCTAGGCTAGGGTTTGAACTGTGAGAATTTCGGGGGAGAGGCACATTTATAGGTAGAGAGAGCTAGGAGAGTCCAAATGGGGAGCGGTTTTCGCCCACACGATCACGATCCAACGACCGAGAGCATGGAGGGGGTTTGGATGGGCTAATGGGCTGTGGTGAAGGGGTGCTGGGCTGCAAAGAGAGAGGGGTTTCGGGCTACGCGGTTAACCGTTGGGACATCAAACGACCTCCGAATGCGACGAAAATTGACAGGCGGTCTACCTACTCTATAACAACATTGCACGCCAAGTTTCATCCCATTCCGAGAACGTTTAAATGCCACTCACGAAACGAGATCTGAGAGGCACAACGGGCGCGTGTGAGAGTGTCGGATCGCGAAACGGACAACGCGGAAAAAGACCGGATGCAAATTTTGAAAAACATGAAGATGCAATCCAGATGATGACATGGCCAAATGCAACACGCAAGCAGCTGACATGACAATGACGGCGAATAACTGGAAGACACCTGGCGCATCGGATCCGGGGCGTTACACCCAGGCTCGAGGCCATGCGCCCGCTCAGGTGTCGAAGTGCGCCATTACTTTCAGCTCGGCGGACCAGCTCAAGTGCGCGGCTACTCCTGGCGCCCTCCCGATGCTTTGCTCACCCATCATCAGCAACGTGCAAGTCACCAAGACCCTCATCGCCAGCGGCGCAGGGCTTAACGTCCTGTCCGTCGAGACATTTGACAGCCTCCAAGTGCCGTACGCCCGGCTACAGCCCACCAAGCCCTTCTCAGGAGTGACCGACAGCTCCACCACCTTGATAGGGCATGTCCGCCTCCCTGTCACCTTCGGACAGCGCGACAACTACCGCACCGAGCTCATCGACTTCGACATCGCCCACATCCGTCTACCGTACAATGCCATCCTCGGGTATCCGTCCCTGGCCAAGTTCATGGCAGTGACCCACCACGGCTACAACGTCCTCAAGATGCCAGGAAGCGGCGGGATCATCACAGTCCCCTGCGAAGAAAGAGATGCGGTGTGCTCCCTCGAGCGCGCCTTCCAAGCCACAGCAATCGAAGACCTCGACAACGATGGCGCGCAGTACCCTCCAGAGGCCATCCCCAAGAAGAAGAAGCAGCTACTCCGTACAAGGCCTCAGGGGAGCGGCGCCTCTAGCGATGCCGCATTAGGATCAGCGGCCGCACCTGGGGCGCCTCCCTCCCTCGCATAGGAAGGCGTGCCCGGCGCCTTCATCGGGCAGGGCTCTCTTCTGGAGGGCCTCAGACCTAGCCGACATCACGAGGAAGGCGCTCGAGCACCACGTGGAGGCATGCTTTGCGGCACGTTTCCCTCAGGAAGACACCGGGCGAGGAGCGCCCGACGCTCAGGAGTTCATCGCCAAGACCACTCAGGAGCTGCAGGATGCAAGAGCCATGCATGCGTGGCGACCACCGCCCACTTGGCGCAGCTCCCCATCCAGGCAAGGATGGCGGGCTGCACGTCTACATCGATATCCCAGGGCTCAACCGGGCCGCATCTCAGGAGAGCTTCTGGCGTTCGCACGTTGGGCGTTGCGAGGGCCCACCTGATAGCTATGTTCACATGCCATTCGGCCTGCCGAGCGTGGCAGCTGCCTTCCAGCGCAACCTTCGGAGCGTCCTGGCAGCTCAGGAAGCCAGGCACCACGCAGTCCTAGCGGAGATGGAGACCGTCCTCAAGAAACCACCTGAGCCCCTAGAGCCTCCCGAGGCTCAGGGCCCTGGCGGCTCATGAGGGGCGGCCCCTTTGCCGCGCATCTTCAGCTACCCCGACACCCCTTCGACAATGGAACCAGGTGACATTTTCCAAGTTTATTTAGCTGGGAGCGCCCCCCTGGCTGCATCATTCCCAGGCCGGGCGGGCCGGTCCCTGCGGCATGTATCCTTTTTACGTCTTTAGCTTACTCTGCTGGGGGCGCCCCTCGGGCTGCATCATCCCCAAGCCGCTCGGGTCCGTCCCAGTGGCATATACCGTTCTTGCATCTATCTAAGCTAGTTCGCTTCCCATGCATGATTTATTTATGGTTATCACCTGCTTGATTGTCACCCACCACGGGAGCCGCGCGCCGATCGTCTTTCTTCAGGATCTTTCGCTTAAGAAGGCTAGGCACGGCGTCTATGCTCGGGTCCGTCCCTGCGGCGTCGATAAATCCAACGGCTGAGCTCTGTCTGGCGGCCCGGCCCCGTTCACGTCACCTCCTGGGGTCGTTGGTGCTTGGCCTTCTCGTGTGATAACCACAGGAGATTCATTCAGCGCAGGTTGCCTGACCATCTCGCAGGACCACCACAGTCAACAAGAACCAAGACCAAGCGCAACCCGCCTTGACGTAGGGCCTCGTGAGTCCCGCGCTGGCTCGCGAGTGCCCAGACACACCTTGTCTAGCCCTGCCATGCAAGGCACGTGTCAGGGCGGGGCTGTACACGCCCTGGGGGCTCCACTCAGAGGGAGCCCTCACCCACGAACCAGTGGAAGCACCATGCTCCGTGCTAGCAGTCGACACGGCCGAGGACCGGTTATGCCCGTGCAAGTGCGGAAGCGCTACGCTCCGCGCTGGTGATAAACAACTGAGGGCGGCCCCATGGCCGTATCAACCTCAGGGAGCCTCCGAGCTCAGTGTCTGGCCTCATCGCAACACCTCCCCTCGGGAGAGTCGCGCAAGGGGGTTGGGCATGAGGGCTACGTTCGGGTCACGCCCAAGCTTACGCCACCCCTCCAGGTCCCTCGGGCCTAGTCGTCGCGCGCCCTCCCGAGCGGAGCCTCAGCGAGAAAAAAGGTATGAAGGTCATTTGAGCGTCAAGGGGGAATCCTGAGCATCGTGACTCAGGAGCCTAACTGGCCGCGTAGCCCCTCACCCCTTGGTGTCGTCCTGGCGATCCGGACGACCCAATGGCGGCTGAGGTACGCGCGGGGCCGGGCCCTGCCGACGTAGAACGCTAGGCCTACTCATGCATCTCCTTTCTGTAAGCTATTTGCGCGTCAAGGGGGACTCCTGGGCATCGCGACTCAGAAGCCTAACTGGCCACGTAGCCCCTCACCCCTTGGTCTCGTCCTGGCGATCCAGACGACCCAACGGCGGCTGAGGTATGCGCGGGGTCGGGCCCTGCCGACGTAGAACATGAAGCAAATGGGAAGGAAATCGCAAAATCTCAAACAAATATTTCAAGACATATTGTTCTCCCAGTACCAAACGCAAGTTTAAACGCCTCCACGAGGCACGGTGCATATTGCAGAAGCTAAATAGGAAAGGAGCCGCCAGCAAGTCATCTCGTCATCCCCGGACGCCGTAGTCACCTGCAAGGGATGCTTCTTCCACGGCAGCGTTGCTCTCACCTTCACCGCCCACCAGAGTTGCAGGTTCAGCAGCACCGCCAGTCGAGGGTGCGGGATCGAAGGCGCGGAACCTCTTCAGCAAAGCCTCCATCTGATCCTTCATGGCTTCGGCGGCAGCTGCGCAACGCTCGTCGTCCACAGGCTCCAGCAGCTCGTCGAGGTTGGCGGTAGGATCGCGAAGATGGAGGTGGCTGAAGATGCGCGTCAGTGCGGCCGAGGAAAGAGTGCGGGCCTCTCCCTCCACCAAGGGGCCGATACCGCCCACGACTTCCTCAAGCGCCGCGACCAGATGAGGAAGCAGCTGGGTAGGGCCCTCGTCGTCTGTAGCCAGCGGCTCCTCCAAGCCCTTCTCGTAGAGTGCCCGCAGCGCCACGCGGGACCTCTCCTCGAGGGACTTGAAGGCCGCGCGGTCTTCAGCCAAGACCTTCGCCTTGGCTTCCAGCTCGGCCTTCTCCGCCTCCACCTTCTGCTCCAGCTTCTCCAACCGGCTGCGCTCCGAAGCCTGTGCCTTCGCCAACTGCTCTAGCTCGGCGTCGCGACCCCTGACGGCGTCCTCCCAGGCCTTCATCTTCTCCTCCTCCGCCTTGCGGCCCCGAGTTTCGTCCGCACCCTCACTACGCATGGTCTTCAGTTCGGCCTCCAGCAACCGGCAGCGATCCTGGGCGGCCCCGGCATCCTTCAGCGCCACCTCGCGGGCAGCTGCAGCTTGGGCGATGGCCTGCGTGTCCCTCTCGGAGTCCGCTGCAACCCGGCTCAATGCCGCCTGGACGGACACATCGGAGTGAAGCCAGCCAGAGATCAGCTCCAGTCGCCCGGCCACCAGGCGACGGTCGGCGCCTTGAAGATCCTCCTGCAGCAGGGTTAGCGCAGAAAGAGCGCGCTCCAAGATGTCAGGGGAGGCGGAAGGATCCGGGGTCAGATGCGCGGCAGGAGAAGGAGGAGGCAACATCGTCACCATGGCCTGGGAGGCTGGGGGCTCCAGAGCTCTGGAGGCCCTGGCAACCGAGCCGGACACCAGCACCTCTGGAGCCAGCAGGGCTATGGGGGCTGCCTCCTCCAGAGGACGCTCCCCCAAGTCTCGTGAGGACGATCGGGTTGGGGAAGCGCGAGCACTGTCACTGCCCTTCCCTGCGGAGGAGGGTGCGGCCGCCGCAGGCGATTTGGCCCCGAGCAGTATCACCGCTTCCTCCTTCCTCTTCTTCACCGCGGGCATCGGCCTAATTGAGCAACGGAAAATCGCCAAGAATCAGCAGTAGAAGCAAGAACAAGGCAGGACAAGAATACTTACTAGTCCACCACGGTGTAGTCCCTCTGCTTCCTGAGCTTGAAACCTGAGAGCCTCGCAGCCTGGGGCGCGGGCGCGAGGGCTCCAAGCACAGAAGAGGGGGCAGCAGGTAAGCCGGAAGCAGCTCCGGGCAGCGGCAGAGCAGGGGCGTCATCTCGGGAGATCAGCGCCGACCTTCCTCTCGTCGGAATCTCAACCGGCGACCTCCTCTGGGGACTAACCTTGGACCTCGAGGAGCCACCTGCCGCGTGCAGCTCCCTCCTTTCCAGGGGGACATTAGCCTCATCATCATCATCAGGCAGGGTGCGGAGGATGTCGGCCTTGTGCAAAGGGGAGGTCTCTCCCGCCCCTTCGCGGGTCGCCTCCGAGTCGCGCTCCTCCTCCTCCTCTTCTTCCACCTCTTCCTCCTCGTGAGACTCGCCAGAAGACATGCCCACTTGCTCCTAAAGCCCTCTGCCTTCTTCCCAGCCTTCGAGATGGCGTTGGTCTTGTTGGCCGCGACGAAGCCAACACACCCAGAGCGGTAGCCCTCCTTGATCCGGAGGAAGAAGAAGTGGCGCAGCAGCGCCACGGACGGCATCACTCCAACATACGCCTCGCAGTAGAAGGCAAAGATCGACAGGAGGACGATGGAGTTGGAACGAAGATGGAGAGCGTGGATCTTGTAGTGGCTGAGGACGGAGTAGAAGAAGTCGGAGAAGGGAGGAACCAACCCGGCGATGATGCTGCTCATGAAGAAGGGGTAGAAAGTGCTGCCAGAGGCCTCCGGCTCGGTGGAACCGACCCGGAGTGCAGTCTTCCTCTTCTGGTCACCCTCCGCCGTCATCAGGAGCATGGCGGCAAGGTTGTTCTCCGACACGCACGGCGCGTCGAGCCTGGGCTCGTACTAGGACGGCGGGGGAGTGGTCCGAGCCTTCTTGGGCGCCATTGGCGGCAGGCTTGAAGGAGGACCTGGGTAGATCTGGGGTATCTGGAAGCGAAGGGCAATAAAGGGGATTTGCAGCAAGACGAAGGAAATCAATGAAGGCAAATGCAGCTCGCGCCAGTCTTTTGTCAGCCTGGCAGTTGCCGAGGCAGCATGGGGAACCGGAGACGCCCACGTCCCATCAATCGCCATGCGTCAACCAAGGCCGCAGGCTGTTGGGGCCCGCGGTGCTCCACACTTACCCCTTGGCTTCGCCTTGAAGCCAAGTCCGAGCGCGCCTTGGGCCCGGGGGCTACTGTCGGCGTCCTGAGAATGGGGGTCCCTAGACTTGCCTGCCTACGGCCCACGGCGTGGCTCCTCCAGCGGTCCTGTACGGCCCATCTTCATCAGCAAACACTCAAGACCCTCGTGAGGGGCCAAGCCTCGCGAGGCGGATGCCGCAAGACCTCCTCGGGGGCAGCCTCACTAGGCTGGCTCGCGAGCGGCGGAGAGATGAAGGTGAGGGGCACCTCGCGAGGTTTCTGTGATGCAAGCCATGACGACCAAGGCCAGGCGGGCGCCAGCGTGCGCAGTGTCCTTGTTTCCTCTTTGGTGCTAAAGAGGCAAGCGCAGGTGAGGAGTCCCGAGGCATCAGGCAAAGATTTCCATATCGGTGCAACGAGACCAAGACCAGCAGGACGGCAGGACGGAGGTCACCATGGAGCCCAAGACGGCGTCACCATCAGAGCCTTTGGCAGGTGAAGACCACCTTTAGTCAGGATAATATGTACTTGTTGTCTCCCTTCAAATTTGGCCGTTGTTGGATCCCTTCCTGCCTACATTTGGGAAGAGGACCAGGGCCTCTATAAATAGGACTAGCCACCACACTAGGGGGGCAAGGGATCTTGGGCCATTCAGATCATCCTCAACCACACAAGCTCACCGAGCTAACACCTCTCCTCAGGAGGCTGCTCTTCCCTTGTACTAGTTCTTCCTCAGCCCGAGAGGCAATCCAATACACCACACTAGAGTAGGGTATTACACCACATCAGTGGCCCGAACCAGTATAAACCTTGTGTCTCTTGTTCTGTGGGTTCGACACGCTGAGCTTTGAGATCGCGGTGAGGGCGTGAGCTAGGGGGATGAGAGATCTTCATGCGCACCCCAGAGTTCAAACCTCAAGGGTTTTGCCGGAACCCAAAATCCGACACACGTCCTCTACTTTGTTGTTGCAAGTTTTACGTGGCTGCTACTCGCTGAGCAAGAACCATTCTTACCTACGCATCAAAACCACCACGATTTTTTGTCAAGTATGTGTTGTTTTAACTTCAACAAGGACCCGGCGTAGCCACACTCGATTCAACTAAAGTTGGAGAAACTGACACCTGCCAGCCACCTGTCTTCAAAGTACGTCGGTAGAACCAGTCTCGTGTAAGCATACGCGTAATATCGGTCTAGGCCGCTTCATCCAACAATACCGCCGAATCAAAGTATGACATGCTGGTAAGCAGTATGACTATTATTGCCCACAACACACTTGTGTTCTATTCGTGCATATAACATCTACGCATAGATCTGGCTCTGATACCACTGTTGGAGAACGCAGTAATTTCCAAAAAAATCTTACGCACACGCAAGATCTATCATCGTGATGCATAGCAACAAGGGAAGAGTGTAGTCCACGTACCCTCGTAGACCGTAAGCGGAAGCGTTATGACAACGCGGTTGATGTAGTCGTACGTCTTCATGATCCGACCGATCCTATTACCAAAAGTACGGCACCTCCGTGATCTGCACACATTCGGCTCGGTGACGTCCCACGAGCTCTCGATCCAGCTAAGTTTCGAGGGAGAGCTTCGTCAGCACGATGGTGTGATAACGATGATGATGAAGCTACCGGCGCAGGGCTTCGCCTAAGCACTTCAACGATATGACCGAGGTGGATTATGGTGGAAGGGGGCACCGCACACGGCTAAGAGATCAGTGATCAACTTGTGTGTCTATGGGGTGCACCCTCCCCCGTATATAAAGGAGGGGAGGAGGAGGCCGGCCGGCCCTAGGGGGCGCGCCAAGGGAGGAGGAATCCTCCTCCTAGTAGGAGTAGGATTCCTCCTTTCCTAGTCCTACTAGGAGGGGGAAGGAAGGAGAGGGAGAGAGGGAGGGAAAGAGGGGGCGCCACCCCCTCCTTGTCCAATTCGGACTCCTCGAGGGGGGGGGGGGTCGCGGCCAGCCCTAAGGCCCCCCTCCTCTCTCTCTTACAAGGCCCATGTTGGCCCATTAGTTCCCCCGGGGTTACCGGTAACCCCTCCGGCACTCCGGTTTTCTCCGAAATCACCCGGAACACTTCCGGTGTCCGAATATAGTCGTCCAATATACCAATCTTTATGTCTCGACCATTTAGAGACTCCTCGTCATGTATGTGATCACATCCGGGACTCTGAACTACCTTCGGTACCTCAAAACACATAAACTCATAATAGCGATCGTCACCGAACGTTAAGCGTGCGGACCCTACGGGTTCGAGAACTATGTAGACATGACCAAGACTCATCTCCGGTCAATAACCAATAGCGGGACCTGGATGTTCATGTTGGCTCCCACATATTCTACGAAGATCTTTATTGGTCAAACCGCATAACAACATCATTGTTCCCTTTGTCATCGGTATGTTACTTGTCCGAGATTCGGTCGTCGGTATCTCAATACCTAGTTCAATCTCATTACCGGCAAGTCTCTTTACTCGTTAGTCACATTGCTTGCAAGGCTTATAGTGATGTGCATTACCGAGAGGGCCCAGAGATACCTCTCCGACAATCGGAGTGACAAATCCTAATCTCGATCTACGCCAACTCAACAAACACCATCGGAGACACCTGTAGAGCACCTTTATAATCACCCAGTTACGTTGTGATGTTTGGTAGCACACAAAGTGTTCCTCCGGTATTCGGGAGTTTCATAATCTCATAGTCACAGGAACATGTATAAGTCATGAAGAAAGCAATAGCAACATACTAAACGATCATGTGCTAAGCTAACGGAATGGGTCAAGTCAATCACATCATTCTCTAATGATGTGATCCCGTTAATCAAATGACAACTCATGTCTATGGTTAGGAAACTTAACCATCTTTGATTCAACGAGCTAGTCAAGTAGAGGCATACTAGTGACACTCTGTTTGTCCATGTATCCACACAAGTACTAAGTTTCCGGTTAATACAATTCTAGCATGAATAATAAACATTTATCATGATATAAGGAACTACAAATAACAACTTTATTATTGCCTCTAGGGCATATTTCCTTCAATCGGAATGGTTCCGAGTGATTCGGGTATTTTACCAGAGTACCGAGGGGTTACCGGAACCCCCCGGGGAAGTGTTGGGCCAACACGGGCCTAAGGGAGAGAGAGGGAAGCCCGCGGGTGGTGGCCACGCGCCCCCTCCTAGGGAGTCCGAATAGGAGGAGGAGGAGGGGGCAACGCCCCCCTTCCCTTTCCCTCTCCCTCTCCTTCCTATTCCTTCTGGTGGAGAAAGGAAAAGGGGGGCGGGGCGAATCCTACTTGGACTAGGAGTCCAAGTAGGACTCCCCCCATGGCGCGCCCCTCCTGGCCGCCGGCCTCTCTCCCCTCCTTTATATACGTGGGCAGGGGGCACCCCAAAGGCACACCAAGAGTTCTCTTAGCCGTGTGAGGTGCCCCTCTCCACAGTTTACTGCTCCGGTCATAGCGTCGTAGTGCTTAGGCAAAGCCCTGCGCGGATCACATCACCATCACCGTCGCCACGCCGTCATGCTAACAGAACTCTCCCTCGACCCTCTACTAGATCAAGAGCTCGAGGGACGTCATTGAGCTGAACGTGTGCTGAACACGGAGGTGCCGTACATTCGGTACTTGGATCGGTTGGATCGTGAAGACGTTCGACTAAATCAACCGCGTTAATCTAACGCTTCCGCTTTCGGTCTACGAGGGTACGTGGACACACTCTCCCCGTCTCGTTGCTATGCATCTCCTAGATAAATCTTGCGTGATCGTAGGAATTTTTTTGAATTTGCATGCTACATTTCCCAACAGTGGCATCCGAGCCAGGTCTATGCGTAGATGATATGCACGAGTAGAACACAAAGAGTTGTGGGCGATAATAGTCATACTGCTTGCCACCAACGTCTTACTTTGATTCGGCGGTATTGTTGGATGAAGCGGCCTGGACCGACATTACATGACCGCGTTCATGAGGCTGGTTCTACCGATGTGCTTCGCACACAGGTGGCTGGCGGGTGTTTGTTTCTCCAACTTTAGTTGAATCGCGTTTGACTACGGCCGGTCCTTCTTGAAGGTTAAAACAGCACACTTGACGAAAAATCGTTGTGGTTTTGATGCGTAGGTAAGAACGGTTCTTGCTAGAAGCCCGTAGCAGCCACGTAAAACTTGCAACAACAAAGTAGAGGACATCTAACTTGTTTTTGCATGGCATGCTGTGATGTGATATGGTCAAGACGCGATGAGATATAAATTGTTGTATGAGATGATCATGTTTTGTAGAAGTTATCGGCAACTGGCAGGAGCCTTATGGTTGTCACTTTATTGTAGGAAAGGCAATCGCCATGTAATTGCTCTACTTTATCATTAAGCGATAGCGATAGTCGTGGAAGCAATAGTTGGCGAGACGACAACGACGCTACGATGGAGATCAAGGTGTCAAGCCGGTGACGATGGAGATCATGACGGTGCTTTGAAGATGGAGATCAAAGGCACAAGATGATGATGGTCATATCATGTCACATATTTTGATTACATGTGATGTTTGTCCTTTATGCATCTTATGTTGCTTAGTACGGTGGTAGCATTATAAGATGATCCCTCACTAAATTTCAAGGTATAAGTGTTCTCCTTGAGTATGCACCGTTGCTACAGTTTGTTGTGCCGACACACCACGTGATGATCGGGTGTGATAAGCTCTACGTTCACATACAACGGGTGTAAGCCAGTTTTGCACATGCAGAATACTCGGGTTAAACTTGACGAGCCTAGCATTTAGATGACTAGAGGGATGTCTATCTAAGTGGGAGTTCTTAAGTAATATGATTAAGTGAACCTTAATTTATCATGAACTTAGTACCTGATAGTTTTTGCATGTCTATGTTGTTGTAGATCAATGGCCTGTGCTACCGTTCTCTTGAATTTTAATGCGTTCCTAGAGAAAGCTAAGTTGAAAGATGATGGTAGCAACTACACGGACTGGGTCCATAACTTGAGGATTATCCTCATTGCGGCACAGAAGAATTATGTCCTGGAAGCACCGCTAGGTGCAAGACCCGCTGCAGCAGCAACTCCGGACGTTATGAACATCTAGCAGAGCAAAGCTGATGACTACTCGATAGTTCAGTGTGCCATGCTTTACAGCTTAGAATCGGGACTTCAAAGACGTTTTGAACGTCATGGAGCATATGAGATGTTCCAGGAGTTGAATTTAATATTTCAAGAAAATGCCCGAGTTGAGAGATATAAAGTCTCCAACAAGTTCTATAGCTCCAAGATGGAGGAGAATAGTTCTGTCAGTGAGCATATACTCAAAATGTCTGGGTACCATAACCACTTAACTCAGCTGGGAGTTAATCTTTCTGATAATAGTGTCATTGACAGAGTTCTTCAATCACTACCACCAAGCTATAAAGTCTTCATGATGAACTATAATATGCAAGGGATGGAAAAGACAATTCCCGAGCTCTGCGCGATGCTAAAGGCTGCGGAGGTAGAAATCAAGAAGGAGCATCAAGTGTTGATGGTTAACAAGACCACTAGTTTCAAGAAAAAGGGCAAAGGGAAGAAGGGGAACTTCAAGAAGAACAGCAAGCAAGTTGTTGCTCAAGGGAAGAAGCCCAAGTCTAGACCTAAGCCTGAAACTGAGTGCTTCTACTGCAAAGGGACTGGTCACTGAAAGTGGAACTGCCCCAAGTATTTGGCGGATAAGAAGGATGGCAAAGTGAAAGGTATATTTGATATACATGTTATTGATGTTTACCTTACTACTGCTCGTAGTAGCGCCTGGGTATTTGATACTGGCTTTGTTGCTCATATTTGCAACTCGAAACAGGGGCTACAGATTAAACGAAGATTGGCTAAGGACGAGGTGACGATGCGCATGGGAAATGGTTCCAAAGTCGATGTGATCGCCGTCGGCACGCTACCTCTACATCTACCTTCGGGGTTAGGTTTAGACCTGAATAATTGTTATTTGATGCTAGCGTTGAGCGTGAACATTATATCTGGATCTTGTTTGATGCAAGACTATTATTCATTTAAATCAGAGAATAATGGTTGTTCTATTCATATGAGTAATATCTTTTATGGTCATGCACCCTTGATGAGTGGTCTATTTTTATTGAATCTCGATTGTAGTGATACACATATTCATAATGTTGAAGCCAAAAGATGCAAAGTTAATAATGATAGTGCAACTTATTTGTGGCACTGTCGTTTAGGTCATATTGGTGTAAACTGCATGAAGAAACTCCATGCTGGCGGACTTTTGGACTCACTTGATTATGAATCACTTGATGCTTGCGAACCATGCCTCGTGGGCAGGATGACTAAGACTCCGTTCTCCGGCACAATGGAGTGAGCAACTGACTTATTGGAAATAATACATACTAATGTATGAGGTCCGATAAGTGTTGAGGCTCGCGGCGGGTATCATTATTTTCTGACCTTCACAAATGATTTAAGCAGATATGGGTATATCTACTTAATGAAACATAAATCTGAGACATTTGAAAAGTCCAAAGAATTTCAGAGTGAAGTGGAAAATCATCGTAACAAGAAAATAAAATTTCTATGATCTGATCGTGGAGGTGAATATTTAAGTTATGAGTTTGGTCTTCATTTGAAACAATGTGGAATAGTTTCGCCACTCACGCCACCTGGAACACCACAGCGTAATGGTGTTTCCGAATGTCGTAACCGTACTTTATTAGATAAGGTGCGATCTATGAGGTCTCTTACTGATTTACCGCTATCGTTTTGGGGTTATGCTTTAGAGATGACAAGCAAGTTGCTGCTCAAGTGAAGAAGCCCAAGTCTGGACCTAAGGCTGAGACTGAGTGCTTCTACTGCAAAGGGACTGGTCATTGGAAGCGGAACTGCCCCAAGTATTTTGTGGATAAGAAGGATGGCAAAGTGAAAAGTATATTTGATATACATGTTATTGATGTGTACCTTACTAAAGTAAATATGCCCTAGAGGCAATAATAAAGTTGTTATTTATATTTCCTAATATCATTATAAATGTTTATTATTCATGCTAGAATTGTATTAACCGGAAACTTACTACATGTGTGAATACATAGACAAAACAGAGTGTCCCTAGTATGCCTCTACTTGACTAGCTCGTTAATCAAAGATGGTTAAGTTTCCTGACCATAGACATGTGTTGTCATTTGATGAATGGGATCACATCATTAGAGAATGATGTGATGGACAAGACCCATCCATTAGCTTAGCATTATGATTGTTTAGTTTTATTGCTATTGCTTTCTTCATGACTTATACATATTCCTTTGACTATGAGATTATGCAACTCCCGAATACCGGAGGAATACCTTGTGTGCTATCAAACGTCACAACGTAACTAGGTAATTATAAAGATTCTCTACAGGTGTCTCCAAAGGTGTTTGTTAAGTTGGCATAGATCAAGATTATGATTTGTCACTCCGTGTATCGGAGAGGTATCTATGGGCCCTCTCGGTAATGCACATCACGATAAGCCTTGCAAGTAATGTGACTAATGAGTTATTTACGACATGATGCATTACAGAACGAGTTAAGGGACTTGCCGGTAATGAGATTGAACTAGGTATGAAGATACCACGATCGAATCTCGGGCAAGTAACATACCGATGAAAATGGGAATGACGTATGTTGTTATGCGGTTTGACCGATAAAGATCTTCGTAGAATATGTAGGAGCCAATATGAGCATCCAGATTCCGCTATTGGTTATTGACCAGAGATGTGTCTCGGTCATGTCTACATAGTTCTCGAACCCGTAGGGTCCGCACGCTTAACATTCGATGACAATTTGTATTATGAGTTTATGTGTTTTGGTGACCGAAGTTTGTTCGGAGTACCAGATGAGATCACAGACATGACGAGGAGTCTCAAAATGGTCGACAGGTAATGATTCATATATTGGAAGGCTGTATTCGGACATCGGAATGGTTCCGAGTGATTCGGATATTTTACCGGAGTACCAAGGGGTTACCGGAACCCCCGGGGAAGTGTTGGGCCAACATGGGCCTAAGGGAGAGAGAGGGAAGCCCACGGGGGTGGCCGCGTGCCCCCCTCTTAGGGAGTCCGAATAGGACAAGGGGGAGGGGGCGACACCCCCCTTCCCTTTCCCTCTCCCTCTCCTTCCTATTCTCTCCGATGTATAAAGGAAAAGGAGGGGGCGAATCCTACTTTTACTAGGAGTCCAAGTAGGACTCCCCCCATGGCGCGCCCCTCCTGGCTGCCGGCCTTTCTCCCCCCTCCTTTATAGACGAGGGCAGGGGGAACCCCAAAGTCACACCAAGAGTTCTCTTAGCCATGTGTGGTGCCCCCCTCCACAGTTTACTCCTCTGATCATAGCGTCGTAGTGCTTAGGAGCAGCCCTGCACGGATCACATCACCATCGCCACACCGTCGTGCTGACGGAACTCTCCCTCGACCCTCTTCTGGATCAAGAGCTCGAGGGACGTCATCGAGCTGAACGTGTGCTGAACACAGAGGTGTCGTACGTTCGGTACTTAGATCGGTTGGACCGTGAACACGTTCGACTACATCAACCGCGTTAATCTAACGCTTCCACTTTCGGTCTACGAGGGTACGTGGACACACTCTCCCCGTCTCGTTGCTATGCATCTCCTAGATAGATCTTGCGGGATAGTAGGAATTTTTTTAAAATTGCATGCTAAGTTTCCCAACACCACGTAGTAGTAAGCACCCTCCGGTAGTGTAGTAGTCGTCGGGGGTGGCATCTAGCTCTTGGGATCCACCATCTGGTTGCAACAACCGGAAAGAGAAAAGAAGGGGGAAAAGGGGTAGCAAAGCAGCCGTGAGTACTCATCCAAAGTACTCACAAGCATCAGATCTATACTAAGTATGCATTGGTATCAAATGGAAGGGTTGTACCTGTGAAATGAACTGCAGAAATGACAGAATAGAGGGAAAGGCCTAACCTATCGAAGACTAGCATCTTCAAGCATCTCCAAGCATCTTACAACATTCAAAAGAGTATAGAATAGCAGTTTATATTTAACAAACATGTTGTAATATTAACGCCCAGAGATCCTTCCTCGACTCCTTGAGAGAAAGCAATCCTGGAGCCAACATATCCATCACATATCTCAAGTATCCGTTTCTAGTTGTAATAGATCAGGATACAAGTCTGAACGTCCGTTACCGTGGACATGGCTATTTGAATAGATAATCTTTCCTGCAGGGGTGCACCATGTTACCCAACACGCTTGATTACTCTGGCCGGACACACTTTTCTGGATCAATGCCCGGCCTCGAAAGATCAACACTCGCAGCCCTACCTAGGCTCAGCAGAGAGGTCCCCGCCGGTCTACATCCTAAGCACTCCGAGGTCTTGGGCCCATCGTCCCTTGCACTCCGGGTCATTCCGAGCAGGGTGGATACCAGCACCGCCTCGGATGGCCAGCACGAGCCGACCGTGCCGCAATGCTGAACTGGACGTCTGACAAAGCTTTGGCTGATACTACGACGTCAAGGCCCATAACTATTCCCGCATGATGGTTAGTGCGTAAAGGCCAGTGGCCAACTCAGAACAAATACCTAAACCTATTAGTGCATTATTAAAAGAAGTGACGGCTGTCAGGACAAGTCCGGAGCTACCACCCCCTCTTGGGTGATACTGCTAAATAGCCAGCTGCCACCATAACATCTTGCGGGTGCTCTCCGGGCCTGCCCGACTTTAACAAAAGGCCTCAAGTAAAGTCAAGGTAACGGTGTGTCCAAGAATCAAGGGGGGAACCCCGAGGAATCACCATCGGTGGATTCCACTCGATGTAATCATCAAGGTGAACGTAGGAGGAATCACCCTCAAGGTTCACACTTGAGGGGCTACACGATAGAGTCATATCGGGAGTGGTGAAGGAGGAATCACCCTCAATGACCATGACCGAATAGCTACACTACAGAGTTATCATCAGGAGTGTGTTAGGAGGTATCACCCTCGGCACTCGATAGTAACTATGCAGAGTCGTACAACTAAGGGGGTGAAGTGATGTGTCGGTCTCTAGTCGTCGGCCACGCTGATAGAGTCGTTGATTAAGAAGCAAGGGCGACAAGGACAAGGTGGGGGCCACTGATGGATCACCAACCGACCTATACTAAGCAATTTAGGATAAGCAGGTAGGTAACAATAGTAGGTACAAAAGCATGCTGGGCATCAGAATAGGAGCAATCAGTTTTAGTGGCAAAATCTAATTCAAGCATGAAAGAATGGAATGGGCGATATCGGGATGATCAAAGGGGGCTTACCTGGAAGCTCCGCTGAAAGGGAAGAAGGGGTCGTCGTCGACGTAGTCGATCACAGTGGCATCGGCAGCGATCTCGGGGTCTACCTGAGAAGAAGAGGGGGGGGGAAATTGTAAATACAAAGCACACAGATGCATGAAATGACGATAAGCGGTGCTACGGGTGACCTATCGTAGTGCTACACGATACCGACGAAGAGGGATATCATCCAGGAAAGTTTTCACGAAGTTTGGCATTTTCGGACAGATGAATCGGAGGGGGACGGTTGCATGTTCGCTATACTAGGGACGTGTGACAGACGAACGAAGGGCATATCCGGATTCGTCTCGCTTTTTTGAGCAACTTTCATGTACAAAGTATTTTAATCCGAGTTACGGTTAATTTTATATGATTTTTCAAAGTTTTGGGTATTTTCTGGAATTTCTTATTAAATCGAAAATAATAGCAAAATGCTATGTGTACACACTGAAGTGTATACAGCAGGGCTATCGAGGCTGAGATGTGGGACCTGTTGACTGAGTTGACCCAGTCAACAGGGCAGGTGGGGTCCAGGTGTCATTGACTAGCAGTTATTTGTTTTAACTAAATTGATTTATCTAGGAGGGACCCACATGTCAGTACACATGTTATATTTAAAAGGGTATTTAGCAGTGGGTCCCCCATGTCATAAGCTATAGGCTAACTAATCAATTAAAAAAACTAACTAATTACAGGAACCCCACTTGGCCTAGACTAAATTAGCCCCTTAATTAATTTATCCTAATCCTAATCAATATGGCAAGCCACGCTGGGCAGTAGCACGGCCAGCCGTACATGGTTGGCTCACGCACGCACAACGCGCAGTGGTTACGGCCAGCAGCGGCATGAATTGGAGCGGCTGGAAGTGGGCGGATGCGGCTGCGGGCGTGCGCGGTAGCAGCAGCAGCAACGCATCAAGCAGGCAGCAACAGCGACAGCTAGCAAGGAGCAGCGGCAACATAGCAGTAGTAGCAAGCCGCGGGAGCTAGCAGCAGCACATCAGCAACAGGAGCAAGCGGGCCAGGGCGTCGCAGGCAGGCGAGCACGGGCAAGGGCAGGAGCAGGAGGTGCACAATGGCGGGTGTCGGCAGGAGCAAGCGGCAGCAGGAACAACACGCACGTGTACGCGGAAGCTCGGGCGAGATCCAACCATGGCATGCAGCGGCGTAAAAGTAATGGGTCGAAGCCGAGATCGAGGGGAATCAGAAGAGGAGCTCACCACAGAGCTCGTGGACGAGGTTAGGGAGCGCGGGGTGGCCAGAACGCGGCGAATCCGACGACGAACGGCGACGGCCGTGGCGGAGAAGATGGCGAAGAAGGCGACGATGTGGTGCGTCCCCACTCAATTCAGAGTACTAGGCGAAGTAGACGTGGACGGCGAGGCTCTTGGACAAGTTGGCGCAGCGCTGGATACTAGATCGACAACGTGTGTGGCGGCGGGGGCTCGGGCGTGTGCGGGGGCAAGAGCTACGACACGAGGGAGAGGGTGAGTAGCTAGGGTTCGGCCGAGGGGGCGAGAGGTACTTGTAGATCGTTGGGGAGGTGGTGGATGGCCGGCACGTGGCCGATCCGCGGCGTGGACGGGCGCACGATGGCCAGCGCACCCTCTGTGAACAGTGGTTGAAGGCAACCGGTGGAAGTTGGGCTGGGCCTGCACTGTTGACTTAAGGCCCAATTCAACAGGTAAGCTTCCACTTACATTTCAGTTTATATATTTTCTGTTATTTCAATTTAGCCACTATTTTCTAATTAAATGAGTGTCCAAATGATTTTTACTAAATATTAAACTTGGTACATTAATTCTTTGGAAATCTGAGGTTGCTCAAAAAGTTTGAGGCCAGCTGGAAAAGTTTATAATTATGTTTGCATTTAATTGGACCACTTTATATGTTGTTGGTGCATTCTAAAATTAGTTAGGGGCATTTTAGAAATTCTCTCAAGTGTGGGTTCTTCGTAAAAATATCAGTGCATTATTTGAAGTATCATGAACATTTTAGTTTTACTGGTTGAAGAAATAATTTATTTTACTATGGTTTAAATTTGAATTTAAACTTGATTTTTGGACAGGTGGCCTTCTGGCTTAGTGAATCATGATGACATGGCATAATTAGCAGGGGTTCACTGTAGCTAATTATCCGGGCATTACAGAGGCATCCCGAACCTTAGGCTCTTGCCACTCCTTATTCCTTCATCCATCGTGATCTTACCCAAAACTTAAGAACATCAATCACACAAAACTTAACAAAACCTTCGTGAGATCCGTTAGTATAATAAAGCAAATCACCATTTTAAGTACTATTGCAAACCCATTCATATTTTATTATTGCATTATACCTACTATATTCTAACTTTACCATGCCTTATACCCCCCGATACAATCCATAGATTCATCAAAATAACCACACAATGCAACGAAAACAGAATCTGTCAAAAACAGAACAGTCTATAGTAATCTGTACTTTAACCATACTTATGTAACTCCAAAAATTCTGAAACATTAGGACAGCATAGGAAATTTGTATATCAATCTTGTGTAAAAAAATCAGAATTTTTCATCACTCCAGTGATTTTTAACAATTCTGCTACTGGACGTAAAAGTTACTGGTTTCCAACCGAATCAAATCAACTATCACCCAAGCCATCCTAAAGGCATTACTTGGCACAAACACTAATTAAAACATAAAAATCTGAATAATAACATAAGCAAAATTGTGTATTTCTTAAAAATAGAAAAGAAACAAAAATTTAAAAGATAACTATTGGGTTGCCTCCCAACAAGCGCTATTGTTTTACGCCCCTAGCTAGGTATAATGCGTAGATTCAAGTATTGTCTTCTTTGGTTTTTGCAATATTTGTAAGAGTTTTCTCAAACCCGGGAGGTTCTTTACGCTTCCCATTATTCTCAGGAAAAGAAGTCATTTTAAGATCTAAAATATCCAATCGCTTATTACATAGAGTAATCAAAGTATTCATGCGGTTGAGGTTTCCACAAATATTTCTAAGGGGTTCGTCAGACTTCTAAAACTCAACCATATTTTTCTGCATATCACCTAATTTGTCTAATATTTGATCCCTTCTTGAGTGAAAGAAAATCCTTTTGGTGGTGGTGGAACCCCCAATAATCCCTGTATTATTTTGTAGGCAGTGTTGGCGTCACAATCAATAAAATTCCCTTTTGTAGCAAAGTCCAAGAGTTGTCTATGAGTCATAGCTAGTCCCACGTAAAACTTACGAAGCAAAATTGTTCTATCCCCTTTTATGTTGCAAACACGGTAAGATTCCATCAATCTATACCAGGCATCTTTCAAATTTTCTCCTTGTTTCTGTTTGAAGAATAGAACATCAAAATCCGGTGACAAAGGAGGGATAGTTATACTAGACATAATGTCAAGGCAAACAAAAAGGACCAAACACGAAAAAGGCAAACAAAAAATATTTTTGTATTTTTTCAAAAACGTTTTAGAAGGGGGGAGATGAAAATGAGAGGCAAATGGCAAATAAAGTAGTTGCAAGGAGATGAGAGTTTATGCGTAGGTACTTGATAGATGTTGATTATGTCTCCCCGGCAATGGTGCCAGAAATTCTTTCCTGCTACTTGTGATCCGCGTTGGTATTTCCCCAAAGAGGAGAGGATGATGCGGCACAAAAGAGGTAGGTATTTCCCTCAGTTATGAAACCAAGGTTATCAATCCAGTAGGAGAACCAAGCAACACTATGTAAACAGCACCTGCACACAAACAACAAATACTTCCAACCCAATGGGTAAAGGGGTTGTCAATCCCTCAATGGTATTTGGATAGATTAAATTGTACATGTTTTGACAAATAGAACTGACAAAAATACAAAATAAAATAAATAAAGAAAAATTGCAGCAAGGTATTTTTAGTTTAATATATGATAGGAAATAGACCCGGGGGCCATAGTTTTCACTAGAGGCTTCTCTGGAGAAAATAGCATACGGTGGGTAAACAAATTACTGTTGGGCAATTGATAGAAAAGAAAATAATTATGAAGATATCCAAGGCAATGATCATGTATATAGGCATCATGTCCAAGATTAGTAGATCGACTTATGCCTGCATCTACTACTATTACTCCACACATCGACCGATATCTAGCATGCATCTAGTGTATTAAGTTCATAGAAAAATGGAGTAATGCAATAAGAACGATGACATGATGTAGACAAGAGAAACTCATGTACGAATAAACCCCATCTTGTTACCCTTAATAGCAATGATACATGTATGCCATGTCTATTTTTGTCACTGAGATTGAGCACCGCAAGATCGAACCCATCACAAAGAACCTCTTCCCATGGCAAGATAAATAAATCTACTTGGCAAAACCAAACCAATAAATCAGAGAAGAAATACAAGGTCATACCAATCATGCATAAAAGAGTTCAGAGAAGACTCAAATTATATTCATCGATTGATCTAATCATAAACTCACAATTCATCGGATCCCAACAAACACACCGCAAAAAGGAGTTACATCAAATAGATCTCCAAGAACATCAAGGAGAACATTGTATTAAAGATCGAAAAGAGAGAAGAAGCCATCTAGCTAGTAACTATGGACCCGTAGGTCTCTGGTAAACTACTCACACATCATCGGAGGGGCAACAAGGATGATGAAAACCCCTCCGTGATCGTTGTCCCTTCCTACAGAGTGTCCGAAAAAGCCTCTAGATTGGATCTCGTGGTTCAGGAACTTGCGGTGGCGGAAAAAGTATTTCGTCGACTCCCTTAGTATTTTTGGGATTTTAGAGTATTTATAGAGTTGGAGGTAGGTCAAGATGGTGCTAGTGGGCCCCACTACCCACCAGGCGTGCCTGAGGCCCCTGCGCACCCTGGTGCCTAGTGGGCCCCATGAGCGTCCTCTCGTGCCCTCTAGAAGCTTCCTGGGTGTCTTCTAGCCAAAAAAATCACCAAAAAGTTTCGTGGCTTGGACTTCATTTGGTATTGATATTCTGCAAAGTAAAAAACAAGCACAAAACAACAACTGCACTGGGCACTATGTCAATAGGTTAGTCCCAAAATGGTATAAAGTTGCTAGTAAATGTATATAAAACATCTAAGATTGATAATATAATAGCATGGAACAATCAAAAATTATAGATATGTTGGAGACGTATCATTTTCTGTTTGGGAACCGCCTATAATTTGGCTAGCATGGAAGATATTGTGAATTCTCGGTTGTTTTCGTTGACAGCAAAAGCATGCCTCTCAAAATAATTATAGCTCTCAATTTTAGCTATGAGCTTTGGCACCTCTACAAATCTCTGCTTCCTGATACGTCCATTTTGCATCATATTTTCGTACTGTTATTTATAATCTTTTTATGCATAATAGTGCTTTATGGAGTAATTCTAATGCCTTTTCTCTCATAATATGCAAGGTTTACACAAAGAGGGAGAATGCTGGCAGCTGGAATTATGGATCCGAAAAAGCTACATCAGAGTTACCTATTCCGCGCATCTCCAAATGAGCTGAAAATTTACGGAGAATTTTTTTGGAATATATAAAAAATACTAGAGCAAATAACTACTGAAGGGGTCCCACCTAGTGAGCACAAGACACCAGGGCGTGCCTGGGCCCCCAGGCGCGCCCTGGAGGGTTTTGCTCAGCATGGCCCACCTCTAGTGCCCATCTTCTGGTATATAGGTCACTTTGACCTATAAATAATAAGGATAGGACTTCCAGGATGGAGCACCGGCGTCTCGAGGCGGAACTTGGGCAGGAGCACTTTTGCCCTCCGGCAGAGCAATTCCGCCGGGGGAACTTCCCTCCTGGAGGGAGAAATCGAAGCCGTCGTCATCACCAACAACCCTCTCATCTTTGGGAGGGAAATCTCCATCAACATCTTCAACAACACCATCTCCTCTCAAACCCTAGTTCATCTCTTGTGTTCAATCTTTGTACCAGAACCTCAGATTGGTACCTGTGGGTGACTAGTAGTGTTGATTATATCTTGTAGTTGATTACTATATGGTTTATTTGGTGGAAGATTATATGTTCAGATCAATTATGCTATTTAATATCCCTCTGATCTTGAGCATGATTGTCATTTGTGAGTAGTTACTTTTGTTCTTGAGGTCACGGGAGAAATCTTGTTGCAAGTAATCATGTGAAGTTGATATGTGTTCAATATTTTGATGATATGTATGTGGTGATTACCTTAGTGGTGTCATGCGAACGTCAACTACATGGCACTTCACCATATTTAGGTCTAAGGGAATGCATTGTGGAGTAGTTATTAGATGATGGGTTGCTAGAGTGACAGAAGCTTGAACCCTAGTTTATGCTCTATTTCGTAAGGGACTGCTTTGGATCAAAATATTTTATGCTATGGTTAGATTTTATCTTAATACTTCTCTCGTAGTTGCGGATGCTTGCGAGGGGGTTAATCATAAGTAGGAGGCTTGTTCAAGTAAGAACAACACCTAAGCACCGGTTCACCCACATATCAAATTATCAAAGTAGCAAACACGAATCAAACCAACAGGATGAAAGTGACTCGATGAAATTCCCGTCTACCCTCAAGAACGCTTTGCTTATTATAAGAGACCATTTTGGCCTGTCATTTGCCATAAAAGGATTGGGCTACGTTGCCGCACTTTATTTAAAGGTTACCGTTACTTGCTCGTTACAAATTATCTTTCTATCAACATATCCCTTACCGACAATTTCATTGCGTGCAGAAAATACCTTGCTGAAAACCACTTGTCATTTTCTTCTTCTCCTGGTTGGGTTTGACACTCTTACTTATCGAAAGGACTACAATTGATCCTCTATACTTGTGGGTCATCAAGACTCTCTTCTGGCGCCATTCCTGGGGAGTGAAGTGCTCTTGGTAAGGAAAACATATTACTATGTGCTGAAATTTATTGTTACTTGTTACTATTGAGAACCATCCTTTGAGGGGTTTGTTCGGGGTATCTTCACCTCGACCGAAACAACAATTAGTTGCCCCTCAACCTACTGCACCTACTGAAAATATTGGTTATGAAATTCCTTCGGGTATGATAGAACAACTGCTAGCTAATCCTTATGCAGGAGATGGAACTGAACATCCTGATATGCACTTGATATATGTGGATGAAATTTGTGGATTATTTAAGCTTGCAGGGGTTTACCCGGAGATGAAGCTAAGAAGAAGGTTTTCTCTTTATCTTTGAAGGGAAAAGCATTGATATGGTATAGGCTATGCGATGATATTGGATCTTGGAATTGAAATCGATTGAAATTGGAATTTCACCCAAAAAATTATCCTATGCATCTACTTCATCGTGATCGGAATTATATATATAATTTCTGGCCTCGTGAAGGAGAAAGTATCGCTCTAGCTCAAAGGAGGCTTAAGTCAATGTTATATTCATTCCCCAATCATGAGCTCTCAAGAGAAATTATCATTCATAATTTTTATGATCGGCTTTCTCATGAGGACCGATCCATGCTCGATACTTCTTGTGCTGGTTCTTTTATGAAGAAGACTATTGAATTCAGGTGGGATATTTTCGAGAGAATTAAAAGCAACTCTGAAGATTGGGAACTCGACGAAGGTAAAGAGTCAGGAATTAAGCTTAAGTTTGATTGTGTTAAATCTTTTATGAATACCGATGCCCTTCACAAGTTTAGCACTAAATATGGACTTGACTCTCACATAGTAGCCTCTTTTTGTGAATCATTTGCTACTCATGCTGATCTCCCTAAGAAGAAGTGGTATAAATATCATCCACCTATTAAATAAGAAATTAAAGAACCTGTAGTGGACATAGACGAAACTATCATTTACAATGTTGATCCAGTTGTGCCTACTGCTTATATTGAAAAAAACACCTTTCCCTGTTAGGATAAAGGAGCATGCTAAGGTTTCAACTGTGGTTCGCAAAAGTAATATCAAAGCACTTAGACCTTCAGAACAAATCAAAGTAGAACCTAGTGTTGCTATGTTAAAGATATCCTAGTAGAAAATATTGATGGGCATGTTATTTAATTCTATGATAAAACTGCTAGAATTGCTAAACCCGATGAAAAAGATAAACATAGACCTGTTGTTGGCATGCCTGTTGTCTCAGTCTAAATAAGAGATCATGTTATCATGGTTTATGTGACTTGGGTGCTAGTGTGAGTGCTATAGAAGACATAGATGTTACTATTAAACTTGCTAACAGAGACACCATCACACGAATTGGGATTCTTAGAGATGTTGAAGTCTTGTGTGGGAAAATAAAATATCCTACTGATTTTCTAGTTCTTAGCTCCCCACAAGATGATTTTTGTCACATTATTTTTGGTAGACCTTTCTTGAACACCATTAATGCTAAAATAGATTGTGAGAAACAAACTATCGGTGTTAGTTTTGGTGATGAGTCTCATGAGTTTAATTTCTCCAATTTTAGTAGACAACCTCATAAGAAAGAATTACCTAGTAAGGGTGAAATAATTGGTCTTGCTTCTATTGTCGTGCCTCCTACTAATCCACTAGAACAATATTTGCTAGACCATTGAAAATGGTATGCATATGCATGAAAGAAATGAAATAGATAATTTTTTTTGAACAATGACCTCTACTCAAACACAATTTACCTACTGAAACTCTAGGAGGTCCTCCTCTACCTAAGGGTGATCATGTGTTTGAATTAAAACAATTTCCAGACACTTTGAAATATGCTTATCTTGATGAGAAAAAGATATATCATGTTATTATTAGTGCTAACCTCTCAAAACATGAAGAAGAAAGATTATTGAAAATTCTGAAGAAGCATCGAGCTGCTATTGAGTATACTCTTAATGATCTTAAAGGCATTAGTCCCACTCTCTGTCAGCACATGATTAATATGGAACCTGGTGCTAAACCCGTTGTTGATCACCAACGACATTTGAATCCTAAGATGAAATAAGTGGTAAGAACTGAAATATTAAAGCTTCTTGAAGCAGGTATAATTTATCTCATAGCTGATAGTAGATGGGTAAGTCCCGTTCATTGTGTCCCTAAGAAGGGAGGTATTACTGTTGTTCCTAATGATAAAAATGAACTTATTCCACAAAGAATTGTCATTGGTTACAGAATGGTAATTGATTTTACAATATTAAATAGAAAAAATTCCATTTTACTCCCCTGAACAAAGTGGGTGGTTCGCTTTACCCCCTGATCTTTATTTTGGCTCCTTCTACACCCCAAACAAAACCAAACCGGACAACCCCCCCCCCCACACCCCCGACTGGTTTGTCTCCATGCGATGCTGATGTGGCATAGTCAAAGGGCGGTTTTGACCGCGGTGGGGCCTACTTGTCAGGTAGGACTGTTATAGAGCTGTCGTTCCCCGTTGCGATCTGGATCAGAAATCCCCCACTTCCTAGTCCAAATCCCTAACCCTATTCTCCATGGGCGGCGGCAGCGTGAGCTCCAGCACCGTGTCACCGGACGCCGTGAGCACCGCCGACGGTGGAGGCGCGGCCCCGGTCGTTGCAGCAGCCCCGGCGAGCCGTAGCTTGCTAGAACGGCGGTTCCCGCAGGAGGTGTGGCGGCGGGGAGAGCCAGAGCTCCGTCGAGAGGCGAGCCATGTCCTGATCTCCGGCACTTCGGCCATGGATGCGTTGGAGCTGCGCTTCGGGCGGTACGTGCTTCTGGCAACTGCGGTCGGAGACGGCAAGCAGGCAGTGACGCCGGCAGCCATGCTGGCGACCTTGCGGCAGCATTGCGGGGTGGTGCCGTCCGAGGTGGTCATCGAGGTCGCGTGCCCACCACACGACCTGTGGCTGACGTTCTCGACGGAGGAGAAGTGCTCTGAGGTGCTCTTGTCGTCAATGAAGATCAAGTGTTGCCGGCGTTGGATTCAGTTTTCGCGTTGGTGTAGAATGGTTCGTGCTCAGCCAGGTGCTCTGAAGTACAAGAGCAAGCTCGACTTTGAAGGCCTCCCTAACCAGGCCTGGACGACGGCGTCCGTGAAATATGTTCTCAAGCAGCTGGGTGGCGAGCTGATCGAGATCCTGCCGCCGGCAAGCCGCCGCGAGCTTGAGGTAATGGCGTGGCTTCGTGACCCTTCGTTTGTTGGCAAGGTGGTGACAGTGGAGATACCTGAGTCGAAGCTGACAAACAAGCCACCCGAGTCCATGGATGAGCATGAAGCAATGCAATTTGAATTGGGTGACTACGGACCGTCGTCGCCGAGGAAGAAGAACAGCTTACTGTATCCTGTCATTTGCCACATGAAGGAGGTTGTCGATCGTGGTCCTCTGCTTGCTCAAGGACTGCCTGATGAGTGGCTGCCAGCAGAAGGCGAGGACCTGACTCGCAAGCATATCTTCAAGACTGTGCTGGGCAAGATCGATGGCACTGACGGTGTTGAAGGAGTTTGAGTTTGTATCCTATTATTTGGCACTTTGGCACTTGGTTTGTTGTACTATGTGTTAAGAATCTATAGTGTTGTACTGTGTCTTCAGTTCAACTTTGTGCTGGTTGTTGTGGTGAAGCAACTGTACTGCTTGGTGTGTACTGAATTTGTGCCAAAATTGTGCCAAATATTTGTGTGAAATTTCTATTTGTGTAATGTGCTGCTACTATGCTGTCTTGTGAAATGGTACAATCGTGAGCTTCTTTGTTTGTGCCAGAAGAGAACATATTTTGCCAAGCTTCTATCGAAAGGAAATTTCTTTCAACAGAGAACATAGTAAACAGTAGCATTTTGCAACTGAACACAAATTATGCAGCTTAACAGTAACAAACACAAGTTCATGAAACACAAGTTCTGCAGCTTAATAGTAACAAACACAAGTTCATCAAACACAAGTTCATGCAAGTAGCACGTCACCAGCAACCTACTAACACTTTGAAGGTTCTAAACAACATAAATTGTCCTTCTTAACCCCTCAGTTCATCAAACATGCTAACCCTGGTAAATCTCCTCCTTCTCTGACTAGAACTAGCACCAGGTGCTATTTTTGCTTGCTTTGGAGGCCTTCCCCTCCTAGGCTGTGCTGTCCCTCCTGTAGCTTGCTGTGAAGACTGGGCTCTCCCTCCTGCAGCTTGCTGTGATGCTTGAGCTGCCTGCTGTGAAGACTGGGCTGTAGCAGTTTCATTTTCTACTCTTTGAGATGTCCTTGGAGGATTTTCCTACAAAACACACAGAAGTAACAATTGTTAGGTATTTCACATTGCTACAATTTCACAAGTACAAAACATATAGAAATGAATAGAAATCAAACACATGTAAAAATCATTACACACCTTTGTTTCTTTTTTCCTCTTCCTATTCTTGTACTTTCCCTTGTTGGGGTTAGTATTGCATTTCCTCATGTTGTGCCCAGGATTTCCACATAAACTACACTTGATCTTAGTTCCAATCTTGGAGAGTTTGTGTGCATGCTTAGGAGGCTCATCTTCACCTCTTATTCTCTCTGTCCTGGGCCTCCCAGGCATTTGCACATAGCTTGGAACTAAAGGTCTAGGCCTGTCAGCTATTGGCCAGCTAGGCATGCCCTCCATTGGCATCATGACATGTTCATATGTCCTATTGTAAGCTTCAATTCTGTAGCAAGGTGCAATAAGTGAATCAATGTCATCAGGGCCACACTGTGAAGCTGCTAGAGCATGAACACATGGAATTCCTGACAATTGCCAGTATCTACAAGAACATGTCCCTGCTTGCAAGTCAACTTTGAATCCATGCTGTCCTAACTTTACCTCATATCCATCTTTTCCATTCCATATTGTCTCACACTTCTCAGTAAGTTGTATCAACTTGTTCACCTTTTTGAGGATTTTGGGACAAATTGTTCCATTCCAATTGGCAGGCATAGCTCTATTAACTTGAATCCTTACAGTCACCTTTGCTCTGATTGCTTCAAACATACTGATGATAGGAAGACCTCTATATTCCACTATCCAATTGTTAAAACTTTCACACATATTGTTGTCGACTGAATCACAGAATGATCCTTCTTTGAACCATGCTCTACACCAATGTTCAGGCCCAGATTGCATCATGTCTCTTGCTCCTTCTGGTGTGAGCTGAGCAAGCTTTGCCCTGATTAAATTGAACTGAACTCTGTTAGAAGACTTTGCACAAGCCCAAAATCTCTTCTGGTATTTCTGGTCCCTATGTTTTTTCTTCCAGTTAGCATAAATGTGCCTAGCACAATTTCTGTGTTCAGCTCTTGGTACAACCTTTGAAATTGCATTGATTGGATCTTTCTGCTGATCTGATATAAACACCCAGCCTTCACCTTGATTTGAAATCTCCAAGTCTTTATTTAACAATGCCATAAACCAGAACCAGGAGTCCTTATTTTCCACCTCAACTGCTGCCCAAGCAATGGGATACATTTGCCCATTTGCATCTCTTCTAAGAGCACAAAGTAGCTCTCCACTTTGAGCCCCCTTAAAGAAGAAGCCATCCAAACCCACTACTTTCCTATACCCTTCTATGAAACCTCTCTTGCAAGCCTGAAAGCACACATACAATCTCTGAAAAACTGGTGCAGTTTCTTTTGGATTAAGCACAACTGCCACAGTGCTTCCTGGATTGCTCCTCAATATTTCTAGCTGATAATCAAACACCCTAGCATTTTCTTCATGCATTGCTTCTCTAACTCTCTTTCTGACTATTGCTTTTGCTTTCTTTATCTTGGAAACATGCACATCTGCAAACATCTCTAATCTGACAGTGGCCTTAATACATTTCACTTTCCATCCTGGATTTGCCTTCATAATTCTCTCATATTTGTCTGCAATTCTAGATGCAGTAACCAATCTGTTGTCTCTCCTCTATGGGCATATGTGGTTGTCAACAAGTGTTATGACTTGAAACCAATCATTTGAGCTCCTCTTTGCACCATAAATCAACCAAGGACACTTAGGCCAAGAACATTTTGCCCTAATCCTACCAGCTTCATCTTTTACAAAGCAAATATGCCTCTTCATAGCAAGGCCATACTTCACCAGTGCCCTCTTGAACTGACTTCTTCCCCTAAATGTCATGCCCAAACTAAATATTGGAATTGCAGCCTTGCTATCAAATCTTGGAAATCTAGATTTCATCCTAACTGAATTTCCATGCTCATCCTCATCATAACTGTATTCCTCACTGGAATCCATGTATGGAGTGTCATTTCCTTCATCCATTTCATCAAAAGGAATTAACTGTGTTGTACTTTCTTTCACTTCCTTCTCTTCATCAAGTGGCAACTTCATTCTGATCTTTCTGAGCACTTCCTTAGCATGCTTTCTGGGCTCCTCTGCCTCATCATCTTCACCTGAACTGTCTTCATCTTTAGGGCACCAATCAAGATCTTCACATTCATCACTTATTTCATCTGGTGCAACATCTACTGAAGGAACATTTCCAGTTTCAGGTTGCAATTCATCCTGTACAGCATACTCAGTCTTCTCAGGCTCATCCCCATCTTCCTCTGAACTGTGCTCCAGGTCATCCTCAGCAGAGCAATTGTCATGCTCATCTTCCCAATCACTGTCACTCTTCTCTTCTGTCTTCTCTTCTTCAATTGCAGCATTAGTTTCCTCTTCCTCTTTCTCTCCAATATCAGACACACTGTTCTGTCCATCTTCATCAACATCATCTTCATAATTCACATACACATCCACAACCCCACAATCTGTAATACACCTATCCATGAAGAACACATTTCTATCAGTGTCCAGTCGTCTCAGCCCATCTCTAACATTTTTTCCAGGAAAGAACCAGTAAAGCCTGTGCTTTTATGTTAGCTCTTCACCATGGTATGCCATCTTTATATCTGCTAACTGCTCCCTGATAGTAGCTAAGGATATATTGTACCTCTCAACATATGTGAGCTCTATATTACCACCAACATATGACAATTGCTTGTTTGACTTCTCAAATTGGCCATTGTAAAAAATGGATGCCTAGCCAATCTAGATTATCCATTGCTTAGCCTACAGATTAAAACAACATCCAATCTTCAATTAGAACCTACATACAGCAGCTAGCTAGAGCAGAGCAAGTACACCAAGGGAAGGGGATTGGAGGGATGGGACTCACCTCAGTTCGTCTGCGCCGCCGTGAAATCAGACAGACCACAGCAGCTGCCGCCGCATCGACAGAGCCGTTGACTTAGGGTTTGAGGACGGGGGAGGATAGCGGTCGTGGGAGAAGGAACAGGTCGGGGAAGATTCACGGGTTGCACCGCCGCCGCCGCCACCACCAACACTCCGACCACCGTTGCTGGTCGGAGTTTAGCGCCGCCCCGAGGGAGCCATCGACGGCGACATGGGGGAGAAGAAGAAAGGGATTTCTGATCCAGAACGCAACGGGGAACGGCAGGTCTATTACAGTCAACCTGACAAGTAGGCCCCACCACGGTCAAAACCGCCCTTTGACTGTGCCACATCAGCATCGCATGGAGACAAACCAGCCGCGGGGGTTTTATGTCCGGTTTGGTTTTGTTTGGGGTGTAGAAGGAGTCAAAATAAAGATCAGGGGGTAAAGCGAACCACCCACTTTGTTCAGGGGAGTAAAATGGACTTTTTTCATTCCAAATTAACAGAATGTTTTATATAGCTCCCTAATAATAGTAGGAGACTTTGGTATGTTTTAAAGATAATTTCACCATGTGAATTCCCTCGATTTAAATAGATCAACGATCTATGCAATTTATTTAGTTGAGTTTTAAAACGGGTTGCATGATGACATGATGCAATACACATGATGCAAAGATGAATGCAACGAACAAAAAAATCACACGACGAATCTCGGAATACAAGGAAGGCATCTGGAGCATCGGTCTTGGGGTGTTACAACTCTCCTCCACTTACAAGAGATCTCGACCCGAGATCTAAGGAAGGTACCGGGGAGAAACGGAAGAGGAAGAGGTAAAACAAGTTGCTTCTTTGACAAACGAGTGAAACCAAAAAAACGTGGAGAGATTGAAAACTTGAAAGAAAGAACACAACAGAGTTGAACCAAGCTGAGAGCACTCCGGTAGAAAGAGAAACAAGGAACACCATGTGAACCTTGGAGGTTGCAAAGCTATGAATGATGAGCACAATGGACAAGAAGCAATTGAAACCACTCTAGTTGAAACGAGATAAACAAGGAACAAGGAAAAACAAATTCAAACAGCACTGCAGTTGAAAAGAGATACAAGACTTGATAAGATGAAAAGAACTTGAGCAGAGGACACAACACTCCTGCTAAACGGATAAGCATGGAAAAGAACATGATGTTTACAAAATGAGATGATGGGTCGAAGAGAGTAACATCACAATGCCTCTGGAACAAATGTAAGAATGGAATCAAAAGAACGGAGAAGAAAACAACATGTTCTACCTGAAATGAATTTAAGAGAACAACCTTAAAAAAAGGATTGAACGGAGTTGTTGGAAGATCAATACGAAAGGATATCATCCTTGGGGCTTATGGAGACATCTCAAAATTATGAGGTGACAACCAACCACTACCAAAAGATTGATTAGCTGAGATGAACGTAGAGATGGAAAAACTTCCTTCACCGCGAGAATAAGAGGAAACTTGGATTATTAATAAGCACCATAATTAGCAACATTCCTTAGGGAAGGCTTTAGGTGAATTCTTTACCAAGATAACTCCAATGGAGGGATTGACAGGTTGCAAAAGATCTCCTGAATGAAGAGAAAATGATGGTTTTAAATATCTCACTCTTAACAACTTGTGAACCTTGAAACACGAAGGGAAATTGTCAACAATGGCATAACACCACCGCAAATGATAAGGTCGAAAGAATTGCATTTCTGGATGCAAGATGAAGAATACTTGAACTCCTCAAAACAAGACATGTGTTGAACACCATGTTTATTTTAGAGTATAGCTTAGCGGATCTTAACTTTGAGAGAAATCTTGATGAACAATTGAAGAATGAAAGGAATCCTTGATGAACCACCTTTTTGAGCCTTCGTGAGAACTCCGGTAATAAAAGAATAATCAAACAAAAGGAAAGTTGAAAAGAACTCCGGTAGAAGCCTTGCAATGATTCAGATGGAGCTCCATGACAATATAACCACGAAGCGTTGCAACTCCGGAAAGAAAGATGGATCACTTGGAATATAGAATTTACTCATCATGAACAAACTCCGGAAGAAAAGATTAAATCACTTGGATGAAACAAGAATAAGAATAATGTTATGTGTTTCCTTCATCAATTTGAATTGATGACAAGCAATGGATTTGGCATACTACTTATTCTCATTGGAAAGATTGAAGAGAGATATAGCGCAAACTTGGGAAGGTCTTCAACGAATCACCGGTATGATTTGGAAAGAACGAATTAATTAATATGATAACGAAGGAAGAGGAATCCTGAACAAAGCGCCGTAGAATTGAAAATGAACGTAGCAAAGGCACAATTCACCGGGAAGAATTAGAAAACGAACAAAGATACTTGGGGAAATTTAGATACAGGAGAATGAAGCGACCATGAGCTGAGTAAAGAATACTTGCACGAAGCACTGGAAGAAATGGAGAATGAATGACGAGACATCAATTTAGAATAATTGGAGAACAAAGCTGGAAACTTAGAACGAAGAAATCTTCTGAAATGATGGCCTTTGGATGATCAAGAAATGAAAACAACTCCTGAAATGCTCCGGATGGCATGAAAAGAATTTCTCATGGTCGGATCAGTTATGAAGATGGCATCAAGCTAGAACCACGAATCTTCAAGAGAACGGACAAGATTTAAGAGAAACTCTTCTTCGGTCTTCAAATGTGATAATGATGACGAGAACCACAACCATGAATTATTGAGGTACTCAGGAATGAAGAATAATAAGGTTGAACCAACGATGAAAAGAATGTGAAAGATCTTGGAGAAAGACATATGACTGATGACAATTCATTCTTACGTCATACTTTTGAAAAGAATTGGGAATCACTCCGGATAAATTTGAAGAGTCGGGCAATGTCGTGGATTTGTCACGATAGATGTCCTAGTGTGAGGACTTAGTTGTGAGGCCAACGCATCTACGTGGTAGCTTGAAGGGGTTGGTCGGAATCGGAATCGAGAGACACGAGGCGGATCAACACACAAGACAAGGATTTAGACAGCTTCGGGCCCCGGGAAACATCATCCGGTAATAGCCCTACATGTTGTTTGTGGCTAGGTCTCATTATGCTCATGAGGGAGACGCCGCATAAACCGGTTTTCCTCTAGTTGTGTCTAGCCTTAACGATTATTCTCTGTCCCTCTTGGGGTGCCCTGCCCCTCCTTATATATGTTGAAGGGGCGGTTTACATGACTAGTCCTAGTAGGATTAGGATTACTCTATTACAAGTGGAGTCCTAGTCTTGCTTCCTTTGTAGGAGAATATTCCTTATGCCTTTCCTCTTAAGCCGGCCCACCATAACATGAGCCGGCCTTCTGGGCCTTGGGCCTAGTCCTCTATCTGACCCGCCGTCGGGGCCATCAGTGAGTCGCCAGCCTTGTGAGTCGTCAGACCAGTGAGCCGCCAGACTCGTGAGTCGCCAATCCTCCGGCGGGTTACCAATGAAACGCCAAGTCCCAGCCGGGTCATACCACGGGGTATATCCCCGACATTAGCCCCCAGTTTAATTTGGATTTATCCATGTTAAACTGATCCTGCAAAATAACTCAAGAACAAATTTGACAGGTTGTGCTCCGGGTTAAATATTCTTGTAAGCCGGCACCTGATCATCCTTAAGTCCTTGTCATTTCCTTCTTCTAGAAAATCCAGGTCAATAGGCCAGCTTCATAATCAATTTACTGACATTGGTTTCTCACGGAAAAATATTGTGAAAACCAATTCATTTGATTCAGCTCCCAATCTTTAATAAAAATATTGGTCTTGAAATACTCATCTGATTTTCAGCCGGCTTGAAGATGTAGAACTTGCCGGTTTATCATTGCCAAAATATCCGGTTTGTAAATATTGATAGCACCGGGTCATAATGATTGCCGACGCCGGGTCATAACTGTTGCAGACACCAGGTCAATCTGGTTTGCTCAAAACTGAGAATTTGAAAATATTTCTCCCTTATATTCATATCACTTGTAGCCCCCAAGTCTTAAGAAGGGAGCGTAGTAACATCTTAAGACTTGCTTCAATATAAATGTTGCAACCTTGAAAAATCCAGGTTGTTCATCTCAATCACTAGTCAAAACTGAATATTCCACATATGTAGCCCCCAAGTGCCGGGTTGTCATGCTTGCAGCAGCCTGGGACTTGTAATTGCCTTATGCTCATAAAAACTTCAACCAGTGTAGCCCCCAAGGGCCGGGTCATTATGCAATAATGACCAGGGACTTTGTATATATGATCATGTAGACTTGAACAACAACGTGTAGCCCCCAAGGGCCGGCTCAGTAAGATAATACTGAGCCCGGACATTATATATATACTTCATTGAAAATAACTTCATATGACGTAACCCCCACCATGGGGCTCGAACCCACGTCCACAAGGTTAAGAGCTTTGTACTCTACCAACTGAGCAATAAACCTTTCAATATAATGGATTAAAGTTTGTGTACCTTAAATTTTTGACAGGAGCAACTGGTAGCCCCCAAGGGCCGGCTCATTATGATGTGATGAGCCGGGTCTTCGATAAGGCCGGTAAAAATGACTATGCATTAGCCCCCAAGTGTCATGGTGCATGCTGGCAGTGACATGGGACATGCATATTTGATGTAATTTCAATTTGAATAATGTAGCCCCCAAGTGCCGGGTCGTAAGCCCGCAGCGACTTGGGACAATTCCTTTCATTGTAGAATAAATTATATCCATTGATAAAATAATAGCCATTGCGCTGAAGCGACTTTGAAAACCTCAATCATAATATTGGTTATTGATAACCATAATAAAAATCCAGCCATGTTGGCTATTAAAGATTTGAATAATATAACCCGGTTTGAAAACCGGTTCCTGCACACAAACAGATCATAAGTGCCCTGGCGGTTTACCGCAGGGCGGGTCATGATGCCCAGTATAACTCCCCTGGTGACCATAGAAGTCCATAACCAGGGTATGGGATAATATCCCAAATATGAGACATAATCAGGGTTGTTTGGCCCGACTTGTTAAAAACCATATGGTAAGAAAAAAGGGATGATATAAAGCCAAAATAAAAAATCAAAAAATTCGAGGCTTTTGCAGGCCGCCAAGCCAAAGTTTCTTCTTCAATGAAACTAGCCTGATGGCCACTTGAAGGTACGCGCTTTTCGTGAGCCGGCTCTCACATGACCCAATCGACATTTGAACCCAGGTAAGTTCAGGTCTTATTAAAAGATAGACTTATCAGGAGTACGCGGGGTCGGAGTAGCATCGTGCATCATAGGCCGATTTATCCAAGTTTCAAGGAAGGCGGCTTATAAGCCTGGGTCTATCCTGACTATCTGTAAGCCGTGCTCTCACATGACAAACCGGCATTTTAACCTTAACAAATTCAGGATCTTTGGTGAATACACCTTAAAAGATTGATCATTAAGAGTACGGTGGGTCAATCAGGATTACCTGATGAAGAAGCAGCTGGTATACAGGTAGGATGACCCGAAAGGGTTATGTCCTCTTTGGTGAATACACCTATGTTTGAACAAAATAACCCTGTCAAGAGGGTAGTAACGCTATGTTCTCTTTGGTGAACACACCTATGTTCGAACAGGAAGCCCCCAAGTGACATATTCGGTCAAGAGGGTAGTAACGCTATGTTCTCTTTGGTGAATACACCTAGTTTGAACAGGAAGCCCCCAAGTGACTTATTTGTGAGCTGTGCTCGTCGGGTACCTATGTTTGAGTTGTGCTGTGCAACAAACTCTCTTTGGTCCCGGTAAACCGGGTGTTAAGCCGCGGAAGTGATTATACAATGTGACAAGCCAATAAGGCAGGATACCCATATTTGAACCGCGCATCATGGTAGCAAATTCTCTTTGGCAACCTTTAATTTTTCCTGAAAACTCGAACCCACGAGAGATGGATTCTTTTTGAACTGGATGTTAAACCGGATATTGAGAGCTTCAAAGCTTTATGGGAGAGAGATGTCTCTTGAGCCGGATTTTAAACCGGAATCTTCATTTTGAGCCGGAAATTTTCTGACAGCCTTTAAATTTTCATCAATATGGCAGCAGCCTCCGGGACCGGGTTATCTTCCCCTTCAATGTACTGGAGTCTTGAATTTGCTGAAACTAGCAAGGCTTGCTGAGTCATATCATTGTAGCCCCCGAGTCTTAAGACGGCTCGAGGAGTTGGCTTGAGATTCTCCATATTTGACCGTGATGTAAACCGGTATGAGCCATTCAACAGCTCAGTGATATAACAATCCCTGATATGTTAGGCCAAAAGTTATCCACCGCGGAGTTGATGATCACCATGGTGAAGCTGAAATCAACCATGGACGAGTCGGCCGTGGGATCAAACAGATGAGTCGGTCGCGGCGTTGTAAGCCGGTGCGGACGAGCGAGTTAACCGCAGCATTGTAAGCCGATGCGGATAAGAAAATCGGCCGTAGCGTTGGAAACAGCACAGGCGCGGGCGAGTCAGCCGTGGGCACGGATAATGAATCAGTCGCGTGTGTTGATGTAGCGGGGATGGCGACTTGTGCACGTATCCGTCCAGCATCACGAACGCGCTAGTGCAAAAATAATATTGGAGCACGCCCCTTTACGACACATTTGTGATGAATAATGGTCCTGCAAAAGAATACCACAAACCAGAACAATTGTTCTTAAACAAAATATATACTGATAAAATAGTTAGAAAGAATAACACCTGATGTTTTTGTCGGGCGAACACGGACACTCGCACTGGATAATGCTGGATCAGTACGTCTCCTCTGGCTTCCTCTGTTTTATCTAGGGAACCACGCTATGCATCACTGGATAATATAAAGTTATAGATTGAACCGTGTGTGAGGTACTGGAGTGCATGGAAAGTGAATAATATATGCATGTGATTAGCATTCTAGACGCATAATCCATGCACGTAGTAGGTTTTCTCTTCTTCTCTCATATCTGCTTCTGCCTTCCCTTTTTGGTTCCAAACAAGGCCGCGGAAACGACGCAATTTTGACAAGGTTGGAGGTGACGATTCGGCGACAGCGGATCTTCGCGACGGTGAGACCAGGGTGGTTTGCGCAGGTAAGCCGGTGCAGAAGCGAGCCATCGAGGCGAGTTGACAAGGTGGAGCCCTGGCCGCAGAGACAAGCCGTCGTGGCGAGCCGTGGATGCGAGGGTGAGGTTGTGGTCGCTTCTGAAACATCCCGCTTAAAATCATGTCAGTAATATCCTATCCATCATCAGAGGCGGCCTCAAACACCCCGTACAACTTGTGCTCGTTGTAGTCAAAGAGAAAAAGGAGCATCCCTTGTTTGACATTGTCAACAAAAAAAGCAAGTCTGAAATCGTCCGATCCAAAGAACTGCTCCTTTGCGCTGGTGTTGCACATGAAGATCGCACCTGCCATGTCAGTGTCTTGTCTGAAAGAGAGCCATATCACGCAAAGAATCAGGCGCCTCGCAGCGACGACGGGCGAGGGCACGACACAACAGGATGACAGCCGCCCGAGGACAGGGCCGACTTGAAGCGGCGAGGTAGCGACTCCGGCTCGCAGGCAGGAGGCGGCGTCGCAAGGCCGCAACGGCTGGAGGCGTGGCAGTGGTAAGTTGAGCGGGTCGAGGTAGGAGCATGACGGGGGCTTAGAGTGGAGGTGTCCCACAAGGCGGAGGTGAGCACGACAGCAGCGCAGGCGGCTCACTAGAGGCGGAGATGAGGACGTTGTGGCACAGTTTGATTTTGAAGGCAGACCGGGGCGGCGGCCCTGCGGCGGCTGGCCAGCGGCTCTCCGGCGGCGCCTCAACACTCTTTAGCAACAGCTCACGGTGATGGCGACTTGAGGCCGCGGAGCTGGTCAATGTGAGGCTGAGCAGGGATGGCCGGCGACTCTCCCGCGAGGCGCGACGGTGATTGGATAAGGCGGCGAGTGGGAAACAAGCCATAGGGGCAGCTCATGACGGCAGCTCACGAAGGCAACTCGAGGCGGCCGGCGGCTCAAGGCATGGCCGGAGGAGGAGGTCATGGCTGTGGCGAGCCCGGGTGACTCGGAGCGGAGCGGTAGAGGCGGCCGGCGGCTCAGCGACAAGCAGCTCGGCGCACCGGCAAGGGGAACAGCAGGGTTGCGCTCGAGGCGGAGGCGCGAGGCCACAACCGAGGTGGTCGCGAGGCCGGGCGGCTCGTGAGGTCGCGGCGCACAGAGACGCCGAGTGATGTAGAGGCGAGCGCCGCACCGACGAGGGCGGCTTACCACGGAGGCCGGGCGCGACGGCTTGAAGTGGCAGCTCAAGGCCGCGGTGTCCTGGCGGCTAAACATAGGGGTGAGATGGCGGTGGGGGCACGAGGCGCCGGGCTTTGCAGACGCGTGGAGGCGGCCGCGGTGGCAGAGGCCGGAGCCGGCCGGAGGGGCAGCGGCGATTTGCTGATGCAAGGACGTCTGGCCGGGACGGAGAACAGCAGCTTGGTGAGGCAGGGGCGGTAAGTCGGCAATAGCTCAGCCACCGCCAAGGAGGAACCAGACCAAAACGACGGCGGCCGGGGCGGCTCAGACCCGACGAAGACGGCGTCTCAGCAGAGACGTATTGGAGCGTTGGAGGCCGAGGTGGAGTCCCGGCCAGCCACGGGTCGTGGCTAGCCTTGGAAATAATTTTTTTTGTCTTCGCTCCTTGACTTACGTTGCTAACCTTCTCTTTCCCTTCTTTTTGTTTGTTTTTGTCTTGATGTCATGAAGAGCCAGCTGTAGCCTTTGATCTCCACGTGTGACTCAATTGTTTTGAATCAAAATGATCGAATCCCTTCACGATGGTTTACAGGACGCTTATATATCTTTTGGAGAGACACGACGATTCAGAGAAGGCGTTGGTTTTAGAGAGAAGCGTCGGTTGCCGGGACACAGGCGTCCGCGCGATGCAACCGCTTGGCCGTTGGGCAAGGGGAGATTTCCCTTTTACAGAATTAATCTCAACACTCCCCCTAATCTACGCTTGACCATGTAGAATCATCTTCACGATTTCCCGGGAAGCTCTATCATCTCAAAAGATTCTCCTTCAAAAGTTCTTCATAAAATATGTGATGAGATCCTGAAACATATACTCACAAAGAAATATAGCATAATGTGATGTCATTAAAATGAGGATATCTCAAGAAGAGACTCCCCCTGACACTTGCAAGTCCCTAAGTCTTCGCATACCAATTCCATGAACACATTTCTGGAATGTAGAATTTGGCAGAGACTTGGTAAATAAATCAGCAAGGTTGTCGCATGATTTGACTTGCAGAATGCTTATTTCCCCGCTTTTCTGAAGATTATGGGGAAAAAACCATTTAGGAGAAATATGCTTGGTGATATTACTCTTGATGTATCCTGTTTGCATCTGCGCAACACAGGCCGCATTATCTTCATAGATAATGGTAGGTGATTTTATCGAACCCATTCCACATGACTGTTGTATGTGGTTTATCATTCTGCGAAGCCATACACATTCGCATGTTGCTTCAAATAATGAAATTATTTCAGAATGATTGGTAGATGTTGCCACCAGAGTCTGTTTCGAAGACTTCCATGATATAGCAGTGCCACCATGTAGGAACACGAAGCCGGTCTGAGATCTGGCATTATGGGGATTAGACAAATAACCGGCATCTGCATATCCAATCATATCAGAGTCCTGATTTTTCTGGAACTGGAAAAATAGGCCAAGATCCTTTGTGCCTTGGAGATATCGAAAGATATTCTTCACTCCAGACCAATGACGTTTGGTGGGAGCTGCGGTATGTCTAGCAAGTAGATTCACTGCAAATGCAATATCAGGTCTTGTGCAATTTGCAAGATACATAAGCGCTCCAACAACACTAAGGTATGGAACTTCAGGTCCCAACACCTCTTCTCCATCATCCCTTGGTCTGAACGGATCTTTCTCTATGTCTAGAGATCGAACCACCATGGGAGTTTTAGATGGATAGGATTTGTCCATATTGAATTTCTCCAATATTTTCTGGATATAGGCAGATTGGTGTACCATGATTCCTGAGGGAAGATGCTCAAGTTGAATACCTAAGCAAAATTTGGTTTTACCCAAATCCTTCATCTCAAATTCCATCTAGGTGATTGCGTGCTTCATCAATGTCTGGTGTGCTGCCGATGATGTTGAGATCGTCAACATACACAGAAATGATGCAAAATCCTATAGAGGACTTCTTGATGAAAACACATGGGCAATCAACACTATTGGAGTAACCTTTCTGAAGAAGGAACTCACTGAGTCGGTTGTACCACATCCGTCCCGACTGCCTTAAGCCATATAATGACTTATTCAGCTTTACACAATACATGTTGCGTTTTGCATTTTTATTCGGGACAGAGATTCCATCAGGAACCTTCATATATATGTCCGAATCTACTGACCCGTAAAGGTATGCGGTCACGACGTCCATCAACTGCATAGATAGACGATTTTGCACTGCCAATGATATAAGATATCGGAAAGTGGTTGCACTCATTACTGGAGAATATGTTTCAGTGAAATCAATGCCGGGTTTTTGCGTGAAACCTTGTGCTATGAGCCTTGCTTTATATCTCACCACCTCATTGTTCTCATTCCGTTTCCGGAGAAAAACCCATTTGAATCCCACAGGGAAAACACTGGGAGGTGTAGGTATTGCTTCAGTGAATACCTTTCTTTTGTTAAGCGAGGCAATTTCTGCTTGGATTGCATCCTTCCATTTAGGCCAGTCGGAGCGCTTTTGGCACTCAACGATAGACCTTGGATCATGATCAGTGAGAAGGGTATCTGCAATCTTTTCAGCAAAATATATGTCGACAGTCGTAGTCTTACGGTCAAATGATTCTCCAGAATCAACATAGTTGATGGAAATTTCCTGCACCCCTAGTGACTCTTCGTGATTTCCCAATACGATCGAGTGTTCCGATCTCCCAGTCAGTTTGTGCATACTGGAACTGGGTTGTGGAGGTTGCCCTTCCACTGGGTGTATACTACCCATCAGGTGTTTGTCAACGTTGAGTTGACCTACATTTACTAACTCCGAGGTTTTTCTCCTTGATTTCCTTTGCTGCTTGCTAGAAGCATGCTCCGGGTCAGAGGCCGTACTACTCCCCCTCTTTTTAGGAATAGGGAGTTGAGTGGTTTTTATTGGTACCTCCACTCTTTCTGGCGCGTTTCTGGCCGGGTTTAAGGATTTTGTAACACCTTTCAAATCAGTAAATGAATCTGGCAGATTATTTGCAAGATGTTGCAAATTAATGATCTTCTGAACTTGAAGTTCGGTCTCTTGGGTACGTGGATCAGAGGATGAAATGGCATGAGCATTCCAATCAATTTCCGGGCATTCTTTCTGGTACTTGAAATCTCCCCCTAATGCCGGAAAATGTTCCTCATTAAATATGCAATCAGCGTGATGGGCTGTGAACAGATCCCCAGTCAGGGGTTCCAGGTACTTGATAATCGACGGTGATTTGTACCCCACATAGATCCCCAACTTCCTGTGTGGGCCCATAGATGTCCGCTGTGGTGGTGAGATCGGGATGTATGCAGCACATCCGAACTTACGCAGATGGGAAATGCTTGGAGGATTTCCACGTACCAATTCCAGAGGGGAAGAACTGTGATATGCAGTTGGCCTCAATTGTATCAAGTCAGCAGCGTGTAAAACAGCGTGACCTCAACAAGAGGTTGGCAAGTTGCAATTCGTCAACAAAGGTCTTGCAATGAGTTTGATCCTCTTAATCAATGCTTCAGCCAAACCATTTTGTGTATGGACATATGGAATAGAGTGCTGAACTTCAATCCCCAAAGCCATGCAATAATCATTGAAAGCACGTGAGGAGAATTCTGCAGCATTGTCCATTCGAATTGATTTAATTCGACTTTCAGGATAATGGGCTTGCAACTTAATGACTTGCCTCATTATCTTGGCAAATGCATGGTTTCGTGTGGATAGAAGACACACATGTGACCATCGTGTAGATGCGTTAATCAGAACCATGAAATACCGGAAAGGTCCAGATAATGGCTGAATGGGACCACAAATGTCTCCTTGAATACGTTCAAGGAACTGAAGTGGTTTAGCTTGTATTTTGAGGTGTGAGGGCCTCAAAATTAGCTTTCCCGTGGCACAAGATGTGCACACAAAATCAGAAGATTGAGGAAATTTTGACTCAAGCAAATTATGACCAATGGAATTGCTAGTAATTTTTCTCGTCATCCCTATTCCAGGATGGCCTAGGCGATCATGCCAGGTTTGGAATGCGTTAACATTCTGAAAAATTACTTTGGATGCAACATGTTCCACGGGTTTGATGTACGTATAGTACAAACCAGGCGATAGAGAAGGAATTTTCTCATGTACCTTTTTGCCATATCTGTCATCTTTAGTAAAGAGTAGATACTCCTCTTTGTTGTCTTCATGGGTTTCAATATGAAAACCATTTTTACGGATATCTCGATAACTGATCAGGGTACGTGCAGAATCGGGATATAGTAAAGCATCCTCAATTGTCACATATGTACCACTTGGGAGGGTGAATATGGCACGTCCAGTACCAACAAACACAGTATCGCGTCCAGCGATAGTTAGAATATCTCCATTCGTCTTTTTCAGAGTTTGGAAATATTTCATCTCCCTCAGTATGGAGTTTGTGGCACCACTGTCCACAAGGCATAATTCCTCTTCCATCGGATTGTCCCCGTAGAAAACGGCGGCGAGTGCTCCCTCTCTTCTCCTTTCTCTGATGTTTCTTTTGCTCTCGCTGGCTGTTCTACGTGCGTGATAACGTATTTTGAATCAGAATGATCGAATCCCTTCACGATGGTTTACAGGACACTTATATATCTCCTGGAGAGACACGACGATCCAGAGAAGGCGTCGGTTTCAGAGAGAAGCATCGGTTGCCGGGACACAGGCGTCCGCGCGATGCAACCGCTTGGCCGTTGGGCAAGGGGAGATTTCCCTTTTACAGAATTAATCTCAACAGTAATCAGCTCTTTTGGCGGCGATTTAGAGGCCGGGTCATAATTGGTTTGACTCCCCTGTCACTTACGTCGGCGATCGTAGCGAATATTGACGTCTTCAGTTTCGACGGATCATCGGATCCTCGGTGATTGTAGCCCTAATTTCTCTTGTACTCAAAACCTCATACGGGCATTAGATCTGACTGCTATTTTGGACTGGTAAACTCAAAGCTGATGCAAATCTTTCTAAGCCAGTTTTTCTTCATCCGGAAAATTATGAACTTCTCGATCCCTGAGAAAAAATCTCTCTGAACTCATCACCACCGTGCGCGAGCCCCGCGGTAGGCGCCAACTATCGTGGATTTGTCATGGCAGATGTCCTAGTGTGAGGACTTAGTTGTGAGGCCAACACATCTACATGGTAGCTTGAAGGGGTTGGTCGGAATCGAGAGACGCGAGGCGGATCAACACACAAGACAAGGATTTAGACAGCTTCGGGCCCCGGGAAACATCATCCAGTAATAGCCCTACATGTTGTTTTTGGCTAGGTCTCATTATGCTCATGAGGGAGACGCCGCATAAACCGGTTCTCCTTTAGTTGTGTCTAGCCTTAACGATTATTTTCTGTCCCTCTTGGGGTGCCCTGCCCCTCCTTATATATGTTGAAGGGGCGGTTTACATGACTAGTCCTAGTAGGATTAGGATTACTCTATTACAAGTGGAGTCCTAGTCTTGCTTCTTTTGTAGGAGAATATTCCTTATGCCTTTCCTCAGCCGGCCCACCATAACATGAGCCGGCCTTCTGGGCCTAGTCCTCTATCTGACCCGCCGTCGGGGCCATTAGTGAGTCGCCAGGCTCGTGAGTCGTCAGACTAGTGAGCCGCTAGACTCGTGAGTCGCCAATCCTCCGGCGGCTTACCAATGAAACGCCAAGTCCCAGCCAAGTCATATACCCGGCCGGGTCATACCGCGGGGTATATTCCCGACAGGTAAGATCCTGGGAAAAGACCTGTGGGTTAGGGCCCACTCAAGAGAAACACCGTTGGACGATTACTTGAAAGGGAGATTGCACCGGTTGAATTAAATGGCTTGAATAAGATAACAACCTCGAAATAGCTTGAATGGATTAGCAACGGAAACGTGAATCTTCTGATATATCTTCAGCACTCCGGAACAAATGAATAGCGAGTGGTGAATGATTGAGAGGTGCACCAACTTGGGAAAACATTAGACAAATGAAAGGAATATGCTCAACACCGAATCTTGAATTAACTCCACCGGGGAAGAAAATGAGAACGAAGAATGATGAACTAGTAAAGCATCTTCATGAGAACCAGCGGGTAAGAACATTGATTGAAAAGAATGAAGAGACTTCACATGAATAAAATGGATAGTTGATTTGATATCTCTGAGTCCTTGAAGAAAAAGGGTGGGAGGGTGGGAAAACAAAGACAACTTGGATGGATGGAACGAACACCGTTGAGAAAACTGATAATTGATCCTGCAAATGTGGAAGGGGTCGACTTAACTTGAAGAGAATCACGCCGGTTGGAAAAGAATTGGCATGACCATTCTGCATGATCAAAAGGATTAGTATTCCCATAGAAACATGGGAACACCTCTTAGGACAAGTATGGAATCAACACTTGACATCACAGCAACTCGAATACCACAACTCAAAACAAAACAAAGGATTTGGCTTGCAGAATAAGCCGGAAACAAACATATGATAGATCCCATAACGTATCATGTGTCTGTTGGAAAGATATCCTACGTGATACTTGAATTCCCACCTATTAACTCCCAAAACTTTCTGGTTATGCAATCTGGTGTTGGGGATACAGGGAGGCACAATATATATCACATAACTAACAAGCCCTACACATCAACTGTATCCATTCGTCAAAACATAACCAAGAAAACTCCGGAAATCGTGTGCCTCGACCTTCGAAAAGCATCCGATATACGAGTTGTGGCAATACTCCCGAACTCCCGCCCCAGTACTGGGTGACGTCAAGGTATCTCACCACTAACTGCATATAAGAGATTTTCGATGTCGGCAAAAGCTCAGGTATACCGGAACTGCAACAATAAAATTGTGACGACAACACCTCGGAGCTCAACTCCCCGGGACACTGCCACAACCCCTAAATGACAGGAGGCACAAAGAACAATGTTCTCGTCACAAAATTATCGAAACGACTCCAAGATACCCGCGTGATCCTAAAAGATTTTTTAGTGAAAATTGGGGAGAGGAATGTTAAAACATCTACATCAGGAGTCCTCACCAGAGCGACGAAGGGGTTGAGGAGTAAAATGAAATCCTACTCTCCGATATATATATATTCCTAAGACTCAAAAAGTTTTGTTCTTCAATCAACAACGCCAGCGATCAATCAAGGGGGCTCCTATGGTCGGTCGAGGCTCTGATACCAACTTGTCACGCCCAATATGCGACACTATCCTAAAGAGACTTGAATGTCCCACCAAGGATAGAACCGCATATTGACACGCTTTTGCAAGGTGGATATCATTACATCAAACCATTACATAATAGATGGGGATACATACAAGGCATACAAATGCCGCAAGAATACATCAATACATCATACATAGATCAACATCCGACTATGGGTGAAACACAAACAAAAGCTCAAACGACATCCACCCTGCTAGCCTAGGCTGCCGACCAGGAACCTATCCCTCGAACGAAGAAGCGAAACAAGAACTCCAAAACAATAAACGTCGCTCTCGTGTCATGGACATCGCATTACCTGTACCTGCAACTGTTGGTGTAGTAATCTATGAGCCACGAGGACTCAGCAATCCCATTACCATGGGTATCAAAACTAGCAAAACTTAATGGGTATGGAGAGGATAAGTGGTGAGGTTGCAGCAGCGACTAAGCAATTATGGTGGCTAACTTACGAATACAAGAGTAAGATGAGAATCTACGCAAACGGTGGCCAACTAGTAATGATCAAGAAGTGATCCTGAACTACTTACGTCCAAACATAACACAACCGTGTTCTCCTCTCAAACTTCCCCGAAAAGAGACAATCATGGTTACGCAACGCAGTTGGTGTATTTTAATTGAGTTTACTTCAAGTACCCTACAACCGGATATTAACAAATTCCCATCTGCCACATAACCGCGGGCACGGCTTTCAAAAGTTTAAACCCTGCAGGGGTGTCCCAACTTAGCCCATGACAAGCTCACGATCCGCAGAGACAATCCTCCATCGCGGGACACCCTATCAGACTCGGAATCCCGGTGCACAAGACATTTTGATAATGGTAAAACAAGTCTAGCAAGACCTCCTGGCGTGCCGACACCCTGATAGTAGCCGCGCGTATCTCGTCTCAGGCCACGACCGGATGAGCACTACGTACAGCAACCGAAAACCCCGGGTGAAGGGGTGGCACCGCAAGTGGCTCTGTTTGAGACCAACACCATTAGCGCTGGCCCCGCCCTGTATGTAGAAAATCCTCGGGTTCGCGACGCCCTATGCCAATTAATTATTAGGTTCAAGTATTATTATGGCAAATGTTAAAACCAATGTTGGGCCTTGCTGGAAGAGTTTTATTCAAAGCGAATCGTCGAGAGGGTCCCATATCCCTCATCGTGTTACGGACGCAAAAATCAAGGAACATAACACCGGTATGACGAAAACTAGGGCGGCAAGAGTGGAACAAAACACCAGGCATTAGGTCGAGCCTTCCACCCTCTACCAAGTATATATGTGCATTAATTAAATAAGAGATATTGTGATATCCCAAGATATTCATAACATCCATGTCCCAACATGGAACAACCTGCAACTGCACCTGAAACTAGCAACGCTATAAGAGGGGCTGAGCAAAGCGGTAACATAGCCAAACAACAGTTTGCTGGGAAGGGTAAAAAGGTTAGGGGCTATCATGGCAATTTGGGAGGCTTGATAAACAAGTGGTAGGTAGCGCGACATAGCGATAGCATCGAGAAAACTAGCATAAAAAAGATAGTAGTGAGATCCAAGGTGACGGTCATCTTGCTTGAAATCCCGGAGTAGACGAAGCCAACGTAGTCGAACTGATCCTCACAATCGCAACGAAACAGAAACTATCAAAAAGAAGGACAACCGGAAAGAAGCAAAAAATATAGTAAACAACCATTACATAAACATGGCATGATGCACTATCAAGTATGATGCATGTCCGGTTTAAATGAGGCATGGCATGGCAAAGTGCAACAAACAATGCTACAAATTAATTGAAACTCAATATGCAACGAGTTGCATATCGAAGAAACATCACATTTAATTATTTAGTTCTCTCCCGTTTATGTACCTAACAATATTAAATGTTGTTAAACATGGCAAGAGGTGAAGCATAGTAAGACTATCTATCTAGGCAAGTTTAAATGAGGCCGGAACAACAAACAACAATTCCAAAAAATCCCCATATGTCATTTAGCAATTTTAAAGCAAGCAACAATTTTGAGCATTTGAAATGTTGTTATCAAGATGCTGATGGCATACGCAAATTTTATGCAAATTATGAGAATGTTGACATGAGCATGTTATGAAGCATTAGGTCACCATGGCAGAACGAAAGGGTGCCACGGCGACGATAACGAAAACGATGCCACAACAACGTTCCGGTTCCGACAACTCATTGAGATATCGGTCCAAAAGAAGCAAGTGTGCGGAACATGCTAGAGATGGTGGGGTGATCCCGATTACCGGTTTCCCACGAGTCGACGCATGCCAAACGAGGAGGACCAAGCAATGGCAACTCGGACACGGTGCAAACACGAGCATCTCATACATCACACATGCGTTTGTTCACGCGCGATCGTTTCGTCATTATACCTTTGAAGCGTGCATTCGGGATGGTTCGGGTTCGATAGAATGTAGTTGTTCACGGCTCATCGTGGGAAGTAGTCGTACACGACAATGGTAGTGGTTCACGTTTTGAAAAGGAACTTGACGCATCCGATGTTTTCGGGGGTGACGGTAGTTGTACACGGGTCGAGGTACTTGGCGTCCTTCGCGATTCCGGAGACGTGGTGGAGGTACTTGACGCATCATCGTGTAGTCGAACTTGCGGGTCGTCGACGTCGTAGTACTTGGGTTCTTGTGACGGCAGTGGTACAAGGTCGTCGTGGAACTTGGGTTCCGGTCGTGTAGTCGTACTAGGCATCCGTGGTCTTCGAGGGACTTGGCGTGTCCAAAACGTAGCAGCACAAAGATCTCCGTCGAGAGCACTCGTGGCAGAGAAGTGCCCGCGTGCGAGGCGATGCAGCATGAACAGGAGGTGGATACCATGGTCAGGCGAGCGGCGGAGCTCCCTGGACGGAGTCGGTAGAGGCGGAGATGGAGAGGAGTTTGAGGGAGAGCTGCTGGAGGTGGATGCAGGGGGTCGCCAGGTGGCGGAGGACGAAGTGGTCAGCAAGGCTCGCGGGCAGAGGAAGGAGGCCTTCGGGAGGGTGCAGCTGTTGTTGCTGCCGGCTCTGACGGAGGCGAGATCCAGCGGCGGAGCTGGCGAGGCGGCGGCGCCGGGTAGACGAGGAGGCGAGCGAGGAGAGCAGGGTGGAGAGGCAGATGCGGGCGAGCGGGAGGCTCGCGAGGCCTCGGGTACTCGAGCAGGGGAGGCAGCGCCTCGGCGGCTGCAGCTGCTGGCTCCTACAGCGGCGGAGCGGCGGAGTCCGGCGAGCAGCTCCGGTGAGGCCTGGCAGGGAGGGAGCGACGGCGGGGACAGAGCGCTCGGGCGGATCGGCGAGCGGAGGAGCAGGCAAAGGGGATCGGGGATGATCCCGATCGGGACAAGTGGCTGGCGGAGCTGCGGGATCGAGAGGGAGAGATGGGGATCGAGCGAGGGGAGAGGGTTAGGGTTTTAGGTGCGGCTGGGCCTCGGGCCAAATGGACTGCGGGGAAGCAAGCCGGCCTGGCTGCTAGGCTCTCTTCTCTCTCTCTCACTCTAAAGAAAATAAAAACAAAACAGAGATAAGAAAGAAAAGAAAGAGAGGTTAGGGGTGGAGCTTCAGCAGGAGGGTATTTTTGCTCGGACTCATAAAAATGATCTTGATCCAAGAAAAATAGGAAAGAGCACACGTGTGAAGTTTGAATTGAAACTCATTTGAATTTAATTCAAATGGTTTGAACTAGGACGAGGTTTTAGGAGTGTCCGAAAATGTTGAGACTTTTGGAGGAGCCTCAAGAAATGGAGAAAGAATTATTGGCAAGGTTTGGAGATCAACTCGAAGCAGAAAAGGCATGGGGTTATTTTTGCACGTGTGTTATGATTAATTCCAAATTAACGGAATGTTTTATATAGCTCCCTAATAATAGTAGGAGACTTTGGTATGTTTTAAAGAGAATTTCACCATGTGAATTCCCTTGATTTAAATAGATCAACAATCTATGCAATTTATTTAGTTGAGTTTTACTAAGGGTTGCATGATGACATGATGCAATGCACATGATGCAAAGATGAATGCAACGAACAAAACAAATCACACGACGAATCTCGGAATACAAGGAAGGCATCCGGAGCATCGGTCTTGGGGCGTTACACTGAGAGACTCCGGTTTATGCAAGAGAGAAAACAAAGAACAAGGTTGCAAGTGTGGTTGGTCTCGGAACGGTCAACGAAGCCAAGGGGGACGCGACAACTACGAACGGATGCCAGCTTTATGAAAACATGCAGATGCAATGCACATGATGCGATGATGAAATGCAACAAGCAAATGAAATAGATGACAACAACGAAAAACATGGAAGTCGTCTAGAGCGTCGGTCTCGGGTCGTTACAACTCTCATCCACTTACAAGAGATCTCGCCCCGAGATCTAGGGATGACAAACGAAAGAGGAAGAGAAGAGGTAAAACTAAGTTGCTTCTTTGACAAACGATTGAAACCACGAACCTTAAGGTTGCAAAGACATGAAAAGAACACAAGGGCAAGGATGAATTGAAACCACTCTGGTTGAGAAGAGGAGCAAAACTTGATAAGATGAAAAGAAATTGAAGAGATGACACAACACTCCGGTTAAATGGATAAGCAAAGAAAAGAACATGATCTTGGCAAAACGCGATGATGGGACAAAGTGAGCACCATCACAAAGCCTCCGGAAGAAATGAAAGAATGGAATGAAAGGAACGGAGAAGAAAATAACATGTTCTACCTCAAAAGAATTCGAGAGAGCATCCTTAAAAAGAAGGATTGAACGGAGTTGCTGAAGAATCAACAATCAAATGATATACTCCTTGTGTGCTTATGAAAACACCTCAAAACTAGAGGTGAAATTTTGCCACTAACGGGAACAATTGCTTGCTTGAGATCAACAAAGAGATGAACACTTCTTTTGCCGAGAGGATAGGAGAAAACTTGTTTTATCGATAGGCACCATAATTAGCAACATTCCTTAGGGAAGGCCTTAGGTGACATCTATACCAAGACAACTCCAATGAAGAGATTGATGGGTTGAAAGATCTCATGAACGAGGAGAAAATGATGGTTTTAAAATATCTCATTCCTGACAACTTGGGAATCATGAAACATGAAGAGAAATTATCAAGAATGACATAACACCACCTCAAAAGATAAAGTAGAAAGAATTGCACTTTGAAATGCAGGATGAAGAATACTTGAGGTCCTCCAACAAGGATCTTGACGAACACTTCGAGAACAAATTAAATCCTTAAGGAATCACCATGAATAATCTCTTCAAAGAACTCTGAAAATGAAAGGATGCGAACGAAGTGAAGGTTTGAAAAGAATAAGATTGAAGCCTTGAAATGACTTGGATGGAGCTTCATGACGAGATAACCGAGATAGCTTGGAACTCCGGAAAGAAAAGATGAACAACTTAAAACCGAGAAATTGATATCATGAATGAACTCCGGAAGTGAAGAATTGAATCACCTCGAGGAAACAAGAATAAGATTTACTGTATGTTTATCCTTCATCAACTTAAATTGAAGACACGCAATGGATTTGGCATACTACTTATTCTCGTGGAGAAGGATTAAGGAGAGATATAGCGCAAAGTTGGGAAAATCTTCAACGAACCACCGGTAGGATTTGGAAACAACGAATGAATTGGTACGGTAACGAAGGAAGAGAAATCTTGAGAGAACCATCGTAAGAATTGAAAAAGAACGTAGCAAAGGCACAATTCACCGGGACGAATTAGAAAACGAATAAAGATACTTGACGGAATTTAGATACATGAGAACAAATAGATCACGAGCTGACTAGAGAATACTTGAACGATGCACCGGAACAACTGGGGAATGAGAGCTGAACGTTGAGAACGAATAAATCTGAAATGATGGCCTTCATAGGAATAAAATGGAAAGAACTCATGAAATGCTTCGGATGGGTATGAAAAGAATTCTCACGAATGGAAACGATTTGAGAGGATGGCATGAAGCTAGAACCACGAATCTTCAAGAGAACGGACCAAGATTTAGGAAAAATACTTCTTCGGTCATCAAATGTTGAGAATGATGATGAGAACCACCATGACAATTGATGAGACACTCAGAAACAATGAAGAATAGAAATGTTGAACCAACAATGAAAATGTTTTGCAAGCAATCTTGGAGAAGGAATATGACTGATGATAATTCATTCTTACGTCAAACTTTGAAAAATAATTTGAGAAGAACTCCGGAAAAATTAGAAGAGTCAGGTAAGATCCTAGGAAAAGACTTGTGGGTTAGGGCCCACTCAGAAGAAAACACCGTTGAACGATTTTAAAAGAGAGATTGCATCGGTTGAATTAAATGACTCGAATGAGATGACAACCTCAAAATAGCTTGAACGGATTAAAAATGAAAATGCGAATCTTCTGAGATATCTCTACACTCCGGATATGAGCATGGAGGTAAAAATAAGAGAGCCTTGGAGAAGAAATTCCAACATGGGGAAAACATGCGAAACAAAAGGAAGAGATATGATCAACAACAAAGCTTGAATTTAGTCCACCGGAAAAGAAAGAGAACGAAGAATGATGGACTTGTGGCTTCCTTGGCATCTTCATCAGAATCAGCGGGTAAGAACATAGAGGGAAACAATGAAAGGACTTCACATGAATAAAATGGATACTTGATTTGAGATCTCTGAGTGCATGAAGAAAAAGGGTGGGTGGTGGGAAAAGAAGAAGACAATTTGGGACGGGTGAAATGAACAACATTGTGAAAACTGAGAATTGATCTTGCGAATGGGGAAAATGATAGGATCGTCTTGACGAGAAGCAAACCGGTTGGAAAAGAACTGACATGACAATCTCGATAAACAAGAAGGATTAGCATCCACATAGAAATATGAGAACAACGCTTAGGGAAGGTATGGAATCAACACATGACATTGAAGCAACTCGAATACAACAACTCAAAACAAAACAAAGGATTGGCTTAGGAAATAAGCCGGAAACAAACATATGATAGAGATTTCGCCCAAAGTGTTCGCGATGAGGCCCCATGGGCATGACGTATAGCAGGCATCATGAATGACAAGTGAGACATCCCCGAATCAGCATAGCCAAGGATTCTTTAAGATGCCTCGCGACCACTGTAAATCAATCGTGAAAAACGAACCACTAGACGTTGGACCCCAATCTCAAATCATACATCTGTGGAAAAGAAATCCTAGGTAACTACTTGAATTCCCACTATTAACTCCCGAAACTTTATAGTTATGCAATATGGTGTTGGGGATATAGGGAGGCACAAGTATCTCACACAACTAACAAATCCTACACTCCAACTGTATCCATCCATCAACAGATAACCAAGAAAACCTCGGAAATCGTGTATGTCAGACCTTCGAAAACATCCGATATACTAGTTGTGGCAATACATCTGATCGCTCTCCCCAGTACTGGGTGTCGTCAAACTACTCTAACCACAAAGAGTATAGAAGCATTTTCGATGTCGGTTACCTCTGGTATTCCGGAACTGAAACGATAAGCACTGTGACGAAAACACCTTGGAGCTCAACTCCCCGGGACACTGCCACAACCCCTAAATGTCAGGAGTCACCAAGAACAGAATTCCCATCACAATGATATCGGACCGATTCCACAATACCCACATGATCCTAAAAAAATTGAGTGAAAAAGGAGAGTGATGGATCCAAAACACATATGTCACGAGTCCTCACCAGAGCGACGATGGGATAAGGAGTAAAAAGAATTCCTACTCACCAATATATAACTACACTCAAAATAGATTTTTTTTCGATCAATCCAAGGGGCTCCTAAGGTCGGTAAGGCTCTGATACCAACTTGTAGCGACCAAGATGCGATTCTATCCCAATCATGTGATGAACTCATGATTGGGGCACAACCGCATTTCGAGCGCATAGCAAAGATAGTAGTGAGATCCAAGGTGACGGTCATCTTGCTTGAAATCCCGCTAGGAAGAAGAACGAGTCCATGAAGAAGACGAACCAAGCGTAGTCAAACGTGTCCTCACAATCGCAACGAAACCGAGACTATCGAGAAGAATCACAACCGGAAAGAAGCAAACAACGAAACTGGGACTATCGTGATTGAACGGGAGGAGTGCGAGCGCAGTCCGGTGCCCAGGCTGACCGAGAGGTGTGCAAGCTGTCCTCCAATGCACAGGCTCACCGGGAAGCGTGCGAGTTGTACGCTGCGCAGGCTCACTTGGAAGCGAGCCCTTTGACTTCCATGGCCGCTCGCCTTGCTCGCATCCTCTCCATTAATGGCGCCCGAGCCGCTGTTTAATACGGGCGGCTGTGCGCCTCCCATTCCCCTCCCTCCCACGGACCTCCACCAACGCCATGGCGTAGAATGATCATCTTCCACTAGTCTTCAAGTTTGGTGAAGTCGACTTCGAGCCGGAGGAGATAGAAAATAAGGAGGAATGGGGCCTCATGGACATGGCCCTGAACGAGCTGGCCATGGCGGTTCTTGCCCCCGCGCTCGTCCCAGCTCCCATCCCCGCGCTCGTGCCAGCGACCGTCCCCGTAGCATTGACGGGCTGGTCGCCGAGCACTATCGCAAAGCTGGAAGCCGCGGGCATCAACAAGGTATCCGCGGACCAGCGCGAGCTCGTGTATATGTCAGCACCAGTGCCCGTGCTCGTGCCCGTGCGCCCCTCCACCCATCGCGGCGCCGGTCCCCATGCGTTTTCCTGCACCCGCTACGCCCGTGCCCGTGCGCCCCCCAGCGGCATGGGACGCCGCTGTCAACCGCTACCTCACAGCGCCACCAGTTGCCGTCCTGCCGCGCCCCGCCCGTCGATCGCGCGACGACATGATGTTTGATTTCCAAGTGAAGATCATTCTGTGCTGCCTTGAAGACTTCAACAACGGCATCTCGGAGGACGGCAATGACAACGCCGGCGCGGCACACCGCCTCTGTCGTCGCCGGAAATAGTTTTTTTGGGTTTAATACTGTATCTCGACCATATGAATATAAACTCGCAGTGTGACTGAATGAAAGATATGGTTTGAACGAACATGCATTTTTCTCTCTTAATGTACAGATTTATCAAACGATTTTCTTAAAAAAAACGTCAATGGTTTTTAAATATAAAACACTCATCGCAAACGTTTTAGTTAGAACACTGGTATGCAAACCGACAGCTTGCCCGGGAATCCAAGGGAAAATGTGCCGAGCAGGATTTGTGCAGCGCTTGATCGCAAACGTTTTGGATTGAACACTCGTATGCAAAGTGAGAGCTATGGTCTTCCCCAGTAAGTCAAGGGAAAATTTGCAGCGCAGGATTTGTGCATCTCTTCAACGCAAATGGTTCAGATGGAATACGGTATGTGAAGCCAGACTTCGGCGCTAAGCCAAGAGAAAATGTGCCGAGCAGGATTTGTACATCCCTTCAACGCAAACGGTTGTTTTGGATGACCCGTGTGCAACCACATACAGACAATTTGGTGAGATTTGCATCTGTCATATTGGGTATATTGCCATTTGTCAAACTGGAAAGATTGACATTTGTTGCTGTAGTAACATTGCCATTTGTCAACCTTGTAACACCGCGATTTGTAAAAATATGCACCTAAAAATCACTAGCACTATCTAATTTTTTGAACTAAAATTCAGTAACTAAGCATAAATTTCATTCATAAATTAAGCAGTCGTTCTTTATACAAACAGTACAACTCGACAGCTGAACCGACCAAACTTTTCCTCAACTGTTGCCAACCACGTACCGAAATAGCTAGTTCAACTATATATACTAGCTAATTTTAAGTACGTTGTACAATTTCACCACATCTATAGTCAGATGAACTGAAAAAATAGCCCCTAATACTACTACTACGGAGGGGCTTTGTACTACTTCCGGCAGCCTCTCCTCTGCCGAGCACGCTCAGTAAAAGACAGAGGAGGAGGAGCCTACCGACGAGCTGGACAACTGCAATACGGTGCCTGCCACTGCTGCACCTTCAGCGATGCTCACCTCATACGCCCTCTGCCTCTCCAGACGACCCCTCTCAAAGAGGTGGTTCTCCTTGTAGATCTCTGGATTCCTCGCCTCTACAGCAGCGTCTGCTGCGGCCACGGCAGCGGTAAGGCTCTTTGCGAGCTCGACGAGCTCCTCCTCCTCCTCCCGCAAGAACTTGATGTAGCACGCAAGGTCGCTAACACACATGCAGGCCTCCATCTCCGCCTCGCGCCTTCGAGCAGCGATGGCGGAGGGGGCGATGACCCCGGCGGTCGACGACGGGCTTCGGCCACGGCGGTCGGCGATGCGGTGGCGGCCTGTGGCACCCCGGCTCAGAGCGACCGGTTTGCCTTGCATTACCAGCCCAGAGATCAAGTCTTCTCGCAACACACAAAATATTGGTACAGAAATACAACCGCTTTATTGATACTAGCGGAACATAGGGTTTGATATTACATCAAGTCGCGTGGCCAAGCGGCACACTCGGTGCTACTGAACATATGTACATTATTTAGTAGACATGAGCAGGGGCCTCGACATCACGATAAGACTACGAGGCAGCGGAACGACGACGTAGAAGGACTCCATCTCACAGGGACACTAATGTGGACACGATCTAGACTGTATTGCGAGATGCAACTCCAACTCTGGTATGATTTCTCCTGAAACTGGCATGACACGCCAGGTCAGTACATTCACTACAAAAAAACACACATCCGTGACATTTTGGGCTGAACGAAATTTTTTTCTGTCATACTTATGACACTTCTATGACAATAATTATGACAAAACACGGTATCATCATAGATGTGGTGGGGTCCTACTTCTATGACAAAAAATCATGACAAAAAATGGGCTTTTCGTCCTGGGCGGGCCGGAGACGCAGCTGCATGACATTCTTTGGGCCGTCCATGACGGAAAAAACTGTGGTAGAAGCAAGGGCGAGGAAAATATCAGGGTGTTCCCGGTTACGGTGGGTGGTCGGGGCCGAGCGATGCGCGTTTCTCTCGTACACGCACGCGCGTGGGTGCAAGGCGTTGGGCTCTAATTGAACCCAAGCGAGGCATCGGGCTCTAACTAAACCCGAGCGATTGCACTGCAGGCTACCGCATTACTGAACCTGAGTGATCGATCGATGGCTGTTAACTGAACCCGATCGAGCAATTCCTTCGCTACTGCTGCTAACTGAAGCCGATCGATGCTGCCTCTTGATGAACGGTGAGCATTGCTGGGGGGCTTTGGATGAACAGTTCCCGGTGGGGATGGATGAACAGGACCCCGTGGCGTTGCCTCTGGATGAACAGGACCCTGATCGTTCGAGCCGGTTGGGGCTGGATGAACAGGACCCCGTGGAGGGCAGGATGAACAGGACCACCCCGTGGAGGGCAGGATGAACAGTAGACGGTGGAGGGCTGGATGAATAGTAGCCCGTGGTGGGGTGGTTGAACAGGAGCCCGTGGAGAGGGCTGGTTGAACAGTAGCCGGTGGAGTAGCGCGCGGTGGAGGCTGGATGAACAGGAGCCCGTGGATGAACAGTCGTAGGTGGAGGCTGGAGGAGGTCGACGGTGGATGAACAGTAGCCCGCGGAGGCTGGAGGGGGTCGACGGTGGAGATGAACAGTATCCCGTGGAGTCCCGTTTTGTGGTACGCCACACCCCTCCCGATGAACAAGACCCCCGTTTCGACCGTAGCGCTCCAACACAAGTCCGTTTCCTCCGTTTTGCGGTACGCCACACCCCTCCCGATCAACAGGACCCCCGTTTCGACCGTAGGAGGTCCGTTTCCTCCGTTTTGCGGTACGCCAGACCCCTCCCGATGAACAGGATCCCGTTTCGAACGTGGCCGGTCGAACACAAGGCCGTTTCCTCCGTTCTGCGGTATGCCAGGCCTCGTTTCCATCGGTTGTTCCGTCCAAGCCCTCCCGATGAACACGACGACGCATTCCGTTCCGACCCAGCCGGTTGGCTCCCCATGAACACGATGACGACGTTGTTTCTCCATTCCGACCCAGCCATGTACATGAGCCCTGGCCGTACGTATGCGCGAGTAGGCGTTCGAGACCCTGCCCGTATGTACGTATGTGGCCGTATTTTCTTTCTTGCACACTGGTCGCTGTACGTACGTGTACATGCTACGTGCGCGCCTCTACTATGACACGTGCGCGCCTCTACATCGACCAGTATGTACGTACACGTCCGCGACCAGAATGACAACGCTACGTACGCTTCGACCAGGTGGGTCCCGACTATCATGCACTTCCTTGCGTGCGAAGATGTAGCTGGTGGGTCCCAGTAGTCAGGGTGGCGAATCGTTTTTTTGCTCGGACGCACTTCCTTGCATGCGAAGATGTAGCTGGTGGGTCCCAGCAGTCAGGGGGAAACGTTTTTTTCGTGAAATACGGTGGCCCGTCTGGTGAGTCCCCGCTATCAGGTGGAGGAATAATTATTTTGCGCGTAATAAGGAGGCACTTCCTTGCTGCGACCGTGGACCCAGCTGTCAGCCTCTCCACGTTCAGTCCACGTCCGATGGAAGCCGTTCCTTGACCACGTTAACCACGCTACGCCGAGAGCACCAGGGCGGTGGACGACGGCGAGGCCTGGGAAGGAGACGGCGTGGAGCCGGGGAAGACGCGGCAGTGGATGCCCACGTGTAGAGGAGTACGAGGGTTCATTGGTTCACTGCGGTGTGAGGCTGCCATCGCCATAGAATAACAGGGGGTGTGGGTGAGTAGAGGGATGGCCTGGCCAGCGGTGGGAGTAGTAGGGGGTGGTGAGGCCTCCGCCACATCGCAGCCGGCCACGGGAGGCAGGAGCACGAGGCACGACCGGCGCTGGTTTGGGCGGCTGGAGCAAGAAGACCAGAGGTTGAAGAAGCACTACGGCCGTTGGATGGACATCGTACGGTCACTGGAGCTAGAATCGTGCATATTGACTAAGTTGACAAAGCCCTCCGTCCCCGTCAACTTAGTTGGCCCACAAGTCAGCCTCCCATTACTGTGGGTCCCAGCTAGCAGGGGGTATTCATTTTTTTGTGCGTAATAAGGAGGCACTTCCTTGCGTGTGAAGATATAGCTGGTGGGTCCGACCTGTCAGCGGTGGGAACATTTTTCGTGAAATACAGAGGCCCTTTCGGTGGGTCCCAACTGTCAGGTAGAGGAATCATTATTTTGCGCGTAATAAGGAGGCATTTCCTTGCGTGCGGCTGTGGACCCAGCTGTCAGCCTCTCCACGCACAGTCTACTTCCGATGGTGTCGTTCGTTGACCATGTTGACCAGGCCGCGCCGAGCGCATCCAAGGTGGTGGACGACGGCGAGGCCCCGGACAGCAACGAGCCGGAGATGGGAAGACGCGGGAGTAGAGTCGCAGATGGAGAGGTGCACGAGGGTTAACTGGTTCTGGTGCGGTGTGGTTCGACAGTCGGTGGAGAAGAACAGGAGGTGTGGAGGGATGGCCTAGCCAACGGTGGAGTAGCGCTTCATAGCGAAGCGTGCTAAGCAGAGCTGCTAGCAGCAGGAGGCAGGAGCAGGTGGTCCCGGCAGCGCTGGAGGAAGAAGACGAGAGATTGAAGTTGGATGCCGGTCGTTGGATGTAAATCCAACGGCTAACGATGTCAAAATCATTTGTTGACTAAGTTGACAACGACTTGCATTGGCTTCGACCTATTGGCCCACATTTCAGGCTTCAAAAATGTGGCACGTATTCAACCCATTTTTCAGAATTTACAGTCTTTTTTTGCGGGGTAGAATTTACAGTCCATTTGATCTCTTTTTTTGAACTACAGTCCATTAGCTGGGCTGGGTGAACAAATAATGTAGCGTCCATACGGCCCATTTATGTTTTTCCTAAAAAATTACAGGCCATTTGCACTTTCTCAAAATACACGATTTTGCTGGGCTTATTCTAATTATAATGTTGGGGTGGGCGCAACAATGTTATCAAAAAATAAACAGGGGCTGAGCATTTTGATATATATATATATAAATAATAAGTGATTTATTATTACATTGGTCCTTAAATCTTACCAAGCTTTTGTACACAATCACCAGGATTTTCGTTGCCAAAAAAAATCCAGGATTTTATTGTTAAGAAATTATTTTTATAAGTTAATAAGATGTGGGATATTGTTTTCTTACATATGTAAGTATCTGTTAAATATATGATGACAATAACAATAATATATAATAACATATAAAATAATTTAAATATATATAATATAGTTAGAAGGGAAACATAAGTTGGACCAGGCGTTCCTATTCTTATATAGAAAAATAGAACAGACCTCTGCGTTTTCTTCAAAAAATAAATAAATTGGGCTGCTGATGTTTCCGGAAAAATAAAACCTCGGATGGGAGGTCCCTAGGCCGGTCGATACATGACGGTCCTCAATAAAATACAAACAGGCATATGGACCTCCCATCCGAGGTCGTGGGCTGCGCATGTTAAAAAAGAAAGCCTAGACGGGGCAGCCCAAAACCCAGCTGATACTTGCTGCCCTAGTGATAATAAATGATACCTGCCAGCTCCCCGGCTTCGTTGCGAATTTATCTCCTATCGTAACTATGTTGAAGCACCTAAAAAAATTGTAACTATGTTGACAAACCCGTGGGCCCCAACGTCAGTATAGCATTAGGAGGAAGTATTTTTTCGATGAGGCACTTGCTTGCGTACGGCCATAGACCTGGTGGGTCCCGACTGTCCGCCTCTCCACGTACAGTACTCTCCAGATTCCTCTCGTTTGTTCAGCATGTTCACAACGGCAGACAGCGGCGTCCCTCGTTTTCTCTGTTTTTCGCACACTCGACATTGTGAGGGCATCTTCAAAATAGCATATCTTTTTGAATGTGCATCATATGAAGATGTGCTATGCATGAATGTTGATCAGCATGATGTTAACTGGCTGGTAGTTCTAGTTTCGACCATGAATAAAACTTCCAGCATGATGTTAACACTGTTTGAAAAGGCCGTGTTAATATAAATGCTCTGCCTCTGAAAGTTGCAGTTTCTTATCTGAAACTGAACTTGGAGTTTCTTATCTGAAACTGAAACTTGCAGTTTCTTCTCTGAGAATCACATTGTCTGCACTTTTATACTCCTATGAAACTACATTTTTTTAAGTGCTAAAAATAGATCTCTAGAATTCATAAAATACTTAATATGCTCAATACTGCAAATCTGAAATTCAAAAGACATTCATATCTGAACGTACTCTCAAAATACACAACACAAAACACAATTCACAACCTGCAAATACTAACAACCCTAAGCTCCTCCTGACAATTCACAACCTGCCCGACTATTGGTCTGGGGGGGGGGGGCAATCCCTCCTATTCCTCCGCGGCATACAGCCGCCCCGTGAGACGATGTGAACGGCGAGGGAGAGGATGGCGGGGATGCGTCGTCGGGCCAACTGTTTTTCTCCTCTTGCAGTTGGGTTCGGTCGACGAAGACTCCACCGGCTCGCTCTGGCATGACACCCTCACAAACGGCACCCTGTAGATGCTTGATCCTTCAATCTCTGGTGGATGCTCCATCTGGGATCGATACTCCCACCACTGCTCCCTCATGATCGAATTCGGTGAATCCGTTTGCTCCATGGCCCAGAGGAGTAGCTCTATGTATTCCCACGTGACTCCCTCCGGGAGTATCGCCGCCTTTTCGCTCTGTTGCAGATATTTGGCCATGGATGTCGCCGTCGCCGCTAGTTGGTACTTGTTGTGAAACCAAGACTGTATCTCCAACATCCTAGCTAGCTTCACAGGGTCGCCGTCTGCGATCCTCACGTATCGGTTGTACTCCTCCATCGATCTACTTCTCCACAGCACCTTCACTCGCCGGCGGTGGATTTTTAATGGAAGAGGAGAGGAGCAGCACTGGTTTTGGTTTAGAACGGGAGAGGAGCGACACTGGTTTTGGATTGGAACAGGAGATGAAATGGAAGAGGAGAGGAGCGGCGCTGGATTTAGATTGGAACAGGAGAGGAGCGGCGGTGGTTTAAGAGGAGAAGAGCGGAAGAGCAGCGCTGGTCTTGGAAGTATTTTTTTTGTTTTGCGTATTTTGGGTCAAAGTTTGACCACGTACTGTATTTGACAAGCAAAATGTGAATGCATGTCACCAAAAGTTGTAACGTTTGGTTCGTATCTGAATGTACTTTCAAATTGAAGGGTAAATTGATTTTGATTTTGATCCAGTCATAGCGCGCCGGCCCTCTCGTCCAATCCTAAATCGTTGCCGCACGCTCCTCTCCCTCTTCTCCATTGCAAAACCACCTCCTCTCCTCTCCATCATCTCCAGTCCGAAACCACCATCTCGCCTCTCCCTCTTCTCCATTGAAAAACCACCTCCTCTCTCCTCGGACGAGGATCCCCTGACGTAGCCCATCCTGCCATTGAGACACTGACACATGGTCCCACCAAGCGCGGGGCCCACCTGTCAGCAACCGAAAGGCAGGGGAACCTCTCCTCTCCATCATCTCCATTCCAAAACCACCGTCTCGCCTCTCCCTCTTCTCCATTTCAAAACCACCCCCTCTCCTCTCCATCATCTCCATTCCAAAACCACCGTCTCGCCTCTCCCTCTTCTCTATTGCAAGACCGCCGTCTCTCCTCCCATCTTCCAAAGCTAGCACCGGACCACTCAGAAGGACATCTATGGAGGGGATGCAGCAGCAAATCAGGCAGATCGCCGACGGCGACCAGGCAAAGTTAGCCAGGTTGAAGGAGATCCTTACTTGGTTTGACAATGAGTGGGAGATTTCGAGGACGGTGAGGGCCATTTGGCAATGTATGCGAAAGAGCGAGACGACGGCGATGAGGGCGGCGATATACTCCTTTGCGGCAGTCACGCCGCAGTCCTTCGAGTTCATCGAGTATCTCCTCTAGGCGATGGAGCAGACAGATTCGCCCGAGGCGAAAGTCAGGCGGAGGTGGTGGGCGTAGAGGTCGAAGGTCGAGCACCCAAAGGATAACGAATCGAGTACGGTGTGCCGTTCGTGAGGGTGCAGAGCCAGCCGGAGCCACATGAGTATTCGTTCTCCCACCACAAGAGGTGGCCGGATGGCGCGACGTCGCTTCCCCGCCGTTCTCCACGGTTCCCTCGACGCTCGCCTTGTTTCAACGACATCGATAGGGTTTAAGGTAAGCTTCGCACTAACCTAATCTTCCATCTGCTCATGCTTATAATCAGTGTGACAACTAATAAAAATCATGCTTATAATCAGTCTCCGAGTACTACGCCAATCACCCTAAAATAGCTCTAGACCTTTGGGTCAAAGTTGTGATACTGTGTACAAATAAAGAAAAATAGATTGGTGCTTCTTTCAGAAAAGAGTACACCCCTAGAAAACTGCCAATATAAGCTACTAGTATTTTTTAAGTCTAAGCTACTAGTATTTAGTTAGAGGATTTGCTGCCGAGAAAGATCCGTCCACAGTGAGCGCCACACATCCCACTGATGGTGGTGTATGCCAATGCTTAGATGGAGCAGGGTTGGTGTCGGTAATTTTTACTTGGCACCTCGCACTCTGCATATATGCCGGTTCCATCCGTACATTTGTGCAGTTCCACCAAAATGCAGCTGAATAACCCTGTTTGCACAGATAATGAAAAGGTGTGATTACATTATAGAGGCACTAGTTGATGAAACATACACTAATAAAAAGAAGAAAATATTACATCATACTGGAAATCGACCCAAGTCTCCCCGATACACCTTCTGCCAGTGATGAACATCAGTGTACAGCGGTAGTACAAGGAGGGGCCTTGAGACATTCAAATCTCTATTTTGTGCAGATCAACTAAAATTAAGCACCCCAGTTTGCAGAAACGCTTAAACATTAATAATGGGACTAGTTGATGAAACATACATTAACAAAGAGAAGCACTTTCTTTATCTACATTGGAAATGAAATGATAGAGAGGACACTCGCTCTATTTTAACTGTATTATTACTTCATTTTATCAGTGACACTAGGGTCGAGCAGGTGGCAAACGAGGTGTACTGTGCGTCGCAAGGATGAAGGCCGGGGGTGCTTAGACTGGGATGCTGAAGTTGCCTCTTTCAGTCCCTATCTTCCCCCTGATGTTTCCGTGGTAGCATTTGGGTTGTAATCCAAACTTGGTCGAGCTGGTGTTGCGTCCCCCTACCTGCCTAGCTTATGTGGCGAACTTTTCTCCTGCTAGTACTTAGTCCGTTCTAGTAGTAGTTGCATAACTGCCTGTTTACACTGAGATGTTGTCGGATAATGGTTCTCTATGGTTGGGTTTCTTTAATGAAATCGGAGGGAACCCCCTCTTTCGATATATAAAAAAACAGTGGCATTAGCGGTGCCAAAACATTGCCTCAAATTAATAGTGCCACTAGATTAAGGTGCAAAATAATAACATTACTGCTTTATCATGGCAGTGCCAAAACAGTAGCACAAGAGCAGGATCAACATGCAGGATCTTTGGCAAACGGTCAGGCCAAAAAGGAACATACCTCGTGATGGGAACCATGTCTGCAGTCAACGCCATTGTAGAAGGGATGACACCAGTCACCAACATGGATGATTCAATTCATGGAACCTTTTGGTGCAGTTCACCTAAACTAAAGCAATGTCCGATGAGCTAGCAGGTTCTTCTTCTTCTTTTAAGAAAAGGGCTCCAGCGCCGGTTCCATTTCCATCAGAAAACAAAACCCACAAAGCTTCTTCTTCATTAGTTGCAATAAATTGAGCAACATCAAGGTTGGTCATGAAGCTCCTGGAGAGTAGGCGGACCAGGACAGTTGCATCTCTAAGGAAAAGAAACAACTTATCTTAATGGGAAATTTAGCAGGACATGAAAAAAGTGCCATTGATTCATATTACTGGAGGCATTACATTGAAAACAACATTGGTTTAACGTGTCCTTACTTTTAACAGTGCGAATGCTACATTTTACCAGTGGCATTACATAAGAGCGGCTCGGGGCAACAAACATCAGAAGAGGATATCTGGGTTGGTCCCATTTTTGTTCGGTATATAGCCACCTTATACTGTGTGAGGCTAGCAAATATAGTGCTGGACTTACTCTGTTGACTTGTCCCCCAGTCCCCACTTTCTTTCCTTTTTCAACCAATAGATCGGGTTTATATTGAGTTTGTACTGCGTTCCCTTTATTTCCCTATTAGACCTAGAGACCAGTTGGATAGCCAGTCTCTGCTACTTTTCGCCCCCATTATTTCCTCTTTCGACCAAGTCCTAGATTCAGGTAACAAATCTTCCCCCACCCCACCCCCTTTCTTCCTTGTTTGAACCAAGTACTACTAGATTCGAGTGCATGAACTAGTTTTACCTCTTAACAGTAAAAAATTAGGTGGTTTTCGAATAGCCGATCGATCCTATCTACACGAGGGGGCCTGAGAAATAGTAAAAGATACAAATGCACAGGAGCTCGGGAAGTAGAGCAAGGCCGGTTTCGAAGGAAGTTATACCTGAGGGTCACCGGGATGTCGTTAGGTGGGCGGTAGGAGGCCGAATCTGCCCACACTACGGCAGCAAGGAAGAAGGGGTGGGAGGCCCTCCCTCGCCAGCGATGCTTGGGAGAGAACGACAAGGCACGCTGATCGGGATGCGCCGGCAGTGGGTAAGAGCCGTCGCCAAGGACGACCGCGTGAACGTTGCACCTTCTCATCTTCCCCGGCGGAGAAGATCTGGCTGGATCTGTGACCAGCGATGAGTAGAGAGAGAGAGTGTGGCCACCGCTGTCGTGTTTAGATCTGGAGAGGACGAGATAGTGTGAAGAGAGCAACACTAGCAAGCAAGCGCGGAGGCTCCTGCCTATATAGTGGAGTACTAGTTTTCTTTTGTCTACCGGCCGGAGCCGGCTTGACCTCGGCAATGACTGTCGAGAAGTCTTCATGCATGTGCCCCGGAGGCGCAGTTGTCGTCATTTTGATCTGAAGCACCGGATTATAACATATAACACGAAAAAATGCCACATGACAAGAAATCATAACCTCACTGCCCAAAGGAGACAAGATGAATCCCGACGGACAAACTAGACGAGGATCAAAGCTCAAATTAAAGATAAACTCATAGAAAAGGGGTCCGTCGATAGATGTCCTAATTAACATAGCCGGCTTGACCTAGATGGCAGCCGAGTAGTCTTCGTGCATGTGCCCCCAATCACTAGCCCAACTCAGTTGTCGCTGTTTAACCCTCGCAGTGATCTGAAGCACATGACACCTAATTTTGCAAGATGACAAGAAACCTTTTTTAAAGATTTCTCGCCAGAACTACCGCCCTGTACAACACAGCCTGCACGATATGTAGACGATAGCCAATCTAGGCATGTCTGCTGGAGTCTGGTCACATGCATGGACGAACTGATCTTCCGTGTCTTGCAGGGATCGTCCAGATACCAACGTATGTACCCCTACAACACTTCTCTAGTAGTACTATCGCTCATCTCTCTCTTCTATTAACTCACCCGATTGTGGGGCCGGGGAGTGTGCCTATGGTCGGTTCTCAATTGCGGTCCCACATGTGTGTGCAAACGCAATATGACGCGCGTTCCATTCGGAGAGCGGCGTGCCAGACCGACCGACCATCTAGGGTGCGACGCGAACGCGACGGGCGTGCTGTATACTCCATACATGTGTACCGCCGTTTTCTTGAGGCTTTGCTCCATGGCGCAATCCATGGATACAAAATTAGTATACTGTACTATTTAAAAGTCGAGGGCGGGGCTTTTCCCATGCGGTAGGCGGGGCAGTTCCGCCTAGTCGGTTGGACAGAGACGCGAGAAGATGAGGGAGTAGGCTGCTACAAACGTAGGGCTATGTGATTTGACAGCGAGTTACTTCTAGATAGGTGGGGCCCGGTGATTTGACTTGCCATTATCATTTTAACTGCGGCGCTACGACCGGCGTGAGTCTCCCGATTCCTGACCACCTCCATACAGGTGCCTCTTCCGACGCTCCACCATGTAGAGGCTGGCTCTTGCTTGAGAGCCCACTCCTCCACTTTTTCCTTGCCTCTTCACCCCACATATGCAAAAATGCCATGTAAAGCGGGCTTATAGCCCACTATGGTACTTGATCCTATAGGTGCTAAGCCTGCCACATAGGCATAAAGTCTGATGTGGCAAGTTAATTAAGAAGAGAGAGACTAGTTTGGTGACCCCAGGAAGAAACGGTGATAAGTGCGTGTACCTAGATGAAGCAAACTTAGCAACAAAAAACTAAGCACCTATGCATTGGGGACTTGAGTTGCTAAGCCATTTAATGCCCATAGCACCTCATCTAAGCCATTTAATGCCCATAGCATTTCATTGGAAGAGGTCACTCCTTGGCAAATACAATAAATACTACGAAGAAAGAGATAGAGAGAAGTAAACAAAAAAATACTCTTATAGCCAACCTTATAGCTAACCTTGTTGTATGAGTGACTAAGTGATGACTATGTATGACATGCCAACATCAGATAGCCTAACGCACTGTGTTAAATCTCCAAGGGCGCGACCGCACGAGCGAGGCGACGGTCGTGGTAGGCGCGACCATGATACGGGCTGCTGGTAGCCCTTGGATCTGAGATCGAACGGTCGCATGCTAAGTTGCTGAAAATTTGCAGAATAACCCTCCAGGATAGGATATTCACCCATAGGTCTAGAATCACGCCATGCAACCGTTCGATCTCAGATCCAAGGGCTCTCGGAAGCCCGTATCATGGGAGAATGGAAAGCTTTGTATCACCTGTAATTTTCCCAATGCTTGACATGCCATCGAAAGCCATTTAATTGGGCGTCGAGTAGACATGACATCTAATTGGGCCCCCATAGTACTGTGCATGAATCCATTTATCCACCAGGCAAGCCACTACCCTGCCATTCGCACGCGCCCCCCACTCGACATTTTTACAATCGATAAACCACTCCTAGTCATCCCGTCCTTTCACATAACGGCAGTTCCACTAATCCTAACCCTCCTCCCAAATCCATGGCGTCCCAAATCTCCATGATCGGCGGTGAGTACAAGGTTAGAACCATCACCGGCGATGAGTTCGACGTCATCTACACCCGTTCTTCTGCAACGGTGAAAGAATGCCTTGCTCGCTTCAAACGCATGTTCGGAAACTCAAATGATGAGTGGGTCGCTGGGCTAGATGTTGAGTACACCACAGTCCTGGGAAGCGAGAAGAAACTAAAGGAGGCAGAGAAGAAGAAGCCCGCCGTGATCCAGGTTTGCGTGCATGACTTATGCTTGGTCTACCACATATGCCATGCCGACATTGAGTGCGAGGAATTTAAGAAGTTCCTCAAGGGCGGCCGAGTCAAATTCGTTACTGTAGACTTTAGGAATGACAAGGAAATCCTGGGTCGGATAGGCCTCGTTGTAGGCCAGCCCTTCGATCTCCAGAAGGCAAGCCTAGTGTCCTCCTCTCAGCCTTCAATGCTGACCCTGGCAGCAGCCATGGTTCATCCTTCGTACGGTAAACTAGAGAAACCTCCGTACACGTTTCATCGTCATGCATGGCACTGGAATGTACTAGATATAGACCACATCCACTATGCTACAATGGATGGCTACCTTTGTTTACATATCTACAAGGGTTGGATGAAGAGCAAGAGCCAAGTGTGCGGTTCAAGCAAAGAAGTATCGCTCAAGAGGAAGAGGGACACGGACGAAGTCGAGGACGTGGACGAGGACTCCGAGTAAGGTGGCAGTGTCGTTGCTCATGGTGGTTCTAATGCAGTGTCTACCGGATTAGTTGCTTAGTTTAATTTCTGGTGTGCTTAGTTTTATTTGAGGGGTGTGTTGTGCTGAGCCCCCAGCAGAACTATGTTATGTTTGTTCTCGTTATATTTCGCACATTTCATCTTTTAGTTGGTATAGTACTACCACTCGTTTCTTGACATTATATACGTACAATATATATGGCCAACATCATATAGCCAGCAGTTTAGTTGTCAAAGAATTTCAGGGTGCTTAGTTTTGTCAAAGAATTCTAGGGTGCTTAGTTTTATTTGATGGGTGTGTTGTGCTGGACACCATTAACTTATCATTGTGAGAATCGTCTTATTTTTGTCATGTAACATGGTCAACAGGTTTGACGTGAAAATAACAATGTCTAATGGCATTTCTGAGCAAACATCTAACTTAACGATGGCATTTTTTAGATGTCTAATTGCATTTTTGAGCACGCATCTCACAGATCGATGGCATTTTTTGAGTAGTTGTAACTTCTAATGGCAAAACTGAGTAGTGATACACAACTAGTGGCATAAATAATAAGAACCCAAGAATTAAATAGGTATGCTAATTTCTTTATTTCTTTATACCTTTGTGTGCGAAACAATATACCCTGCCTCCCCCCAGATTTTCTTTAAAGAGGCAACATAGAACTATATGAGTGCCCTGTTAAAGTTTGGAATTATTCAGGGTTCGTTTGGCCTTTTTATACATTAATTGAGTTTCTGGTCATTTAATGTGCATAATTAAAATTTGAACTACAAGCACATGCTCCCGTGCACCAAAGTTGACTGAAAAATCACATGTGTGTCCTCGGGTGAATTTCTAGGTCCCATGCAAGAAATGGGAATGAAATTCAAACATCTGGGCATCGTGGTTCAGCCGAGAACATTGAGAAGCTTGGTTTTAAAATTCTTGTAAATCCAAAACACGCCTGAAAATCATGAAACTTGGCATGGTGTCATGTCATGGTACTACCATGCCGTGGTAAAAAAATTGCAGAATAGGAACAAGTTTTAGTATAAGCTTTTTGCAAACCGGAGCTTCTCTCAAGAAGGCTCGTGGTTCTGAGAGGGAACGTGTCACGTTTGTGTGCATAATTCAAAATTTAAATACAAGCACATGCTCCAGTGCACCAAAGCTGGTTGAAAAATCACATGTGTGTCCTCGGGTAAATTTCTAGGTCCCATGCCAGAAATGGGAATGAAATTCAAACATCTGGGCGTCATGGCTCGGCTGGAACTTGGTTTTTTAATTCCTGTAAATCCGAAACACGCATGAAAATCATGACACTTGGCTTGGTGTCATGACATGGCACCAACATGCTGTGGTAATTTTGCTGTCCGATTTGCGAAGGCGCACACATTAACAATCAACAAAGTCATTTTGGAACAAGTGCTGTCACGTTACAATCGGAAACACAAGTATTATTGAAACCGTGGGCGTTCTATTTACCATTTACGTGCCGCCACGCGTCCCCTTTTTTTATTAGCAAGGAGGCGCCATGCAGGGTAGCTATTTGAGTACGGGAGGCGTGCGATCAGACCCCTGCGCGTGCTTATCGGGAGGAGAGCCCTTTGACTTCCATTTGCCGTCCACCTCTCTCCCAAGGTCTCCATTAATGGCGCCCGAGCCTCTGTTTGATGGCGTGGCAATGTCTCACTCGACTGAGATTTAAGAGAGAAAAAAGAAAATCTGAAAAGAAAAATTTTCACGGATCTTGATGTAAGATCCGACGGACCTATATAGCATCTACTGCGACTTATAGCAAGACTGATGAATATATATAAGGACAACGAGGGTGGATAATAATTGTCTTACATAATTTGGAAGATAATTAAAAAAGCCACATGCGGCTACGCCCGAAATACACAAGGGCAAAAGAAGAAGGAAGACGCATACAACGATCTGGCTCGCTGATCTCTACTTTCTTTATGCGCTGCAAGTCGCGGAGACTAGTTCTCGCGGCGGGCGATGATCTCTTTCATCAGTTTCATGTCCTTAATACGCTGCTTGGCAGCATCCACGGATTCCTCCACCAGCCTGTTGCGCTCGTTGCGGAGCATGGCAATCTCGTCCATAAGTTTCTTGACGATGACGCCCGTCGTCTGCAACAAGCAGCGGTCTCCTCCGCCTGATTCGCCCTTCCGGCGATCTTCGCCCTCAGCAGGTCGCGCTCGCCCCGGAGCTTCGCATTGCCCTCCCCTAGTTGCCGGATGACGCGGTAGCCTCGTCCTGCAACCTCGCCCGGCTGGAGATCTGATCCATCTGGCTATGGACCATCGCACGCATGCGCCTGTAAGAGTCCTCGCCTGCCCGCGAGAAATTTTCCCAGGCCGCCGCGGCGTGGCTGGACCTCCATGCTGCTTTAGCGGTGCGGCGGGACATCTCTGCTGCTTCCGCGGGGTGGTCGGACCAGTCTGCTACATCGACGGCGCGGCGGGACCTCTGTGCTGCTACTGCTGCGCGGCTGGACATGTCGGCTGCTTTCGCGGCGAGCCGGGACATCTCTCGTGCTTCCTCTTCCATGCTCACCTCTCCCTGGTGGAAATCTCTCGATCCAGAACTCACGCTGGCCATGGCTTGATTGACTTGATTGTTTTTTGTGGATGAGGAGTTGAGGAGGAATGTGCAGTCATCTTAGCATAGTAGTATTTATAACCGAGTACTACTAGTACGCTCCTAAGTGGGAAACCGTTTAGGTTGTGATCGGTGTGAACTGGTTTGCAATTAAATATAGCGTGGTAGTAGTAGTAATTTGGAATGTGACGAGACGCGCTCAAAATTTATTGACGGTTCTAGTTTCGAAGTGCGGCACTATTCCTGGATGGCATAATGTAGGCACGTTTTCTCGGCCGTGGTGTAGCATATGCCATGGTACTAGTTCTTTTTCTACTGCTGTGTACGTGCAAAAACTGGCACCGTCGGATACATATCTTACGCTTGGCGTTCGATAGGAATAGCCTCGTGGCGAGCTATATACTAGTCTTTTTTTCAGACGCATTACACCTATCTCTCGGGACTTCTCGCACGCACCATCACTGCTCCCTAGGTCGATGCCACCCACATACACTTGTACTCTGAGAAGAGGTGCACGCACGCACTCGTCCTCTCTCACACACGCATCTGTAGCTACGAATTGTAGTTTTCTCAACCACCCGATTGGCTCTATCATAGGTTTCACGTTGCTCCTTGGCCTTGAGATTGAGAAGTTTAAAACGCGGAGGCTAAGATGGAGGCGCGAGGTTTTGGTTAATGTGCGGGCTGCACACGGCACCAACACGACACGAGCTTCGTCTGCCTGGTGCGCATGCAGTCGGGTGAGTTGTCCAAGTATAGACACAATCAGGCCCTCGTTGGTATCCGCGCCTCGACGTTGGCTGGTCATAGTGGAGAGTAGCATAGACTAGTTACTAGTCTATGTTACTAGTACCTTCATAGTGGGTAGTGTCATATAGTATATGCATAATTTGGTGACGAGCGCTCTCTATATGTACCACCTTTTTTCTTTAATTACATCTTGTTAGTTTTGCTCCATGGCGCAATCCATCGAAACTACTACTGTACAAATGTATACATTTTTTAAAAGGCTAGAGGGCGGGGCAGTCTAGCTTGGTCCTTTTCACGAGAGGCGAGGTCCTTTGTGATTTGACGACTCGTTACTGCTGGAAGGCGGGGCCTTGTGATTTGACTGCTCGTATAAATGTGCCGACGACCTGAGGAGGAGCAAAGAACCGTGCGGTATACTCAAGTTTTCCACTAGAGCACGACGGAGGAGCACGAAACACGGCAGCCCAGTGCCATATCCTCTACTCTCTACTCTTATTATATATTACTAGCAAGAGGCATTGTTCTATTGGCGATAAAGAATGATCTAATTTGCTAGTCATCTCATTTTTAGCATTGTTCTATTCATGCCTCGCAGAGAAGGTGACACGTGCGGCGAAACACCCGAAGCAAAATAAGAAACACAGGAGCAAAAGAAGAAGGAGGATTATCACACCCAAAAAAGAAGGAAGACGCACACACAAGTCTGGGGCGCTGCTCTCACTACATGAAGGGTTGCTGGCCACGGAGTCATAACTGCTTCTTCATCGCCTCCACGACCTCCATCTCCTTGCGCGTCTCCTCCGCCATCTTCATCACTGTGTCCATGACGCGGGATTTCTCGACGCGAGACTTCATCATCTGTTCCACGGCTGCATTACGTACCTTCACAGCAGTCGGGTGCTCGATGCGGAGCTTCGCCAACTCCTCCTTCTGTTCCATGACGAGGGCCTGCAACATCTTCATCGAGGAACTACTATTCTCATGCAGCTTCTTCCAGCCAGCATTCTCCTCCTTCAGCAGGTCGAGCTCGTGGCAGAGCTTCGCATTGTCCTCCTGAAGTTGCAGGATTTCGCCGGTCGCCTTCTTCTCCGAGGCAATGCTCTTCTTCAGCAGCATCACCAAGCCGGCGGTCAACTCCCCCTGCTCATTGAGCTCAGCGGGCATGTCGTCGAGGCTCTCCTTTAGCAGCTCCATCAAGCCGTGGATGAACTCCTTCTACTTATTGAGGTGCTTATTGAGCTGATCGGGCATGCCGTCGAGGGAAAACGACTCCAGTGCCGCCAGCTCGGCATGTTCTCCTCCGCGTCTAGGGCGCTCATGGGAGCCATTGCCTGCCCGTGAGAGATCTCTCGAGGTCTCTGCGTGGCGACGAGCCCACTCTTTTTTTCGCAGCCTTGGTTGCCCCTCCCTTGTTACGAGTAGTTCTCAACCTAGAGCTCTACACACCGGCCATGGCAAGGACGGACGAAGAAGGAGGACTTATGAGGAGGAAGGTAGAGTAATTTTCGGTTAGGTAGTTCCTCTTTTTATAACCTAAGTACTAGCACTAGTACTAAAACCTGCATAGTGGGAACATGTTCAGGTTTGGTACGTACTGGTAGGTGTGAGCAGGCTTGCACTTAATTGTAGCACTAGTACTTTCGAATGTGATGGGAACAAGGTAAAGATTAATTGATGGTTTTTGGTTTCGAGGCCCGAAACGGCCCCCGATGAGTTTAGTGGAACATAAGTTTCAAGTAGACTACACTGCTCAGATGCGTAAATATTATGTTACTATCAAAAATTGGCACAAAATACGAAGGAGACCAATGGAAGTACTACTAGCAACCCATGATTTAACTACTCACATGCGCAGTGGAGTAGTAATGTCTTTCTTCCGCCCTCATGTCCACTCAATTTGCATGCGTTGTATTAATTGACCATCAATGAAGTGAAGGACTTTACACGCGTCAAATTATCACATGGGGTGGATTTTTGTACAGAATTGCATCCGCCCGTGTACCCGCGTGTGCGTGCGAGGGAATGAGTGAGTGCGTGGCATGCGTGCACATCTTCGCTTCGTGCATGTACCACCAGTGCGGCTCAGGGAGGACGAGTACATTCTTCTGGAACCAGCAGCACGTCACTGTGATCAATCCACACAAGGATGTCGCGACAATGATACGTCCATTTTGCATCATGCTTTTATATCGATATTTATTGCATTATGGGCTGTTATTACACATTATGTCACAATACTTATGCCTATTCTCTCATTTTACAAGGTTTACATAAGGAGGGAGAATGTCGACAGCTGGAATTCTGGGCTGGAAAAGGAGGAAATATTACAGACGTATTATGCACAACTCCAAAAGTCCTGAAACTCCACGGAAGTTGTTTTTGGAAATAATAAAAAATACTGAGCGAAGAAAATACCAAAGGGGGCCCACACCCTGGCCACGAGGGTGGGGGGCGTGCCCTACCCCCTGGGCGCGCGCCCTGCCTCGTGGGCCCCCTGGTGGCCCTCCGGTGCCCATCTTTTGCTATATGAAGTCTTTCGTCCGAAAAAAATCATAAGCAAGCTTTCAGGACGAGACTCCGCTGCCACGAGGCGGAACCTTGGCGGAACCAATCTAGGGCTCCGGCGGAGCTGTTCTGCCGGGGACACTTCCCTCCGGGAGGGGGAAATCATCACCATCATCATCACCAACGCTCCTCTCATCGGGAGGGGGCCAATCTCCATCAACATCTTCACCAGCACCATCTCCTCTCAAACCCTAGTTCATCTCTTGTATCCAATTCTTGTCTCTAAGTCTGGGATTGGTACTTGTAGGTTGCTAGTAGTGTTGAGTACTCCTTGTAGTTGATGCTAGTTGGTTTATTTGGTGGAAGACATATGTTCAGATCCTATAGGCATATTAATACTCCTCTGATTATGAACATGAATATGCTTTGTGAGTAGTTACGTTTGTTCCTGAGGACATGGGAGAAGTCTTGCTATTAGTAGTCATGTGAATTTGGTATTCGTTCGATATTTTGATGAGATGTATGTTGTCTCTCCTCTAGTGGTGTTATGTGAACGTCGACTACATGACTCTTCACCATTGTTTGGGCCTAGAGGAAGGCATTGGGAAGTAATAAGTAGATGATGGGTTGCTAGAGAGACAGAAGCTTAAACCCTAGTTTATGCGTTGCTTCGTAAGGGGCTGATTTGGATCCATATGTTTCATGCTATGGTTAGGTTTACCTTAATACTTCTTTTGTAGTTGCGGATGCTTGCAATAGGAGTTAATCATAAGTGGGATGCTTGTCCAAGTAAGGACAGCACCCAAGCACCAGTCCACCCACATATCAAATTATCAAAGTATCGAACGCGAATCATATGAACGTGATGAAAACTAGCTTGATGATAATTCCCATGTGTCCTCAGGAGCGCTTTCCTTTATATAAGAAATTGTCCAGGCTTGTCCTTTGCTACACAAAGGATTGTGCCACCTTGCTGCACTTTATTTACTTTTGTTACTTGTTGCTCGTTACAAATTATCTTATCACAAAACTATCTGTTACCTATAATTTCAGTGCTTGCAGAGAATACCTTGCTGAAAACCGCTTATCATTTCCTTCTGCTCCTCGCTGGGTTTGACACTCTTACTTATCAAAAGGACTACGATAGATCCCCTACACTTGTGGGTCATCAAGACTCTTTTCTGGCGCCGTTGCCGGGGAGTGAAGCGCCTTTGGTAGGTGGAATTTGGTAAGGAAAAATTTATATAGTGTGCTGAAATTTACTGTCACTTGTTACTGTGGAAAGTAATCCTCTGAGGGGCTTGTTCGGGGTGTCTTCACCCCGACCAGTAGAGCAAAGAGTTGCTCCTCAACCTACAGAACCTACTGAAAATGAAAATGTCTACTTTGAAATTCCTTCGGGTATGATAGAAAAACTGCTAGCTAATCCTTCTGCAGGAGATGGAACGTTACATCCTGATGAGCACCTAATATATGTGGATGAAGTTTGTGGATTATTTAAGCTTGCAGGTATGCCGGATGATGTTATCAAGAAGAAGGTCTTCCCTTTATCTTTGAAGGGAGATGCATTGACATGGTATAGGCTATGTGATGATATGGGATCATGGAACTACAAACGATTGAAATTGGAATTTCATCAGAAGTTTTACCCTATGCATCTTGTTCATCGTGATCGTAAATATATATATAATTTTTGGCCTCGCGAAGGAGAAAGCATCGCTCAAGCTTGGGGGAGGCTTAAGTCAATGTTATATTCATGCCCTAATCATGACCTCTCAAGAGAAATGATTATTCAAAAAATTTATGCTCGGCTTTCTGACAACAATCGCACCATGCTCGATACTTCTTGTGCTGGCTCTTTTATGATGAAGACTATTGAATTCAAATGGGATTTATTGGAAAGAATTAAAAGCAACTCTGAAGATTGGGACCTCGATGAAGGTAAGGAGTCAGGTATAACACCTAAGTTTGATTGTGTTAAATCTTTTATGGAGACCAATGTTTTCCGTAAATTCAGCACTAAATATGGACTTGACTCTGAGATAGTAGCTTCTTTTTGTGAATCTTTTGCTGCTCACGTTGATCTCCCTAAGGAGAAGTAGTTTAAATATCATCCTCCCATAGAAGTAAAAGTAGTTGCACCTATTAAAGTTGAAGAAAAGACTATCACTTATAATGATCCTATTGTTCCTACTGCTTATGTTGAGAAACCACCCTTCCCTGTTAGAATAAAGGATCATGCTAAAGCTTCAACTGTGGTTCGTAAAAGCAATATTAGAACTTATACACCTCCTAAGCAAGTTAAAGTTGAACCTAATATTGCTATTATTAAAGATCTCTTGGCTGATAATATTGATGGGCATGTTATTTATTTCTGTGATGAAACTGCTAGAATTGCTAAACCTTGTGCTAAAGATAAACATAGACCTGTGGTAGGCATGCCTGTTATTTCTGTTAAAATAGGAGATCATTGTTATCATGGCTTATGTGACATGGGTGCTAGTGCCAGTGCCAGTGCAATACCTATTGACTTATACAAAGAAATTATGCATGATATTGCACCTGCTGAGTTAGAAGAAACTGATGTCACAATTAAGCTTGCCAATAGAGATACTATATCACCAATTGGAATTGTTAGAGATGTTGAAGTCTTGTGTGGGAAAACTAAATATCTTGCTGATTTTCTTATTCTTGGTTCCCCACAAGATAGCTTTTGTCCCATTATATTTGGTAGACCCTTCTTGAACACTGTTAATGCTAAGATAGACTGCAAAAAGGATGTTGTTACTGTTGGTTCGGATGATATGTCTCATGAGTTCAACTTTTCTAAATTTCGTAGACAGCACCGTGAAGAGGAATTGCCTTGAAATTAAGGGTCTTGCTTCTATTGCCGTACCTCCTAGTGATCCTTTAGAACAATATTTGCTAGACCATGAAAATGATATGTTTATGAATGAAAGAAGGGAAATAGATGAAGTGTTCTTTAAACAGGGACCTATTCTGAAACACAATTTGCCTGTTGAAATCCTAGGGGATCCTCCTCCACCTAAGGGTGATCCCGTGTTTGAGCTTAAACTAGTGCCTGATACTCTTAAATATGCTTATCTTGATGAAAAGAAGATATATCCTGTTATTATTAGTGCTAACCTTTCAGAGAAGGAGGAAGAAAAATTATTGAAAACTCTAAAGAAGCACCGTGCTGCTATTGGATATACTCTTGATGATCTTAAGGGCATTAGTCCCACTCTATGTCAACATAAAATAAATTTGGAGAAAGATGCCAAACCAGTTATTGATCACCAACGACGCCTGAATCCTAAGATGAAAGAAGTGGTAAGAAAGGAAATACTAAAGCTCCTTGAGGCAGGTATAATTTATCCCGTTGCTGATAGTCAGTGGGTAAGTCCTGTCCATTGTGTTCTTAAGAAGGGAGGTATTACTGTCATTCCTAATGATAAAGATGAATTGATTCCGCAAAGAATAATTACAGGTTATAGGATGGTAATTGATTTCCGCAAATTAAATAAAGCTACTAAAAAGATCATTACCCCTTGCCATTCATTGATCAAATGCTAGAAAGATTATCCAAACACACACATTTTTGCTTTCTAGATGGTTATTCTAGTTTCTCTCAAATACCTGTGTCAGCTGATGATCGAGCTAAGACCACATTTACTTGTCCTTTCGGTACTTTTGCTTATAGACGTATGCCTTTTGGTTTATGTAATGCACCTGCTACCTTTCAAAGATGCATGATGGCTATATTCTCTGATTTTTGTGAAAAGATTTGTGAGGTTTTCATGGACGATTTCTCCATCTATGGATCCTCTTTTGATGATTGCTTGAGCAACCTTGATCGAGTTTTGCAGAGATGTGAAGAAACTAATCTTGTCTTGAATTGGGAGAAGTGCCACTTTATGGTTAATGAAGGCATTGTCTTGGGGCATAAAATTTCTGAAAGAGGTATTGAAGTTGATAAAGCTAAAGTTGATGCTATTGAAAAGATGCCATGTCCCAAGGACATCAAAGGTATAAGAAGCTTCCTTGGCCACGCCGAATTTTATAGGAGGTTCATTAAGTACTTCTCAAAAATTTCTCGACCTCTGACTAATTTATTACAAAAAGATATACAATTTGTCTTTGATGATGATTGTGTAGAAGCATTTGAAATACTTAAGAAAGCATTGATTTCTGCACCTATTGTTCAGCCACCTGATTGGAATTTACCCTTTGAAATCATGTGTGATGCTAGTGATTATGAAGTAGGTGCTGTTCTAGGGCAAAGAGTTGATAAGAAATTAAATGTTATTCAATATGCCAGTAAAACTCTAGACAATGCCCAGAGAAATTATGCCACTACTGAAAAAGAATTCTTAGCAGTTGTATTTGCTTGTGATAAGTTTAGACCTTATATTATTGATTCTAAAGTAACTATTCACACTGATCACGCTGCTATTAAATATCTTATGGAAAAGAAAGATGCTAAACCTAGACTTATTAGATGGGTTCTCTTGCTACAAGAATTTGATTTGCATTTTATTGATGGAAAAGGAGCTGAGAACCCCGTTGCAGGCAACTTGTCTAGGTTAGAGAATGTTCTTGATGACCCACTACCTATTGATGATAGCTTTCCTGATGAACAACTAAATGTCATAAATGCTTCTCGTACTACTCCATGGTATGCTGATTATGCTAATTACATTGTTGCTAAGTTTATACCACCTAGTTTCACATACCAACAAAAGAAAAAGTTTTTCTATGATTTGAGACATTACTTTTGGGATGACCCACATCTTTATAAAGAAGGAGTAGATGGTGTCATTAGATGTTGTGTACCTGAGCATGAATAGGAACAGATCCTACGCAAGTGTCACTCCGAGTCTTATGGAGGACAGCATGCTGGAGATCGTACTGCACATAAGGTATTGCAATCCGGTTTTTATTGGCCTACTCTCTTCAAGGATGCCCGTAAGTTTGTCTTATCTTGTGATGAATGTTAAAGAATTGGTAATATTAGTAGACGTCAGGAAATGCCTATGAATTATTCACTTGTTATTGAACCATTTGATGTTTGGGGCTTTGATTATATGGGACCGTTTCCTGCCTCTAATGGGTATACTCATATTTTAGTTGCTGTTGATTACGTTGCTAAGTGGGTAGAAGCTATTCCACCTAGTAGTGTTGATCATAACACCTCTATTAAGAAGCTTAAAGAAGTTATTTTTCCGAGGTTTGGAGTCCCTAGATATTTAATGACTGATGGTGGTTCACATTTTATTCATGGTGATTTCCGTAAAATGCTTGCTAAATATGATGTTAATCATAGAATTGCATCTCCTTATCATCCGTAGTCTAGTGGTCAAGTAGAATTGAGGAATAGAGAACTCAAATTAGTTTTGCAAAAGACTGTTAATAGATCTAGAAAGAATTGGTCCAAGAAACTTGATGATGCATTATGGGCCGATAGAACTGCATATAAAAATCCTATGGGTATGTCTCCTTATAAAATGGTTATGGAAAAGCATGTCACTTACCTCTCGAACTAGAACATAAGGCATATTGGGCTATTAAAGAGCTCAACTATGATTTAAAACTTGCCGGTGAGAAGAGGTTATTTGACATTAGCTCACTTGATGAATGGAGAACCCAAGCCAATGAGAATGCCAAATTGTTTAAAGAAAAAGTTAAAAGATGGCATGAAAAAAGAATACAAAAGCGTGAGTTTAATGTAGGTGATTATGTATTGTTATACAACTCTTGTTTAAGTTTTTTTGCAGGAAAACTTCTCTCTAAATGGGAAGGTCCTTACATTATCGAGGAGGTCTATCGTTCCGGTGCCATAAAAATCAACAACTTCGAAGGCATAAATCCGAAGGTGGTGAATGGTCAAAGAATTAAACATTATATCTCAGGTAATCCTATAAATGTTGAAACTAATGTTATCGAAACCGTAACCCCAGAGGAATACATAAGGGACACTTTCCAGAACGTTTCAGTCTCCGAAAATGAATAGGTATGTGGTACGGTAAGTAAACCAACTCCAAAATATTTCTAATGGCATTTTTCTCCATTTTGGAATATTTAGAAAAATAGAAAAATAAGAAGCAGTCCGGGAAGGACACGAGGCCTCCACGAGGGTGGAGGGCGCGCCCTACCTCCCTGGGCGCGCCCCCTGCCTCGTGGGCACCTCGTGCGCTCTCTGGACTCCGTTTTCTTGCATGATACGTATTTTGGTCGGTAAAAATTCATTATATAATCTCCCGAAGGTTTTGACCACCGTATCACGCAATTATCCTCTGTTCTTGTTTCGAGCTGTTTTCTGTCAGGGTTGCCAAGGCCAGGCATCATGTCGTCCCCCTCCTCCAACAATGGTGACAACGATGCTTGGCTAATGAAGATAGAGTTGAAGAGGGAAGAACCCATGGAGATCAATAAAGATGAAGGGATCAAGAAGGCCACAGAGGACTAAGCTCCGGCAACAGAAGGCATCCTTCAACTTGATCACAATCTTCTTACCCCAACTGAGATCAAAGCTTTCAAGATGATTGAGTTAGCTCGTATACAAAACAAGTATCTCACACGTGAAAATATTTTGTTGAAGGAGCATATCACCGCACTCAAGGGCATTATCCGCAAGCTGGAGGACCTCTTACGCTCGATGTGTGACTATCCATCATCACCTCCATCTTGTTCACCAACAAAGGGGACATAATCACATGGGTAGGGGCACTCCCCTTGGCAACTGCCAAGCTTGGGGGAGGTGCCCCGGTATCGTATCACCATCACATCTCTATCTTTACCGTTTTTCTCAGTTCGATCCTTTTAGTAATATCTTGATCTAGTAGAATAAAGTTTTAGTATGATCTAGCTTTGAGTTTTTCTTTATGATCCCTTTATGTAATCGAGTCCGTGAGCTATATAATAAAGATTAGTGTTGAGTCAAGGGCTTGATTATTTTGCTATGATCTTGAGGGAATAAAAGAAAAAGAAAGAATAAAAAGAAATAAAAAGAGATCATATTGATCTTATGGAGAGTAATGACTTCACATAGAAAGAGTATGATGATTAAAAGTTGTTGAGAGTTGACAAACATGGTTTTGGTCATCGTTGCAATTAATAGGAAGTAATAAAGAAAGAGAGGTTTCACATATAAATATACTATCTTGGACATCTTTTATGATTGTGAGCACTCATTAAAATATGACATGCTAAAGAGTTGATGTTGGACAAGGAAGACAACGTAATGGGTTATGTTTTCTTATATCTGAAATAAAGTATATTGTCATGGATCATCCAACATGTTGACCTTGCCTTTCCCCCTCATGCTAGCCAAATTATTTGCACCAAGTAGAGATACTACTTGTGCTTCCAAATACCCTTAAACCCAGTTTTGCCATGAGAGTCCACCATATCTACCTATGGATTGAGTAAGATCCTTCAAGTAAGTTTTCATCGGTGCAAGCAATAAAAATTGCTCTCTAAATATGTATGATTGATTAGTGTGGAGGAAATAAGCTTTATACGATCTTGTGATGTGGAAGAAATAAAAGCGACGGACTGCATAATAAAGGTCCATATCACAAGTGGCAATATAAAGTGACGTTCTTTCGCATTAAGATTTTGTGCATCCAACTTTGAAAGCGCATGACAACCTCTGCTTCCCTCTGCGAAGGGCCTATCTTTTACTTTTATCTTCTACCTTATGAAAGAGTCATGGTGATCTTCACCTTTCCTTTTTACATTTTATCCTTTGGCAAGCACAGTGTGTTGGAAAGATCCTGATATATATATCCAATTGGATGTAAGTTAGCATGAACTATTATTGTTGACATTACCCTTGAGGTAAAAGGTTTGCAGGCGAAACTATAAGCCCCTATCTTTCTCCGTGTCCAATTAAAACTCCATAACCACAAGTATTGCGTGAGTGTTAGCAATTGTGAAAGACTAAATGATAGTTGAGTATGTGGACTAGCTGAAAAGCTCTGACATAGACTCTTTCTGATGTTATGATAAATTGCAATTGCTTCAATGACTGAGATTATAGTTTGTTGGTTCTCAATGAAGTTTCTGATTCATACTTGACATTGTGAATAGATTATTACTTGAGCATAAGAAATAATATGACAATATCCATATATGTTGCTGTTATAAGACTGATCATGATGCCCTCATGTCCGTATTTTATTTTATCGACACCTCTACCTCTAAACATGTGGACATATTTATCGTTATCGGCTTCTGCTTGAGGACAAGCGATGTCTAAGCTTGGGGGAGTTGATATGTCCATTTTGCATCATGCTTTTATATCGATATTTATTGCATTATGGGCTGTTATTACACATTATGTCACAATACTTATGCCTATTCTCTCTAATTTTACAAGGTTTACATAAGGAGGGAGAATGCCGGCAGCTGGAATTCTGGGCTGGAAAAGGAGCAAATATTAGAGACCTATTCTGCACAACTCCAAAAGTCCTAAAACTCCACGGAAGTTGTTTTTGGAAATAATAAAAAATACTGAGCGAAGAAAATACCAGAGGGGGCCCACACCCTGGCCACGAGGGTGGGGGGCGCGCCCTACCCCCTGGGCGTGCCCCCCTGCATCGTGGGCCCCCTGGTGGCCCTCCGGTGCCCATCTTCTGCTATATGAAGTCTTACGTCTGAAAAAATCATAAGCAAGCTTTTGGGACGAGACTCCGCCGCCACGAGGCGGAACCTTGGCGGAACCAATCTAGGGCTCCGGCGGAGCTATTCTGCTGGGGACACTTCCCTCCGGGAGGGGGAAATCATCGCCATCGTCATCACCAACGCTCCTCTCATCGGGAGGGGGCCAATCTCCATCAACATCTTCACCAGCACCATCTCCTCTCAAACCCTAGTTCATCTCATGTATCCAATTCTTGTCTCTAAGTCTGGGATTGGTACTTGTAGGTTGCTAGTAGTGTTGATTACTCCTTGTAGTTGATGCTAGTTGGTTTATTTGGTGGAAGATCATATGTTCAGATCCTATATGCATATTAATACTCCTCTGATTATGAACATGAATATGCTTTGTGAGTAGTTATGTTTGTTCCTGAGGACATGGGAGAAGTCTTGCTATTAGTAGTCATGTGAATTTGGTATTCGTTCGATATTTTGATGAGATGTATGTTGTCTCCCCTCTAGTGGTGTTGTGTGAACGTTGACTACATGACACTTAACCATTGTTTGGGCCTAGAGGAAGGCATTGGGAAGTAATAAGTAGATGATGGGTTGCTAGAGTGACAGAAGCTTAAACCCTAGTTTATGCGTTGCTTCGTAAGGGGCTGATTTGGATCCATATGTTTCATGCTATGGTTAGGTTTACCTTAATACTTCTTTTGTAGTTGTGGATGCTTGCAATAGGAGTTAATCATAAGTGGGATGCTTGTCCAAGTAAGGACAGCACCCAAGCACCGGTCCACCCACATATCAAATTATCAAAGTACCGAACGCGAATCATATGAACGTGATGAAAACTAGCTTGACGATAATTCCCATGTGTCCTCGGGAGCGCTTTCCTTTATAAAAGAAATTGTCCAGGCTTTTCCTTTGCTACACAAAGGATTGGGCCACCTTGCTGCACTTTATTTACTTTTTTTACTTGTTGCTCGTTACAAATTATCTTATCACAAAACTATCTATTACCTATAATTTCAGTGCTTGTAGAGAATACCTTGCTGAAAACCGCTTATCATTTCCTTCTGCTCCTCGTTGGGTTCGACACTCTTACTTATCGAAAGGACTACGATAGATCCCCTACACTTGTGGGTCATCAGACAACGCCTCCACATGTGCCACGTGGCTTCATGAACTGTAAGGGAGACACTGTGTAGCGTGCCATTGTGTTTTGCACATACTCGAAGTACTAGTAAGGTACACGTGCATTGCACGCGTCAGATTTTGCAACCAAATTATGAATAAATACCACACTGTAGCATGTAAGCTCTGAGTCATATATGCCTGATGTAGACCTTCGTTTAATTCTTATAGTTCATCTCATTCAAAATCAATTAGTTTTTATAAAAAACCTAGGTCCTCTTTGATTCGTATGATTTCCAAAACGCGGGAATAGGAAGAACATGGGGTTAGAGTGGAATCTCGTCTTGAATCCTACAGGATGGTATGAGTGTTTGATTGTGCATAGAAAAAACGCAGAATTCTTTCAAAGAGGTTTGAGTGGATGGGATGTTTCCTATGAAATATAGTGCAAATGAACCATATGGAAAACTTCCTATGGTTTACAATCCTACGAATCAAACACCCAAGATAGGAAAAATTCCTAAGGATTAGAATCCTCCAAAATTCCTTCGAGAATCCTTTGAATCAAAGAAGCCCTTAATCTATTTTATGATTCATGGAATTCTGCGTTGTAAAGCATAAAGTAAAAACAAATAATGGCAATTCAACTAGAAAAAAAGTTTGGGCAGTTATGATACAGAAGATTCTAGAACAAAGGAGAACCTCTGTTGTTTTGAGATTTGTGCATTATGCTTATGTTCAACCATGGAGTCTGCTAGATTGTACATGTGGCAAAATCCGGTGGGGGGCTAGAAGATGGTGTGAGGGGCCGAGTGGAGGGAGACCATGAAGGAGTGCACGACTGCGAGATCGATATTTAGAGAGAGAGGGTGAGAACGTGTGCTGTTGCGCGCAGTGGTGGAGCCATGAAAAATGTCCCATGAGCTAGGGGGCCAAGCATTGCTAATCCTTTACGAGGAGGGCCAATTCATCAACTTACACCATTTTTACCAGCAATTGTCTAATGATCACATTCATATTAGCCTCGATATATAGTGATGTTAGGGGGGGCAGGGCCCTTGCTGCCCCTGTCTTCGCCATTGTGCGCGCGTCTGAGAGATGAAGCGGAAGGCATGGATGATGAGAGGGGGGCGTTGGATATATAATTAATGTGGGTGTATTAGCTATATATGTAATCCTATATAGAGAGGTATAGATTGATCGATGTGGACGTGGGAAAGAGGGTGAGACCTCACTAGATATATAGATCGATCGGTTTATGTGGAAAATTATGAAAGACCTAGCTATATACACACACACATAGAACATCGATCGTTGCGCATGCACGTGAGAGATAAAGAATGCCCGATATGATGGAGAGGGGGATGTGTGTGTGTGTGTGTACCTTCATGGGAGACCGACCTGAAGAAAAAGATTGCATGTGTGCGATGGATAATGCCGACTGGTAGTGTGTGTGCATGCATGCACGAGAGAAAGTTAGTGGTACAATTATAAAGAGAAGACCAATGTGTGGGTGTAAAAGACTAGGTGAGGTCATAATCAATGTAAAGTTGAATTCAAATATTTGAATAAGAGATCATGATGTTTGAAACCCAAGCATGCATGAATATAACGGAGATCTGCGCAGTGTGGTTTGGAGATGAGCATGTTGTAATGTATACACATTGAACAAGGTCAGACTGGTTTGAATTTGAGATACCGATGGCAGACATCGTTTGGCCACATTGCATCCGTGCATGGACACACTATTCTAATTGGAGATGATGGGTGGCTTTCGCATCACATATCTATATCTATACCCACATATATATATATATATTTTATATTTTTTATATAGTGTGCGGATAACTTTAACTTTGAAAGATGGTCGTTGGATGAGGCCAATCCGATGGTGCAGAGCTGGCAAATTTGAGCACTACTGGCCGTTGGATATCATCTAGATTCCACCAGATTTTGCCACATGTACAATCTAGAAGACTCTATGGTTGAACTTAAGCATAATGCACAAACCTCAAAATACAAGCACTTCTTCTTTATTCTAGAATCTTCCGTATCATAATTGCCCAAATGTTTTTCTACATGATTTGTTTTTACTTTATGCCTTACAACGCACAATTCCATGAATCTTAAAATAGATTAGCTTTCTTATAAAAACTAGATGATTTTGAATGAAATGAACTATAAGAATTAAACGAACATCTACATCATGCATATATGACTCAAAGCTTACATGCTATAATGTGGTATTTATTCATAATTTGGTTGCCAAATCTCATGCGTGCAATGCACGTGTACCTTACTAGTCTAAATGGTGTCTGTGTGTGTGTTGTGCGTGTTAAACACATTGTACGTAGTATATCATACTAGTCTAAATTGTCTTTTTTTCTTTTGGGTACACGTTAGCTTAATCTCCTGAAATTTCAAGTCGCGCCTTGTTATGCCGAAATTTCAAGCTAGCGTCTTTGTCTATCATGCTGCGAAACTCCCGCCTCTTCAACCTGCGCCTTGTTAGCCCGAAATATTTAAGATATATCTTTGTCTCGTTGTGCTCTGACAACTCCCTCCATCTCAACCCGCGCCTTGCTATTCCAAAATTACAACGCGCGCGAAAACTCCCACCTCCTGTGAAATCCCGACACGCGAAATGCCTGTGATACCCCTGAATCGAAAGAACCGCCTCAAATTGGTGGGGGTACTTTCTTAACTTACCCCACATTTCGGACAAGCGCGTCCCTAAGCCATGGTTCCCCACTCCCATCCCATCCGCCCACCCATTCGTACACCGAGGTCGGGAAAACCCGCGAAGCCACACACCCTTCTCCGTCCGCCACCTAGCCGGAGCCTCTTCCCCGACAACGTCATCCACAGCAACACCTCGACGTACCTCATCCACCGTACCGGATGAGGATCCGTCGTCGATCTGGTCGTCCCGCCGGTTCAGCCACCCCGTCCTCCACCTCCAAGGAGCTGCCCCGACGTTTCCCTCGTCTTTCGCGCCACCTCCATTCCCACACCGCCGTCTTCACCTGCACCACCGGAAGAGCATTAGCATCACCGTTTCCTCGGATGAAGCTGCGGCCTAATCGGCGCCACCAAAGAGGTTGTACACTAATCGCCGCATTTTCTTCTTGATTCAATCTCACGGTGCTGTCGGCGCTCGGTCCCGAGCCGACACGGCGCGGCTCCATCCAGCGCGGCGTCACCGGCCACTTCCTCCACGGCGTCGCTCCCTCGGCGGCGACGTCCCCATCAGTAGGAGCTGCTGCTGCTTTAGCTCTCGCTCGCGCTGCTGCTCTGCTCTTGCTCTCGGTCCCCTGCCTGGTCTGCTCTTGCTCTTGCTCGCGCTGCTGCTCTCGCTCTTGCTCTTACTTGCGATGCTGCTCCAATTTAGCTACACTTCAGTCGACTGAATCGACTTTTGGGTGAGTCAATTTTCAGGGGGTGCGGGGGCTCGCCGGAGTTAAGGAAGAACCAGCCACGGCGGGGAGGGGGGGTCGCCGGAGAAGTATCCCACTATCTATCTTAGGGTTCAGGGTGGGGACGGTGGTTGCCGGCGGTGGTGGGGCGGTGGCATGGGGATCGCCGGAGAAAAAGCTCGGCACGGGGGGGGGGGGCTAGAGGGATGGCTGGTGCAGCGGTGGACCGGCGGTGGGGAGTGTTTTCGGGGCGGGCGGGGTGGCGCACTGCCGGCTGCGGGCGGCGGGGGCAGCTGTTTGGCCGGTGGTGGCTGGCGGCTCAGGGGGGTGGAGGTTGAAGATGAACTGCAGGCCCTTGATTTCGTATCCAATGGCTGCAAAATCGACTGACCAGAGATGAAAAAGTCAGTCGACTGACGTGTAGCCTCACCTCTAGTGCGCTCAGTTTCGACAGTAAAATTCAGTTTCGACAGCCAAATTTAGTTTCGACAATTAAGTTCAGTTTCGACAGTTAAATTAAGTTTCGACAGTTAAGTTCAGAGATGAGCGGCTGATGTATACATCTAGCACTTTGTGGTTATGTATTTTACGTCATCTATTGGAGATGCTATTAGAATTCCACTCAGGTTAACGTTGTCTCTCTTGTCCTGCTTCAGCCTCGGCGTCATACAACTCACCGGAGCTGCTCCAACAACGAAACCCTCCATCACAGCGGAGGAGTACCTCGGGCTCCATCTCCAGGCGCCTAAGATCTTCTTCCCCTCCTCCGACAGCCAAGTCAGCCGGAGCATCCTCACCGGCCAACCCAATCACGCTGAGATCGACATGGCTTCCCCAAAGAGGTTGTACACTTCTTGTGGTTTGACTTAATCTCACCATGCTTCTTTGCATCCTATGATCTTCCAATTCTTGTGAACCAAACACCCAGATTGGCAGAAATCCTGTGTTTTTAAATTCTCTGTTTTGCACGTGCATTCCTATCCTATTCCTATCTATTTCCTATCCCTGCATTTTTAGAATCCTCAAATTCAAACAAGCCCTTACACAATTACTTCTGTTACAGATATGTGTCAAAGAAAACCTTGTGTGGTTTGTCCTGCTCCTGCGGTGCTGTGTTCCACCCCAGCTCAGCTACTCCAACGACGGAAGGGTTCACCACAGCAGGGATCCGCTCTCCAGACTGTCTTTCGCCGCCTCAGATCTTCTTCCCTGCCGCCGGCAGCCACGACAACTGCATTACCATCATCAACTGAGCAGATGACCTTGAGGACTACACGGGTCCGCAAGAGAGGTCGCACTCTTCCGTGTCTGCTTACGTTATGCATCGCTTAATATGATGACATGCTACTTTATCGTCGCGTTCACCTATTAGACTCCGAGTCAGGTCCAAACTTATGCTGAAACTTGAGTTTTTAAATGGTTGGGGGGTACATATTGGGGCAGCAATCAGTACTATCTGTCTACTATCTGGTTAATCTCGGGTGTCTACTATGAGCTTCATGTTGGGTGCAAACAAACATTAAAGGAGCCATTATCTGTATTTTTTAACTAAAGCTATTACCTGCCTGCTATCATTGGTTTTGGGTCTATCCACAGTTTGCTACCATCACTCTGGATGTGTGCATGCACTCCTTACATAATCTCACTATGTTTATTCCTATGCATGTCAGTTATTGTACACAATGGAACTGAACATGTAGAGAAAAAGAGACGAGCCTTGCGTGGTAATAAAATTTCATGCAGATGTCGCTCCATGGTGGGCGCAAAGGCAGCCTCCCCTCCACCCATTTCGGATCGTAATCAAGAGGAAGATAACTGTTCTGAGGGGGATTCAGAAGTAGAAGACCACTCCTATTTACCCCATGAGGTCTTCGCTCTAACTTGCCATGCTGATGTTGGTTATATCATGCATATGGTGCCTTGCATTGCTTACTTTATACATCAAATATGTCAACTGCTTAGTTTAGACACGCTTTGTGTGAATGCCATCTGTTTAGTTTATTCATCGTTTATGTGAATTATGCAATGCCATCTTGTTTAGCCAGGCATCATATATGTGAATTTTGCAATGCCATCCTGCTTAGCCAGTCATCTTATATGTGAATTATATCAGGCCATCCTTTTTTTCTGTTACGTATTACATTTGTCAACAATGTTAGTACATTCAACTACTCTTCGTGTGCATCAGCCATTTGACACGGTGATGGAAAATTCTGGAGTGAAAACAAGGTCTTCAGAGCAGACTATGCTATCTGACGAAGCGCATATCTCGCTGGTTACGGATAGCTCCTCAGAGGAGGATTCAGAGACAGATGACCAGTCCTATTCCCCCCCGAGGTGTATGCTCTAATTAACTTGGCAGGGTTATGTTGCTCATATCGTGCGTATGGTGTCTTGCATTGCGATGCCATTTGATTAGTTTAAATATGCTTTGTGTGAATGCCACCTGTTTAGTGTCTAATTACCATATATGTGAATTATGCATTGCCATCTTGTTGCAAGACATTATATATGTGAATTATGCAATGCTATCTTGTTACAAAGGCATTATATATGTGAATTATGCAATGCCATGCTGTTGAGCCAATCATCATGTATGTGAATTATATCATGCTATCATTTTTTGTATTACGTGTTCCATTTGTCGACAACGTTTGTATATTCAACTACTCTTCCTGTGCATCAGCCATTTGAAGCGGTGATGGAAGTATCTGGAGTGAAAACAAGGTATTCAGAGCAGACAATGCTACCTGCTGAAGCACACATCTTGCTGGATACACAGAGCTCCTCAGAGGAGGATTTAGAGACTGATGACCAGTCCTATTTCCCCCTGAGGTCTATGCTCAAACTTGGCAGGGTTATATTACCCATGTCATGCATGTTGTCTTGCATTGCTTAGTTTTTACATCATATATGGATTGCCATCTTCTTACTTGCTTACTATATAAATCATATATTTGAATTATATCATGCCATTATGTTTACATACACAACATCTATCTGAATTATGGCATGGCAACCCATTTAATAAAGACATCATATAGTTATATCATCTCATCCTGTTTAGTGTTTACAGTCATCATATTTTGAATTATGTCATTCTATCCAGGAATTATATCATGCTATCATGTTTCCATAGGCGGCATGTATGTGAATTATGGCATGCCAACCTATTTAGTGAACACATTATATAGTTATATCATGTCATCCTGTTTACATAGTCATCATATTTTGAACTATGTCTTTCCATCTTTTTTAGTTAGCCATCATAATGTGAAACTGTATAATGCTATCCTGTTTAGTTAGCCATCATATATGTGAAATTGTGTCATGCTATCCTGTTTGGTTAGACAACATAAATGTGAATTATTTCATGCCCTCTTTTATTCCCCACTATCCATTGCACCTGTCTATCATACAATGTATGTACATTCAATTACTTTTCTTGTTTATCAGCCATTTGAATTGGAGAGGGTGATGGCAGTATCTAAGGGAGTAACAACACGGTCTTTAGAAAAGATAGTGCTACCAGTTGATGCAGATAGAACCACGGTTGTACTTGCCGAAGAACCAGCCCCACCACACATAACCCAGACTCTCGCAGATTGTACCCCTACCCAGTTGGCCAAAGAACCAGCTACACCCCTTCTAACCCCAACCCCAGCAGATAGTACCGTCTCCACCACAGAGCACCCAAACACGAGCAGTTAGTAAGGGAACTTCAGTGCCCAAAGCATGAGGACCACCACTCTGAATCCCAACTCAACGCTTAAATGAGAAGAAGAATTGTTCTCAGGTCAGGTTCTGTAGCTATGGTTCATACTCCTTTGCTCTTGCATCACTGTATTTAATCGGACCAACTATTTTCAAATTTGAAGGATGGAATTGAAACTCCAATGGCACAACAGGTATGTTTTAAACTTGTTTCTTTAACTAGTTTGCTGTTGTAACTTGCTCTATATTGATTTCAGTTTCAATTGAATAAACAGTTATGTTCTCATGTCATGCACATTACAAGTGTCTCTATAGTTTCCCACACTTATATTCTGTCTATTCTACTTTGTATTGAACAAATATTATTTGAACTGTGTCTCTATCTTGATTTGGCAACAAAAACTAGAATGATATAGACCATAAAGTGACCATGGTACATAGATATATGTTTGTTTCATGCTGTTATCCTGTGCACTTTACTACTGAACTGATTTACCAAAATGAGTTTCATATACAACATGGTAAACCTGTGATGTGTCTGCTTGTTTCTCTTTTAGAATGCGGACAAAATATTGGAGAACAGTACCCCGTTATGCAATGGTGAAGGAAGTAATGCAAATAAGGTTCAAGATAGTGAGACATCCCTGTTGGTCTCCAAGAAAGCTGATAAAAACTACATTGATGATAGTGAGAGAACCCAGAAGTCCTGTCTTGATGTAGTGTTCGAGTTACTGGCCACTACTGCTGGCACAAGCTCTTTGTCGCTGTGTGAATCAGTTCGTCTTCTTGAGTCTCAGCTTCAAGTTGAAAGACATCGATCAGATGTGTTGCGACAGGAAGCTGAAGGACTGAGGAAGTCCCTGCAGAATTCAGATGCATACTTTCTGGTGCAACAGCAAGCGCTGGAGGATTTAAGCGCCAAACAAGAGAAAGTTAATAGGCTTGCTAAGCATCTTGCCAGCATTATGGGTACCCAGGATATTGTTTCTTGAGATCTTCCGAAGTGGTTTCAGTTCTGGACATGTTTTGCTACGGCATTTATTTGCACTGGTCGCCAACTTTGACAACCAGTGTATATGATATGCTGCTTTGTTCCCTATATTTGCACTGGTGGCGAACTTTGATGCCCAGCAGATGTAATATGTGTAATAGCCGTGATAGCCTAGCATAAGTTGCTTGCTTATTTATTTCCTTGTTGTCCTGTTTATTTGTTTGCTTGTAGTCAGTGCTGTTCTTTTTCCCCGGTTTGCTAGTGGCCGCAATAACCTTTTTTTTAAACTAGGCCACAATAACCATGGGCTACATATTTACTGTAGTGACACTGGGCCTTCTACGGGCCGTAGAAACAACGGGCCTTCTACGGGGCGTAGAAACAATGGGCCTTCTACGGGCCGTATCATCAATGGGCCTTCTACGAGCCGTATTATCAATGGGCCTTCTATGGGCCGTATGATCGATTGCCCAAACATGGGCCAATAACATACCGCTTTATGGCCGTAAACGGGCTAGAGTTGGAATCATCTGTTCATGGGCCGACCATAATGGGCCATCGTTAATCGGCCGTATTTGATGACGCTATGAAAACGGCCCAACATATTAACGGGCCACAAACGGGCCGACTGTAAGCACGGGCTGAATTTGGCCCACAAGCAGAAAATGACAGTAACGGGCCGTAAGTAACCGAATGCTGGAAATGAGCCCAAGAATAAATGGGCCGTGAGAAGGCCGAAAGATAACATGGGCTGGAAACGGCCCAACGGAATAATGGGTCGTTAATGGGTATAAAGTGATACACTGTTCATTACGGGCCAGTTTCACCACGGTCCGTTAATGGGTATAAAGTGATACACTGTTCATTACGGGCCAGTTTTACCACGGGCCGTTAATGGGCCGAGAGTAATAAGGGCCTCATCTGGGCCGAAAGACGTCATGGGCCATACATGGGCTGGAAGTTAAAATGGGCTGGAATTATATTGGACGGCCCAGATGACGCTACTGGGCCTAATTCGGTTAGGCCGTAAACGGGCCCTCGGCTAGCGGGCTGTAAATGGGCTATATACGAACAAGCCGTTAACAGGCTTGCCCTGGGCCGGCCCGCCACCTTTTGACCAAGTCAAACGGGCCATCCTTTTCACAGGAATGGGCCTCTGTTGGGCCGTGCCACGTGTCAACGTATCATAGGCGCTTTGGGTCCAATGAGTGGATGACATCTGTCCCAACGGTGAGCCGACACGTGTTTCCTCCAGCCAATGATGATTTTACCCGTGGAAAATCCCCATTGGTCGTGGCTGTTAACGGGTTATCGGATCCAAAACCGGACCCGATAGCTTAACGGCATTCCGTTACGGTGGATGCCACGTGTTGGTCACCCTTGACGAAAGCACTTCTGTGACGCGCGATTTATCGTCATGGAAGTGGACACTTCCGTGATGATAATTTTGGTAATGTCATGGAACACTTCTACGACAGCACAGGTATGACTATCTTGATTCTGTCATAAATTTGTCATGGATGTACATGCATGACAAAAAGCGCGACCTACTGTGACAAACACGTATCATCACGGAAGTGTATTTTTTGTAGTGATTGAATGTACTTGCAAGCTCACACAAACAAAGCAACAATGGCAAACAACAACAATGATATTTAAGCAAGTTTATTGCAAGATTTGACATGCTACTCATGAAGTGACCGTGCTCATAACAGGGCCTTTCAGACCCGCTTACCATCTCGATTACCTCATAACCATGAACCTCATCATACCAAGGTGATCACCTCCGGATCACAATCGAAACCATCTCGATGGTCTCAGCAGCTTCACCAATATTTTTGTTGATCCACTGACCTACTACGAACTTGTGCCCATAACCGAGGACGCGACTATTGATAGATTAAATACACTCTGCACAGGTTAGCACACTGTAACCACACCACGGAACCCATGGCCTCGGACTCCCATTCGGGTGGACCAACAGCGTTCCGGCAGAACCAATCTACTGCCATGACACTCTCCCGGCCACTCCGACCAACTCCCCTTTGGGCTAAGTCATGGGTGGCCCCGATGCCACTCCGAACATCCAACGGCCACCGTCGTGGCAAAACAATCGTCCCAAACCGGGACATGGTACCAAAATAACTATGGGCACACAAGGTTATACCTGCCAACCGGGCTAGGGTAGCGCCAGCGCATAACCTTCCCTAGTTGGAGGCACCGATGAGAGGCATAACAATAGAACGAGAAAGGGCCTCCCCATAAAGGCTAATGTGGTTGCACTGGGAAGATCGATTCGGTGGCACCATGACTCGATCACAACATGTTCAAGTTGGTTTTTATCAGGCTTCAAATTGCAAATAATTTCACCGAGTCATAGTATGCCATGAAAATGCAATGAACGAACAATGCACCATTTTCATAATAATATCGATATGGACTAGATCAAGCATAACTTCACTTTACTCTACTACATAAACTTGATTATTCAAATATCATGCTACTGATAACAGAGCAAGCATAGCAAGAATTTGCAACTAGCATCAAATGATTTTATATGGAGTTTCTATATGCATTTAAAATAATCATATTCAAGTGAAATCATAGTTATTGAAATGTCATTCTTGCAAATATTTGTGATGGCTTGCCTTAGTGCAGAGAAGGGTCACACTCCTTCTGGTGATCTTCAAGGCAATAATTTCCTTCTGAAAAGAATTAAATAGCAAAAATAAAATGTCACATAACACTGTTTAATTCACCAGAAAACAATTACAGCAAGCAAAAATATCATCTTTTGCATGCTGATAGAGAACTTCAACAGAAAGCCAATGCAAAAAGTATCATGTCATTTGGACTTATAGAATAGGAGTAATAGCTGGTCAAAGTTTAGTAAATTTTCTGAATTTAAATTTGATTTTTCAAAAAATCAGAGAGGGGGTGACGTCGAAGGCTTGTTCTAGCGAATATGCCTCCACTCGTACCGCTTCTGGCACGAGTGGAGAGGCTGACAGTGGGCCCCTCCCGTCGGGTTTTGAGAGAGGGGAAGAGAAACAGGGAATGGAGGCTTGTCGCTAGGGCTCTCTCCGGCGAGGAGGGAACGGCGGCCGTCGAGGTAGGGAGGGAATGAGAGAGGGGGTCCTGGCGCACATGCTCGTACCCGTGCCAAGGCAGGAGGTGGACAGAGTTGACCAAAATGAGCGTCTACAGCGGCGGCTGCGGACGAGGCTCGTCAGAGATGAAGAAGACAGCGAGGATGAGAGAATCAAAGGGCTCTAGGGGGTTTCTCTTGCACCAAAGGGCTACTAGGGAGGCTCTAGAAGAGTGGGTCAGCTCAAGGGGCACTGGAGAGGTGGATGGCCGAGGGAGGGGATCGCCGGCGAGCTCGGGAGGGGAATGGCGGCTAGAGGCCTGCCCTGCCGGGCCGTGGCTATCTTGGAGGAGTTTTGAGAACTGATGACAGTGGGAGAGGTTCCCACTGACTTTATATTAAAAGGTTAGCGTGTCAGAATAGTCCGGTCAGTCCTTATTACACAAGCTACATTGTGAAGGAGGAGGGGGGAGTTAAAGATTATAGGGGGGAAAGGTGTAAGCAAAGATTACAGATTAGCTACCAAGGACAGAATGTAGGGGGCAAACATCTGTTTAGCCCTATGGACTAGCATAGAGAAGTCCTTCTTGAACCTAGCCTTCCAAGTCTCAAATGCCGGCTGGATCCCTCTAAAGTGTTTGTCATTCCTTTCCTTCCAAATCCCCCACGCGGGCACCGTGAAAACCTCCATGAACATGGGCCGATTCCACGAGTCTCTGCCTGCGTGTATCAACCTCAGTCTGTAATCATCATCTGGCCAATGGATCCCCACGGCATCCCAACATCTCTGACTGAAAGGACAGTTCAAGAAAAGATGCACGACATCTTCTTACGGCAGGTTCTAGCGCAGCAGACAGGTGTAGTCATTATTCTGAATTTCATAGTGTCTCCTCCTCAACATGTTTCTGGTATTTAGCCGATCAGCCAGAAGAAGCCACACGAACACCTTCCACTGCATCGTGCACTTAGTTTTCCAAATCCACCCAAAGGCCTCATCCACCTGCATCTGCCTGAAGCAATGATCATAGTATTTGGTTGTTTGAAAACCGTTCCCGTTCCAAACACATTTCCAGGCATCCACTCCTTCAACAAGGGCAACATCAGAGGTCATCTGCTGCAAGACAAGCACTTCCTGACGAGCTTCTACTGAGAGGGGCAGGTGGAACACGTCCCCCAGCCTCTCAGAAGACAACAAATGCTTAACAGATACGTCTAGTTCTTTGGAAAAAGAGAAGGCACGTGGGAATCTATCTTGAAATAGCGTATCCTTCCAATCATCTTTCCAAAAGAGGAACGTGTCCCCTACAGTTACTGTGGCTTTTGTAACCCCTCTGTAAATGTCAGATAATTGCATGAGATCTCTCTGCCGGAATGAGCCACATGGGTCAGTTGCATGAGGGATTCGATCATCGTAGTATGTTCTCCAAGCTAGGTTCACCCAATGGATATCCTTCCTATTGTAAAATTTGTGGAGTTGTTTCAAGAGGAGCCCCTGGTTCTGAATTTTGAGGTTTATTATCCGCAACCCTCCTCTGTGTTTTGGTTTGCACACTAGGTCCCATTCCGCCAGCGAGTTAACCTTAAGCCCATCGTCAGTTTTCTTCACCCAAAGGCAAGATCTGCGGAGCTTACCAAGGTGTTCAATGATCTTGGGGTTCATCTTGATCGAGCACATTGCATGCACAGCCAGCGAGGTCACCACTGAATTTAGTAACGTCAACTTGGAGCCATAATCCAGCAGGGAGGCTGCAACTGGCATTCTTCTCTGCACCGATATGACCATGGGCATCAGGTCGGACATAGTGGGATGGGTGGTCCCCATAGGCAGCCCTAGATACGTGAACGACATCTGCCCAACTGAACAACCAAAAATCCCCGCCATATCCGATCTAGTCGCGGGGTCCAAGTTGATCGGCACAAGTGCTGATTTATGAAAATTAATCTTAAGCCCTATCTAGGAGGAGTTGTGGATGTAGAGGAGTGCAGTTAGATGCTCAGAGGGGCGTGGGAGGGGCTCAATATATAGGGGAGCCGAGGTGGGGTCGCGGGCTCCGGCGAGCTCTCTGGAGTCTCCGGGACGCGACGAGGAGCATCAGTGGGAGGGGGGAAGACTCCATAGCTCACGCGACCACTGTGGGAGGACGCGGACGAGCACAAGACGCGGGTGGAGACGAGCACAGGGGCACGGGCACACTGTGCACTTGGCCTCGTCGTGCCCGTGCTCGCCGCGGCAAACTCCAGCGTCGGCGAGCAGCGAGGAGGGGTCAAGGGCGATGAGACGAGGGTGGTGGCATGGTGCGGCAGGCTGAGGCGAGCTCCGACGCGGGCACGAGCGAAACAGATCCACTGGCGCGACGTAGAGCGCGTCGAACACATGCCAGGGGCCTTGTCCTCGCGTGGACTCCGGCTACACGATGCGCTGAGCATTAAATTCATGTTTGGGGTGTTGTCTTCGCAAAGCTAGGTCGATCCAAGCACCCAAGTTAAAGCCAGGCCGACTTGGTGAGGCTGTAGCTTCTTGGCAAGTTCCTGGACAGAAACTTTGGAGCTTAATAGAGAAAAATCTAGAGAGATTAAAGAGCTGACTTTGGTATCTAAGGGTTACTTAGGAGGGTAACGAGTCCCTAAAAATTTCAGCTTCATTGCATCAAGGGAAAATGCACTTCCTTCACAACATGCATGTTCTGACCAGAATATAAAAGATTTATGTAGCAAAAATATTCCAAATAACAATGATTTTTTTTCGCACAAGGAGGTGTGCCAAGGTCCAAAGAATATTCAGGAATTTTCTCAGCTTTTTGTGGGCAAGACCAAAGAATATTCAGGAATTTTCTCAGATTTTTGTGGGCAAGAAAAATGAGGGTTGCTTTGGAGCAAAAGTGACTGAAGTGTGATTTCAGAGAGAAAATGAATATTTTTATTTTAAGAAAAATATTCTGAATGTTATATTTGGGTATAGCAGAGAGCAAGGGATGGGTTTGGAGGTGAGATGAGTCACTTGGGTGAAAATCAAAGAAATGCCCAAGTGATGAAGTCCAAATGAGTTGATTCAAAAACCCAAATTCAATTCAAAAAGCAATAAAACTCAGAAAAAGAAAAAGGGCAAAAACCAGGGTGTCACACGGCCACGGCCACCACCTCCCGCCTTCAGGCCGCGGCGGCGGAGCGGGTGATGGCCATGGTGGCCGGTAGTGGGGTGGCGGCCACAACGGCCACCTCCCGCCTTCGGGCCATGGTGGCGGAGCAGGCGATGGCCCTGGCTTTCAAAGTTGGTGTGGCGGCCACGGCGGCAGACGGTGGGGTGGCGGCAATGGCAGCTGGCAACAGCTGCCGACGGGCAGCGGAAGCGGAGCGTATGGTGGGTGTTCTGTGCACACCCAACAGGGACACCACGCGCACTACACTATGGCGGGGACTGCGCCGCCACCGCGGTGTAGCCTCCTAGCTGGAGCTGTCCTCTGATGACCGAGGAGTGGATAAGCGATGACGACGGACCGGTTCCATTGGCGATTGTGGGAGAAGCAGACAAGATAAGCTATAGGGAGGGAGGGGAAAATGCGACGCGGGACTCGCCGGCCGTGAGGGTTTCTATAGTAGGCTGGTAAGCATTGGGATTATGGGGGATTTCACCGACTCGAGCAGGAAGCTTGCGCGGGAAGGGGCTCACCACCGTTTGGCCAAAAGAACGCCCCCGTGCGCTGCTCAAGCTTGTGCTCTAAGCCGTCTACAACAGCGGGGTGCCAAGACGTGCGAGAGGAGGAGGAAAGGACACGTACACATACGGTTAATAAAATAAAAATGTTTGCGATTAAATTACCTACTACCCCCTTCCTGGTTTATAAGTCGTCTATGTATTTTTGTGCCAAATTTTGACTAGAGATTTAACTAATAAAATACGAATGCATGTCGCCAAAGTTTATATCGTTCGATTTGTATTTGAACATAGTTTCCAATTATATAATTTTTGTAACATGCATTAACATTTTGTTGGTTAAATTTAAGGTCAAAATATGGCATAGAATATAAAGGGGCCTAATAGACCAAGATGGCGGTAGTAGCACACGACCGCTCTCTACGCAGTGACACAACTGTCAGCCGGCTTGTAGACGACCATTTCATGTGTGTTCAACTGCTCTATGCGTGTGTTTGCCGGCGGTTGAGGCAGCCGTGGCATGCTCTGCTCACATCCCGCCACGCGTGCGCAGCTCTCGCGTCCCTCCGGGCGCTCTGCCCTCATCCCTCCACGCGCACTGCCAATGTTTGGGGCTGGCGCACGATCATGCATGTTCGTGCGCATGCGGTTGCGCCGGGCGCGGCGCCACGATGCAGTTACCCGCTGCAAAAACTGTCATGCGGATGTGCCGAGAATCCAGGCTGCCCGGCCCCCATTTATTCCTGCGACCATTTACCTTCATCTCTCGCGCCACACGACACAATAAGCACACCCATGACGACACATACAGAGAGGACATCCAGCGGTTCCAATGACGCTCCTAGTGGCCGATGACGACAACGGCGGGCAGTTCACCATGCATCACATAGTGGACACCCATGTGAGGGGGAAGGCCCTCTCGGTGGTGTACACGAATGAGATGATCTCGGTGGAGAGCTCCATCCAAACTATGGAGCAGTTGCTTGCCGAGGACAAGTACCAAGTGGTCGGCTTCAACCTCGAGTACACCATCGGTTGCGGTAGGCACGATCAGAAGGTTGTCGTCGCCCAGTTGTGCATGCGACATGACGTCCTCGTCTACCACTACCACCTGGCCACAAGGCCTTGTGAGCGTTTCTCCAGGTTTATCAACAGCTCTGACCAGAGTTTCGCTATGGTGTACACCACCAACGATCTAAAAGCGCTCAAGGTTTCGGGCTTGAAATGCCAGAATCTTGTCAACATCCAGGACCACTATAAGGTCTGGGGCAGCGACCGCAACAAACAGAACTCCTTGGTTGACCTCGCCTCCACCATCATCGACCCCTACTACATGAAGATGAAGGATGAGAGCAAGAAGGACAAGAACGCCTAGCACAGTGTCTGGCATGAGAGACTGGATGAACAACACATCAAGTACGCGGCCAAGGATGTGTATACAAGCTATGAGATGTACATGCAGATCGTTGACATGAGGGAGTGTCTTCTTCTGCCCCAGACGAGGGATCGAGCCACTGAACAGTGGCGGGAGCGTCACAACAAGTAGATGACTAGACGATCGTTTCTCCTAGTTTAGAATGCATATAATTGTTTTTTAAGGTGTGTGCGAATGATCTGTAAAGTCACTTATGTAATTGGATGTTTATTTCAGTTATATATATATGTTATTATTTTGTAGATAGAGCAAATCACACGGCTTATTAGTAGCAATCGTATGTGTTATTATTGGTCTTCACACACATTTTTGATTACGGACCTGTTTGCCGCGTATCACACACATCTTGTTCAGTTGAACCGTTTCTGTTGCATTCCCTAATAGCAAATAGTTCATCGAAGTGAACTTTATGTCGTATATCGCACACACATTGATATGGCTGCCCGTTTCTGTTGTTATGTCTAATCGCAAACAGTTCTTCTAGATTAACTGTTTGCCACGCTTCGCACATGCAACTAAAATCTGAACCGTGTTTGATGTCACCGCCATCGCAAATGTTTTGCATCTTTTTAACATTTTTACATCCCCGTTTGTGATTGATGCATCGCACACAGTTTCGTCGAAGGGTCTCTGATCGTAGTGTCGCGTTTGGACCATCCTGCAGTAGTGTAGTCTAGTAGAGGCTCACTAGGGACATGATATTTGTTTATGTTTTCACACATGTATTTAAGTTTCTGGTCAATACAATTCTAGCATGAATAATAAACCTTTATCATGAATAAAGAAATATAATAATAACAACTTTATTATTGCCTCTAGGGCATATTTCCATCACGACGGTCCTCCTGGACATCTCCTTGAGGTGCGGGTGGCTTTCGAGCACGAGGAAGACGAATGTGTGGTGACTGTTGCATTCGAGGAAGACGAAAACATCGAGGACGACAAGAGTGAGGGGGATGGGGGCTAGAGTTTGCAGCGGGAGAGAGGGCCGAGCTTATCCACCCAGCAGGACCAGCAGATGGCTAGCGCGTGGTCGGGGAGAGGCCATGGCCGCGAGATGGCTGCCACGCCCTCCCTGCTCCTGTAGCGGGAGGTAGGGGAAGGTTTAGGTGTGCCGGCCGTGCATTGTGGCCACTAGGGCCCAGGTGCACAGTAGTTAGTTAGGCCTTTCTGTTTTTTATTTTTTATTTCTTATTTAGTCTTTGTTTCACACTTTATTTTCAAACTATATTAATTTTGTCACACATGAAACTTTGCGCATAAATACTAGGCAACATTTTGAGCTAGCCCACCCAGTTTCAATTTATTTTGAAATGAATAACTATTTGTTTATAATGAATTGGCTCAATTTAATGCTGCTCGTCCAATAAAATAATTGCCATGGACAATTTGGGCATCCAAATGGAGTTTATATTATCTTTACAAATACTTGGGGATTTTATGACATATTGTAAACATTTTCTTTTAGCTGTTTGAAGAAATAATGATTTGACTTGCAATTTAGATTTGAATTTGACTTTGATTTTTATCAAGTGGCAATTTGGCTTAGTAAAACATGATGGCACGACATCATTAGTAAGAGATCATTATAGCTTGAGTATTGGGGTGTTACTGTCGGTGTCAAAACTGGCCGATCTCGGGTAGGAGGTCCCGAACTGTGCGTCTGAGGATCGAAGGTAACAGGAGACAAAGGGGACACGATGTTTACCCAGGTTCGGGCCCTCTTGATGGAGGTAATACCCTACTTCCTGCTTGATTGACTTTGATGAGTATAGGGGTTACAAGAGTTGATCTACCTCGAGATCGTAATGGCTAAGCCCTAGATGTCTAGTCTATATGATTTGTGATAGCCTCTATGGACTAAACCCTCCGGTTTATATAGACACCGGAGGGGCCTAGGGTTGTACAGAGTCGGTTTACACAGAAAGGAAACTACACATCCGGACGTCAAGCTTGCCATCCACACAAAGGAGAGCCCCGTCCGGATATGAGGGAAGGCCTTCTATCTTGTATCTTCACGGCCCATCAGTCCGGCCCATGCTACATAGCCCGGACGCCCGAGGACCCCATAATCCAGGATTCCCACGGCGACAACTAGGTAAGATGTGAAAGTGCTTTTGGGATTTTACAAGCCCAATTTGTTGTTGTGCGAGGACCGTCTAGCTTTTGGGAACAAGAGATACTTTGTTACATTACACCTTCCATGATCTCAAGGGATCACCGGTGCGGCCGTCTAGAAGGCAAAACTAATTTAGTCACTTTCTTGAGGTGTAGCATGTCATTAGAGATTCCGATACGCATGAATGTGTTAAGAAATCTCATGGAGGAGTGGTGGGCATGGTATGGGCAACAAGATGACTTGTTTTATCTTTATATTTCATGTCATGTGTGACGAACAATTTTTGTTGAATTTGATCTTGTGGATGATGAATTTGTTATTATGTTTGTACTATTTCTTTTAAATTCAGATGAGTTTAATATTATTTCTTGCAATATGTATGTAAATCATGGAGAGAGAAAATGTGACACGGCTATCCTAAACTTGGGCAATTGTTAGATCAATTGTACCCGATTTTAGAACTGTTGTTGAAGATGAACATTTTAAAATCAACATTTTCATGTCCTAAATTTTACTCTTAGATTTTTCACTCTATTATAGAGAGCTGCTATTGGAGATATTATTATTATTATTTGAATAAAGACACCAGATAGGGCCAAAGCCGCAGGCCACATATGTGGGGTTGTTCCGCATCTTGTGGGAGGGGGGTCTCCTTCCTTCATTACGCCGACAACACCATAATCATGGTCGAAGGATACAAGGCAGACATTGCTCATGTGAAGTTCCTGCTACTCTGCTTCCAGCAGATGTCGGGTCTCACGATAAACTTCGACAAGAGGGAGGTGATGGTGATGGGTTACTCCCCCTCTCAGCGCTAGAGTATGACCGATCAGCTTAATTGCCAACTTGGGACCTTCCCGACGTCCTATCTCGGGATCACCATTAGTGACTCTCTCTCCTCACAGTGGCGGAGCTGCGATCGACAGTGTCTAAGCTTCAACACCGCATCGAGCCCTGGCGGGGTGCTAATTCTTGAGCTTGAGTTGGTTTTTCCCTTGAAGAGGAAAGGGTGATGCATAAGTATTTCCCTCAGTTGAGAATCAAGGTACCAATCCAGTAGGAGGAACACACAAGTCACCAATGGTTGCACCTACACAAACAAACAAATACTTGCACCCAACGTGATAAAGGGGTTGCCAATCCCTTCACGGTTACTTGCAAGGATGAGATCTGATAGTGATTGATATAAAACATAAGTAAAAGTGCAAAATAAAGTAAAGATAAATAAATTGCAGCAGGGTATTTTTGTATTTTTATTTAATAGATCTAAAAATATTATGATAAAAATAGACCCGGGGCCATAGTTTTCACTAGAGGCTTCTATCTTGAAAGAAAGCATACGGTAGGTAAACAAATTACTATCGAGCAATTGATAGAAAAGCGAATAATTATGACGATATCTAAGGCAAAAATCACGAATATAGGCATCACACCCCTGACAAGTAGACCGACTCCTTCCTGCATCTACAACTATTACTCCACACATCGACCGCTATCCAACATGCATCTACTGTATTAAGTTAACAAGAACGGAGTAACTCCTTAAGCAAGATGACATGATGTAGAGGAATAGATCCAAACAATATGAACAAATCCCATCTTTTTCTCCGTAATGGCAACAAGAGGATACATGTCATGTCCCTTTCTGTCACTGGGATTGATCACTGCAAGATTGAACCCAATACAAAGCACCTCTCCCATTGCAAGAAAAATCAATCTAGTTGGCCAAATCAAATTAATAGATCGGAGAGAAATACAAAGCTATCCTAATCATGCATAAAAGAGTTCAAAGAAGACTCATATAATATTCATAGATAATCTGATCATAAACCCACAATTCATCGGATCTCAACAAACGCATCGCAATAGAAGATTACATCGAATAGATCTCCAAGAACATCGAGGAGAACATTGTATTGAAGATCAAAGAGAGAGAAGAAGCCATCTAGCTACTAGCTATGGACCCGCAGGTCCATGGTAAACTACTCACACATCATCGGAAGGGTAGCAAGGTTGATGTAGAAGCCCTCTATGGTTGAATCCCCCTCAGGCAGAGTACCCGAAAAGGCCTCTACATGGGATCTCGAGGTTCTGGAACTTGCTACAGTGGAAAAGTATATTTGGTGTGCCCTCTAGTCTACGGGGAATATTTACATATTTATAGAAGACGAATTAGGGCTAGAGGAGCCATGGAGGGCCCACAAGATTGGGGTCCCCCATAGGGCACACCCTCCGAGCTTGTCGCTACCTCATGGCCCATCTGGCCTCCCCCCGAATCTTCTAGGGTGTCTTGTGGTCCAAGCAACATCGTCAAAAAGTTTCATTCCGTTTGGACTCCGTTCGGTATTGGTTTTCTGTAAAGACAAAAACAAGGAAAAAACATCAACTTGCACTTGGCACTAAGTTAATAGGTTAGTCCCAAAAAATGATATAAAATAGCATAGAATGCATATAAAACATCCAAGATTGATAATATAATAGCATTGAACAATAAAAAATTATAGATACGTTGGAGACGCATCAAGCATCCCAGGCTTAATTCCTTCTCGTACTCGAGTAGTGTCGTAGAATCGTCACGGCAGATGTCCTCGAGCTAGGACTTAGTCGTGGAGCCATTGCAGCTAGGAAGCTTGAAGGGGTTAAACGGGACAAGGAACGCAAGGGTTATACTGGTTCGGCCCCTTACGGTGAAGGTAAAAGCCTACGTCCAGTTGAGGTGGTATTGATTAGGGTTTCGATAACCAGGGAGCTTAACTGCTATGCCTGGCTCTCGGCGAGATCTTTCTTGTCCCTAAACCGCTGCCGGGTCGTCCCTTTATATAGGGAGGTTGACGCCCAGCAGCTCTCAGAGTCCCGGCCGGCTCATAAGAGTGTCCGGCTCGGACTCTCAACGATTCTTGCCTTACACTACAAGTTCTACCATAATGGCGGTTTGTAACTACGGGCCTAAAGCCATCTCCGGGTCTTAAGCCCATCTTTGGCCCACCGTCTTCAAGCTTGGCGCCGGGCTTCAGGCGATGACCATTATGAGTAACCCGGCCCCTCCAGGCGGGTGACTCTAAGGTTTATATCCTCAACATTAGGCCCCAGATTGATTTGAGCCCGCTCATGTCAATCTTCAATCCTTTCGATAGAAAATCTCCGGCTTACAACTGTGTAAAGGCTATAACCCGCCGTGACGTCATCTTCCGGATTCCGGGTAACCCGCCGTGACATCATCTTCCATTAAGTCCATTTTTTACTCCACCATATCCGGAACGGATCTTATCTTTAACTGCCGTCCCGAAAATCGAGGCGTTTTTATGGCGAGATAACCACGTCGTGGCCTCCTCGTTTCTCGCGCCCACTTATGAGCTTCTCCTTATAAATAGCCCGGCCCGATGAGCCTCCAGCCACTCGTCTTCTTCCTCTCGCCACTGTTCTCCGCTCGAGCTCCAGCGCCGCCGCCACCGCGGGTCTTCCTGTCTTCACCGACTCAGGCCGCTGCATCAACCTGACGTGACCAGATAAACGGCGGCGACCTCCGCAACTCTCCAGTACCTGTAAGTCCTTGTTACTCCGTAGAATAGATCCGCGTTAGGGTTCTTGCTGTCCTTCCCGTGTTCGTCGCCATTCCTTGCAAGTTCTTGGTAGATTTCATTTTTACCACCTTTCTTGATATTTGGACTATAGAACTGTTGCGGTAGTTGTTTCACGCCCATTTCCAATGTACATAGATCCCTTCTCATTGCATAAAGGGTCCGTTCAAACTTATGAACTTCTTCTGCCTCTGTTTGAGGTCTAGAAACTTTTCCTTTTAGTCGACCATTTTGATCCAAAATATTCACTGCGATCTGTGAAACTTGTTTTCACCACACTTAGTAAAAAACTGCAACTGCTGAGCTATGGCGGCTTACATTTCCGGCTCAAAGAAGCCACGCGCCGTAAAATTTTCCGGCTCATTTATGATAAAGCTGTAGACAATTGAATTACTCTCAATACCTGCAGCGGCTTAGATAACCCGATGCACTTAGCTATATGTCATTAGGCCCCATCATAAGCCGCCACTTTAAACATTAAACTGTAAATTTCCTCCGGCTTATAATTAAACCGGACATTTCCTTTTATCATAGGCTTCCGACTTTCACCATGCCTCCCAAAGCACCCATCACGTGCAACTGGATGAGGTCCAACGTCACTGATGAAACCCTAGCAGACTTTGTGAAAATGGGTTACCTGCCCAAGAAGGATGTCATGTCTTACCGCGCCCCTGACCCATCAGAGGAGAGACCACAGCCAAGGGACGGGGAGGTGGTAATATTTGCGGATCACATGAGCCGGGGCTTCGCACCGCCCGGCTCAAAGTTCTTTAGAGATGTGCTGAGTCTCTTTGATCTGCGGCCACAAGACATAGGACCCAACTCTGTGTCCAATATATGCAACTTCCAAGTGTTCTGCGAAGTCTACCTTGGAGAAGAGCCCAGCCTTCTGCTCTTTAGAGAGCTATTCTATTTGAACCGCCAGAATGAGTGCGCCAACGGACCAAGCCTGGAACTTGGTGGAATCTCCATCCAACGCCGGAGAGACTGCCTCTTTCCTTACGCTGAGCCGCCCAGCCATCCAAAGGACTGGAACCAGACGTGGTTTTACTGCCAGGACACGTCTCCGGCTGACGAGAGCCCTCTGCCCGGCTTTCGTGCCGCGCGTCTGGAACCAAACCACCCTCTGCCCGACAAACTATCTCAGGCGGAGCGTCAACCTCTGATCCCCACCATCAACAAGATCAAGGCTCTCCTGGGCAACGGCCTCAACGGCATTGATCTGGTCCGGGTTTGGATCTCATGGTGGGTGATCCCCTTAAGCCGCCGCCCCGGCTTAATGTGTGATTACACGGGCCGGAAAGATGACCCCCTGCGACATAGCCGCAACGATCTTCCTGAAGACGTTGTTGAAGATATGACCAAGGCCCTCTTGAATGAGAGCTTGGCAGACTGCGGGAGGACCGGCTTAAGCCCCTTCTGCAAGACCAACCCGGCCCCAGCGGTAAGCCGCCGATCTGAACATCTTATTTTCTCCTTTAGATATTTTTTCATCTGAACCTTAAGAAATCTTCATTGTATTTTTCAGGCTGACGATAAATTCTGGAAGGTCAAGTATGACCATGAGGCGGCCAAGAAGGCCAAGAAGGCTAAGAAACCCGCCAGGAGAGCCGCTCCCCACAAGAAGGGAAGCAGGCCTACTACTTCAGAGCTGCTTCAACTAAGCGATAGCTCCGAGTCAGAGGTAACCCCCGAACCTGTAAGCTCTTGTTATATTTCTTGTTTATTTCTATCCACCTTATCAATACTGTTCAGCAGCAGGATGACACCGGAGCAAGTAACCCGGTGATTGAAGAGGTAATGACACTTTCCTCCGACTCGGAGCCCTTGCCAAGGCTGAAAGTCCGAAGAGTAACCCGGAAAGTAAGATTTTCACATCCTTTAGCTTATCAAGATCCTCAATTTCTTTTGAAGCAACAGATTCATGAAAGCCGGTGGCACACCCAGACCAACAAGGATGCTGACCTCTCCTCCAGCTTACCTGAGGCATCAAGGAAACGCCGGACCGAGGTTATCTCCCACTTATATCCTTTTCATCCTTTGGCGGGTGTTATACGTCAACTGCTCAATTCTTCTGACTCGAATTATCAGGAAACTTCACCCTCCTCTGGCGAATCTATGCAATCGAACCTACCCGCTTTCAAGACCATACCCGGGTAATGATGATCATCTCTTGTTTGTGCTTATCTTTACTCATACCTCTGTACTAACTGTTTTGTCCTTTCAGCGCTCAAGCAAAGCTCAGTAAAAGAGCAAAGAAGAATAAGCCGGTCGAAGAGCCGGTCGTGACTGAGCCGGAGGTTTCAGCTCAAGAGCCGCCAGTTGCCTCTGCTCCTAAAGCCACCGCTCCAACCGACGAGCCAATCACATAAACTTCTGCTAATCCGGAGACCTCCAGCCCGGCTCAGCCGGCCGATGACCCGGACGTGGTAATCACCCGGACGGAGTTTGTTGAGCCAGGGAGACCCACTGCGCTGGCCAAGTGCTCCGCCAAGGAAGAGTTGCTAGAGCGCCGCCGGGCCAAGCTGGACCTCACCAACTATCCTAACTTGAGCATCGGAGAGATCGTCTCTGGCTATGTCGGTCAGGTGCACAACAGCCGGGACTTGGAGATCGACATGGTGAATCAGATACAGCAAAAGTCTGAGGTACCACTCTATTGCTTACTGCATAGTTATCTTTACCATACTCTAGCCCCCAAGTCTACTACTTATGATAGAATATGTTGTAGACTTATCTTCCGGCTTACTCTCATGAAACGGTAATTTTGTAGACAGAAACTTTCAACATGCATTAGCCCCCAAGTGCCAAGTGTCTTTGCTTGGAAAGTGCTTGGGACTTTAAAATTGCATGATAACTGTTCATACTATAACCCGGAAATTGTGCAGACTACTTGCAAGAAGTTTGAGGCTGATATCTCTGATCTGAAGAGCCGCCTGAAGACTCAGGAAACTAAGACCCGGAAGGCCAACGCCAAATTTGAATCTAGCATTGCTGCTCAAGAGACGCTGAAGAAAAAGTTTGAAGCTGAAAGGAAGACTTGGGCCGAAGAGAAGGCTGCTCTTGTAAGCCGGGTCGAACAGGCGGAGAAGGCTCTGTCGGAGAGAACCGCCGAACTCTCCGGCTTAAAACGCCATGTGTCACAAATGGTTGCCGCAATCATCAGTAAGTCCTTCTGCCGGCTTTGAGCAAGTTTACAGTCTTTATGTCTCATAACTCCCATCATTGCCAGTGGCTTATCTTACTTTGTTAAACAGGTCCAAGAAGCGCCAACCTCAATCAAAATGTGCTGACCAAGTTGAAGGCCGTGTACACTCTGGTGGAGCAACTCTACACCGGGTCATAGCGCGCTTTGGCCGTGGTGGCCCTATCCAATGAGGTTCTGACTCACCTGGCGGAAGTACTTCGCCAGCTGGCCGTTCTTCCTCAGCGTGTCCAAGAGCTGCGACGGGCCTCTGCAAGAGCCGGAGCCATAGCTGCTCTGAGCCGGGCCAAGGCTTTCCTTCCAGAGCTAGACCCGGCTGACATTGCACTTGGCTACCCCAGCTTGAAGGAAGACGGCACCCCTTTCGACCAAAAGGACTTTGCTGCCTGTGTGAAGATCGTGCGCCCGGTGGCCACCCTGATTGGGAACGACACTGGTCTGACCAAGTACCAGCCGGGCTACGACGCAGCGAATCAGAGGATCCCCACTCCGCGTTACGAAGCCATCAGCTTAGTCCGCCGACTCGTAAGCACACCTTTGCCCCGAAAATTGACCCAGCCGGGTTAATTGACGAGGAAGCTCAATTTGAAGCTTTGAGCGGCATTGACTGGAAATCATCAACCTTCCAGGTCTTGGGAACAGCTGGAGGAGCGGAGAGGGATGAGCCGGAAGCATCGACCCGGCAAGCATCTTGATTCTTTACGCGGCTTGTTAAACAATGCTTCATTCTTTTGGACTCTGAGAGTCTTGTAATAGAGTAGGACCAACATTTTAACTTTGTCGTGCCATCGTGCATGTGTTGAATGCGTAACTCCATTGAAGTTGCCTCCTTATATTTTTCCGGGTCATAACTGGTCATTCATTTTCCTTAAGCTCAAATAGCTGTCTTTAACTGTCCTGCATAGAAAAAAAATCACAAGTCTCTAGGCGGCTTACCGCACTGAGAATCATAGTCTCATACATATAACCCGGAATATGAATCTAAGTCACAAAAGACTGGTCCTCAATTATGTCCTTGATATAACCGTAATAACACACTTACCGGCCTTCAAGTACACTTCCGGTTTATATTACCCGGGTAATAAGGTTGGTACCTCAATTCTAGTTTACCAGTCTTGATAACGCCGATTGGGTTCGACTAGCACTGTGAATCAAAGTTAAGCCGGCGGAATAAGAACCGCCGTGTACACTGTTGATACAATCAGAAGAACTCGTTGTAAATCAGAAAATCAAAACTCAGGGGCTTCCGGTTCGAATACGACCAGAGACCCGTCCCAAAGGGGTTAAGCTAAGATTCGAATGCGATCATATATCCCCCAGTGGGTTTGGCGATGCCGATCAAGAGGGTACCGACAGCTATGTTCTCTTTGGTTCGAATACGACCCATGTTTGAACAGGAAGCCCCAAAATGACCTTAGGAGTTGTTTAACGACGCTGATTCGAATACGATCCACGTCAGTTCCCAAAGGGGGTTGAGCTATGATTCAAATATGATCAAAGAAAACTCCCCAATGAGCTCGGCACTTTGCCAATCAAATGGGTATCGACAGCTATGTTCTCTTTGGTTCGAATACGACCTATGTTTGAACAGGAAGCCCCCAAGTGACTTTATTGCGTACGGCTAGATTCGAATACGATCATAAGCCGGATCCACCTCCAAGTTACCATGTGATCTTGTAATGGAAACAACACAGTTACCTTTTGGAGGAGAAAAAAGGACAGAGGTCCTGCTTTATTGCTTATCATAATATATACATGGCTATAGAAATATGTACATTATGAGAGCCGGTGGCTCAAGTATAATAAGGCCGAAGCTGGGCTATGTTCCACGGCCGACGGGTCTCTTCCTCCGACTTACGTGAATCTTTATGCTCCCGAACATCAATAAGGTAGTATGACCCGTTGTGCAAGTTCTTGCTGACCACAAAGGGTCCTTCCCAAGGCGGGGATAGTTTGTGTGCATCTGTTTGATCTTGGATGAGCCAGAGCACCAGATCACCTTCCTGGAAGACCCGGGATTTAACCCGGCGACTGTGATAACGGCGCAGGTCTTGTTGGTAAATCGCTGAGCGAGCTGCTGCCATATCACGCTGTTCGTCCAACAAGTCAAGAGCATCTTGGCGCGCCTGTTCATTATCCGCCTCAACATAAGCCGCCACTCGAGGCGAGTCATGACGGATGTCACTGGGGAGGACTGCTTCCGCTCCATAAACCATGAAGAAAGGCGTGTAACCCGTAGACCTGTTAGGAGTAGTATTGATGCTCCATAACACGAAGGGTAACTCCTCCACCCAACAACCCGGCGTCCGTTGCAAAGGGACCAAAAGCCGGGGCTTGATGCCTTTCAGAATCTCCTGATTGGCTCTCTCAGCTTGACCATTGGATTGAGGGTGAGCCACTGATGAAACATCAAGTCGAATATGCTCTCGTTGACAAAACTCCTCCATGGCGCCCTTGGACAGATTGGTACCATTGTCAGTTATAATGCTGTGTGGAAAGCCAAAGCGAAATATCACCCTTTTCATGAACTGAACCACCGTGGCTGCGTCACACTTGCTAACTGGTTCGGCTTCAACCCACTTTGTGAATTTGTCAACTGCCACCAAGAGGTGGGTCTTCTTGTCCTTGGACCTTTTAAAAGGCCCAACCATATCAAGCCCCCAGACCGCAAACGACCAAGTGATTGGTATCATCCTCAGCTCCTGAGCCGGCACATGAGCCCGTCGTGAGAACCTTTGGCAACCATCACATTTACTGACCAAGTCCTCCGCATCAGCATGAGCCGTCAGCCAGTAAAAACCATGACGAAAAGCCTTGGCCACAAGGGATTTTGAGCCGGCATGATGGCCACAATCCCCTTCATGAATCTCACGCAAGATCTCTTGACCTTCCTCAGGGGAGACACAACGCTGGAACGCTCCCGTAACACTACGGCGATGCTGCTCACCACTGATAACAACCATTGACTTAGACCGCCGGGTTATTTGTCTGGCCAAAGTTTCATCCTCAGGCAAATCTCCCCAGGTCATGTAAGCCAGATAGGGCACTGTCCAGTCCGGGATGATGTGGAGAGCCGCCACCAATTGTGCCTCCGGGTCAGGGACAGCCAGGTCTTCCTCTGTAGGCAACTTAACAGAAGGGTTATGCAAGACGTCCAGGAAAGTATTAGGCGGCACCGGTTTTCGCTGAGAGCCCAGCCGGCTTAAAGCATCAGCCGCCTCGTTCTTCCTGCGATCGATGTGCTCTACTTGGTAACCCTGAAAGTGCCCAGCAATGGCATCAACTTCACGGCGATAAGCAGCCATGAGAGGGTCCTTGGAATCCCACTTGCCTGATACTTGTTGAGCCACTAAGTCTGAGTCGCCGAAGCACCTTACCCGGCTCAAGCTCATCTCCTTAGCCATCCGAAGACCATGGAGCAAGGCCTCATACTCCGCCGCATTGTTAGTGCAAGGAAACATCAATCGTAGCACATAATGAAACTTGTCACCTTTAGGGGAAGCCAATACAACTCCAGCCCCCGAGCCCTCCAATTGCCTGGACCCGTCGAAGTGAATAGTCCAATACGTATTATCCGGCTTTTCCTCGGGCACTTGTAGCTCTGTCCAATCGTTGATGAAATCCACCAAAGCTTGAGATTTAACCGCAGTGCGTGGCACGTATTTTAGACCATGAGGCCCAAGTTCTATAGCCCACTTAGCCACTCTCCCTGTAGCTTCTCTGTTTTGGATGATGTCTCCAAGAGGGGCAAAACTAACCACAATGATAGGGTGACCCTGAAAATAGTGCTTTAGCTTCCGGCTTGCCATGAATACGCCATAAACAAGCTTCTGCCAATGTGGATACCGCTGTTTAGACTCTATGAGCAGTTCGTTGACGTAATAAACCGGCCGCTGAACCGGGTGCTCCTTACCCTCTTCCTTGCGCTCCACCACCACAGCCACACTGACGGCCCGTGTGTTAGCAGCTACATACAGCAATAAAGGCTCCTTGTCAACCGGAGCAGCAAGGACCGGGGGCTCTGCCAGCTGCCTCTTCAAATCCTCAAAAGCAATATTAGCTGCATCATTCCAGACAAAGTCATCAGTTTTCTTCATCAACTGGTATAATGGCATGGCCTTCTCACCCAAACGGCTTATAAACCGGCTTAAAGCAGCGATACGACCCGCCAGGCGCTGGGCGTCATTTATACACACCGGCTTAGCCAGAGAGGTGATTGCCTTGATCTTCTCCGGGTTAGCTTCAATGCCTCTGTTAGAAACCAAGAAACCCAATAGCTTGCCTGCAGGAACACCAAAAACACACTTGGCCGGGTTAAGCATCATCTTGTAGACCCGGAGATTATCAAAGGTTTCCCTCAGATCATCTATCAAGGTTTCCTTCTCCCTGGACTTAACCACAATATCATCCACATAGGCATGAACATTGCGGCCAATCTGGTTATGAAGACAGTTCTGCACGCAACGCTGGTAAGTCGCCTGTGCACTCTTGAGTCCAAAAGGCATAGACACATAGCAGAAGGCTCCAAAGGGAGTGATGAACGCCGTCTTCTCCTGGTCCTTAACTGCCATTTTAATCTTATGATATCCAGAATAAGCATCCAAGAAACTTAAGCGCTCGCAACCCGCCGTAGCATCAATGATTTGATCAATACGGGGAAGCGCAAAAGGATCAGCCGGACATGCCTTGTTTAAGTCCGTCTAGTCCACACACATCCGCCAGGTGCCGTTTTTCTTGAGCACGAGCACCGGGTTAGCTAACCTCTCTGGGTGAAAGACTTCAACAATAAACCCGGCCGCCAAGAGCCGGGCCACCTCTTCACCAATGGCTTTCCGCCTCTCTTCATTAAACCGCCGAAGGAACTGCCTGACCGGCTTAAATTTTGGATCAACATTGAGAGTGTGCTCAGCGAGTTCTCTAGGTACACCTGGCATGTCAGAAGGTTTCCATGCAAAAATGTCCCTATTCTCACGGATGAACTCGATGAGCGCGCTTTCCTATTTTGGATCCAGATTGGCACTGATGCTAAACTGCTGAGATGAATCACCTGGAACGAAATCAACAAGTTTAGTCTCATCAGCCGACTTAAATTTCATTGCCGGCTCATGCTCCGTATTCGGTTTTTTCAGAGAGGTCATATCTGTTGGGTCAACATTGTCCTTGTAAAATTTCAACTCCTCTGTTGCACAAACAGATTCTGCATAAGCTGCATCACCTTCCTCACACTCCAAGGCCACCTTCCGGCTGCCATGAACCGTAATGGTCCCATTGTGACCCGGCATCTTGAGCTGTAAATACACGTAACACGGCCGTGCCATCAACTTGGTGTAAGCCGGCCGCCCAAATATGGCATGATATGGACTTCTTATCTTGACCACTTCAAAGGTCAATTTTTCCACCCTGTAGTTGTACTCGTCTCCAAAGGCCACTTCCAACTCGATCTTGCCAACTGGATAAGCCGACTTACCAGGCACCACACCATGGAAAATAGTGTTTGACTGGCTGAGGTTCTTATCAATCAACCCCATACGACGGAAAGTCTCATAATAGAGGATGTTGATACTGCTGCCTCCATCCATGAGCACCTTAGTGAACTTATATCCTCCCACCTGAGGAGCCACCACCAAGGCCATGTGACCCGGATTATCAATCCGGGGAGGGTGATCCTCCCTACTCCACACAATAGGCTGCTCAGACCATCTTAAATAGCGTGGAACCGCCGGCTCAATAGCATTCAGAGCTCTCTTATGAAGCTTCTGATCTCGCTTACACAGACTGGTGTAAATACGTGATACGGTCCACCGTTAAGCTGCTTTAGATTGGTCTGATAACCCCCTGCTGCTGTTGATGACCCTGGCCAGACTGCTGATTAAAGCCCCCTTGACCGTTCTGAGGATTAGAATTTGAGCCGCCGCCCGGGCCATGAAAACCGCCAGCGCCTGAGCCGCCGCCCGGGCTATGGTTGCCATTAAAGGCATTGGAATTCTTAAAGGATTTCATGATCGCGCAATCCTTCCATAGATGAGTAGCTGGCTTCTCCCTAGAACCATGCCTTGGACAAGGCCATTCAACAGCTGCTCCAGCGTCGGGCCTGACCCGCCAGCTCGGGGAGGTGGCCTCCCCTTGCGTCGCTGGTTATTACCTTGTGAGCTGGCGTTGGCCACGAACTCCACGCTGCCGTCGGCCTTACGCTTGCCACCTCCTTGGTTCCCCGGGTTATGCTGAGGACCCTTGCCATTGCCGTTCTTCTTTCCCTTCCCTGTCCTTTCATCATCTGAAGCGGGGTCCTTGGTACTATCAAAGTCGGCATACTTGACGAGAGCCGCCATCAGCGTACCCATATCATTACAATCACGCTTGAGCCGCCCGAGTTTCATCTTCAGGGGCAGGAAGCGACAACTCTGTTCCAACATTAAAACTGCAGAGCCGGCATCCATCTTATCAGAGGAATGTATTATCTCTTTGACCCGGCGAACCCAATGTTTCGTAGACTCGCCCTCCTGCTGTTTACAGTTAGTCAAATCCACAATTGACATGGACTGCCTACAGGTATCTTTGAAGTTTTGGATGAAACGGGCTTTCAGCTCAGCCCAAGACCCGATGGAATTCGGTGGTAGCCCTTTGAACCAAGTGCGGGCAGTCCCATCTAGCATCATGGTGAAGTACTTGGCCATTGCCGCTTCGCTGACCTCCAGCAATTCCATGGCCATCTCATAACTCTCAATCCAGGCTCCGGGTTGTAAATCAACCGTGTAATTAGGCACCTTCCTAGGCCCCTTGAAGTCCTTGGGTAGACGCTCATTGCGGAGAGCGGGCACTAAACAAGGGACACCTCCAGTCCTCGTAGGGATTCCCACGTCGACAGAAGTCGTCGGATAAGCCGGGGGTGTTTGGTAAGCCGTCAACTGAGGCACCTGCTCCGCCTCTTGCCGCGCTCTGTCTTGGTCTGTTGCGTGAAAGGCTCCGTTATGAGCCGGGCCATGGCCAGGGGGCGGGTCATGGCGTCGGAGATTACTTGAGCCGGTCGCTGAAACCATGTGTCTGCTATAACTCGGGCTCTGGCCTGGACGAGGGGTTGAGTGGATCCTGTCCCGGCTGGAAGAGTACGCCTCTTGCTGCGCCAGCGCTGTCTGAAGGAGTTCTCTGACCCGGCGGGTCTCAATAGCCGTTGGAGAGTCGCCGTCAATTGGGAGAGCCGCCAGCCGTGCTGCTGCGGCGACCATGTTCTCCAGCGGGTTAGCATAATGACCCGGTGGTATTGGCACATACTGAGGCGGGGCAGGGTTCACCCGGGAAGGCCCCATCACTTGTGGCTGAACAGGGGTCCCAGACCCGGGCACTATGATCCCCGGCGGGTTACTAGACCCTGCACCTGGCGTGTTGAAGAGGTTTCGAGGATCGTAGACCGGAGGGAGTCGAGATTGGGCCTTTTGATGCCTCCTTCTCATGACCTCATTGGACGCGTTCTGATCCATCGTGAGCCGGAAGGACTGCGCCTGAATCAACTGAGTCTGGGCGTCGAGAGCCGCCCTCTCCGCAGCCATCCTGATCCCTTCCGCCGCCAGATCCTCCTTGGCTTTTACTAGATCTAACTTTAACTGCGCCACCTCCGCGTCATGCTGAGCCTGATCTGCCGGGTCAACCGTGGCGGTCAACAGGGCCGTCATCTTGTCAGTGAGATCCATCAGCACCTGAGCCGGCGAGGGCACCGGGTTTCCTGACCCGGCAGTAGGGTTTTGAACAGGCTGTGCACCGGCCATGAAGATTCCAACCCGGCTCGGCGGCTCAAAAGGGTCCGGAATACTGTCACCATCGGAACAATCCCTGAGCCTGCCATCTTGAATTTGATACAACGAGTCTGACTCATCTGTGGACGATTCGCCGTCAGAGCCGGCGGCCGTCTCATCACCAGATCCAGATCCATCAGAGAGCCCTCCATGGATACATCTCACAAAAGCATGCTTCAAGGCAGGTAGGGCCCGGGCGGGTCGTGCACGCTGAGCCATCTCGATGAGATCGGTGCAGAGATCCGACTCAGGGCCCGGCTCGCCAATCTTGCCAATGAAGACATGAATTCCGCCGAAGGGAACCCGGTACCCGTACTCAATTGAGCCGGCGTCGGGGCCCCAGTTTGCATCATCGATGTAGAGCTTGCCGCGACGACTCTTGGTCATCCGGCCCACAGCGTATCCCTTGAGCTTTTCGAAGCTGCCCTTCAAGAACTCAAATCCACCGTGCGCTGGCCCCACGGTGGGCGCCAACTGTCGTGGAATCGTCATGGCAGATGTCCTCGTGCTAGGACTTAGTCATGGAGCCATCGCAGCTAGGAAGCTTGAAGGGGTTAAACGGGACAAGGAACGCGAGGGTTATACTGGTTCGGCCCCTTACGGTGAAGGTAAAAGCCTACGTCCAGTTGAGGTGGTATTGATTAGGGTTTCGATAACCAGGGAGCTTAACTGCTATGCCTGGCTCTCGGCGAGATCTTTCTTGTCCCTAAACCGCCGCCGGGTTGTCCCTTTATATAGGGAGGTTGACACCCAGCAGCTCTCAGAGTCCCGGCCGGCTCATAAGAGTGTCCGGCTCGGACTCTCAACTATTCTTGCCTTACACTACAAGTTCTACCATAATGGCGGTTTGTAACTACGGGCCTTAAGCCATCTCCGGGTCTTAAGCCCATCTTTGGCCCGCCGTCTTCAAGCTTGGCGCCGGGCTTCAGGCGATGACCATTATGAGTAACCCGGCCCCTCCAGGCGGGTGGCTCTAAGGTTTATATCCTCAACAAGTAGGTAAATGATAAAAACAGAATTTTTGATGTGGAATGCTACCTAACATGTTTATCATGTAATCTTTCTTTACGTGGCATGAATACTCAAATCCGTAATATTCAAAACAAAATTTAATTTGACATAAAAAAATAATACTTCAAGCATACTAAAAAGCAATCATGTCTTTTCAAAATATAATGGCGAAAGAAAGTTATCCCTACAAAATCATATAGTCTTGTCATGATCCATCTTCTTGACACAAAGTGTTTATCATGCACAACCCTGATGACAAGACAAGTAATTGATTCATACTTTTGAACGCACTTAGCTTTTTCAACTCTCACGCAATACATGAGCGTGAGCCATGGATATAGCACTATTGGTGGAATAGAATATGATGTTGGAGGTTGTGTGGACAAGACAAAAAATGGGAAAGTCTCACATTGATGAGGCTAATCAACGGGCTATGGAGATGCCCATCAATTGATGTTAATGCAAGGAGTTGGGTTTGCCATGCAACGGATGCACTAGATCTATAAGTGTATGAAAGCTCAAAAGAAAACTGAGTGGGTGTGCATCCATCTTGCTTGCTCATGAAGACCTCGAGCATTTGAGGAAGCCCATCATTGGAATATACAAGCCAAGTTCTATATTGAAAATTTCCCAGTACTAATATATGAAAGTGACAAAATAGGAGACTCTCTATCATGAAGAACATGGTGCTACTTTGAAGCACAAGTGTGGAAAAGGATAGTAACAATGTCATGTCTCTCTTTTTCTCTCATTTTTTCGTTTTCCCTATTTTTTGTGTTTTGGGCTCTCTGGCCTCTTTTTTTGGGCTCTTTGGCCTCTTTTTTATTTTCGTCCGGAGTCTCATCCCTACTTGTGGGGGAATCATAGTCTCCATCATCCTTTCCTCACATGGGACCATTCTCTAATAATGATGATCATCACACTTTTATTTACTTACAACTCAGGAATTACAACTCGATACTAGAACAAAGATATGACTCTATATGAATGCCTCCGGCGGTGTACCGGGATGTGCAATGATCTAACGGGACATGTATAAAAAATATGAACGGTGGCCAAGCCACAAATACTATGTCAACTATATGATCATGAAAAGCAATATGACAATGTTGATGTGTGTCATAATAAAACGGAACGGTGGAAGTTGCACGGCAATATATCTCAGAATGGCTATGGAAATGCCATAATAGGTAGGTATGGTGGCTTGATACGTCCATTTTGCATTATGTTTACCTACTATTATTTAGATTGTTTTCATTTATAATATTGCTTTTTGGAGTATTTCTAACGACTTTTCTCTCATAATATGCAAGGTACACACAAAGGGGGAGAATTCCGGCAGCTGGAAATGTGGAACTGAAAAAGCTATGTCAGGCTACCTATTCTGCACAACTCCAAATGAGTTGAAACTTTACGGGGAATTTTTATGGAATACATAAGAAATATTGGAGCCAATAAGTACCAGAGGGGGCCACCAGGTGGGCACAACCCACCTGGGCGCGCCAGGGAGCCCAGGCACGCCCTGGTGGGTTGTGCCCTCCTCGGCCCCCTCTAGTGCCCCTCTTCTGGTATATAAGTCATTTTGACCTAGCAAAAATAAGGAGAGGACTTTCCGGACGAAGCGCCGCCGTCTCGAGGCAGAACTTGGGCAGGAGCACTTTTGCCTCCGGCGGAGCGATTCCGCTGGGGGAACTTCCCTCCCGGAGGGGGAAATCATCATCACCAACAACTCTCCCATCTTGGCGAGGGCAATCTCCATCAACATCTTCAACATCACCATTTCCTCTCAAACCCTAGTTCATCTCTTGTGTTCAATCTTTGTACCGGAATTATGGATTGGTACTTGTGGGTGACTAGTAGTGTTGATTGCATCTTGTAGTTGATTACTATATGGTTTATTTGGTGGAGGATTATATGTTCAGATCCATTATGATATTTAATACCCCTCTGATCTTGAGCATTATTATCATTTGTGAGGAGTTACTTTTGTTCTTGAGGTCACAGTAGAAATCTTGTTACAAGTAATCATGTTGAATCTTATATGTGTTCGATATTTTGGTGGTATGTATGTTGTGATTCCCTTAGTGGTGTCATGTGAACGTCGACTACATGACACTTCACCACATTTGGGCCTAAGGGAATGAATTGTGGAGTAGTTATTACATGATGGGTTGCGAGAGTGACCGAAGCTTAAACCCTAGTTTATGCGCTATTTCATATGGGACTGATTTGGATCCAAAAGTTTAATGCTATGGTTAGAATTTATTCTTAATACTTTTATCGTAGTTGCGGATGCTTGCGAGGGGGTTAATCATAAGTAGGAGGTTTTTTCAAGTAAGAACAGCACCTAAGCACCGGTCCAACCACATATCAAATTATCATAGTAGCGAACACAAATCAAACCAACATGATGATAGTGACTAGATGAAATTCCCGTGTACCCTCAAGAACACTTTGCTTACCATACATGACCTTGTTGGCCTGTCCTTTGCCTCAAAAGGATTGGGCTACCTTGCTTCACTTTTGTTACTATTATCGTTACTTGCTCGTCACAAATTATCTTGCTATCAAACTACTCGTTACTTATAATTTCAGTGCTTGCAGACATTATCTTGCTAAAAACCACTTGTCATTTCCTTCTGCTCCTCGTTGGGTTCGACATTCTTACTTATTGAAAGGACTACGATTGATCCCCTATACTTGTGGGTCATCAACGCTCTATTATGGCACCGTTGCCGGGGAGTGAAGCGCTCTTGGTAAGGAAAAATTATTACTACGTGTTGAAATATACTATCACTTGTTACTATGGAAAACAATCCTTTGAGGGGTTTGTTCAGGGTATCTTCACCTCGACCGGAACCACAATTAGTCACCCCTCAACCTACTGCACCTACTGAAAATATTGGTTATGAAATTCCTTTGGGTATGATAGAACAACTGCTAGCTAATCCTGATATGCACTTGATATATGTGGAATAAATTCGTGGATTGTTTAAGCTTGTAGGTTTACCCGGAGATGAAGCTAAGAAGAAGGTTTTCCCTTTATCTTCGAAGGGAAAAGCATTGGCATGGTATAGGCTATGTGATGATATTGGATCTTGGAATTGGAATCGATGGAAATTGGAGTTCCACCAAAAAATTATCCTATGCATCTAGTTCATCGTGATCGGAATTACATATAAATTTTTGGCCTCGTGAAGGAGAAAGCATCGCTCTAGCATGGGGGAGTCTTAAGTCAATGTCATATTGATTCCCCAATCATGAGCTCTCAAGAGAAATTATCATTCTGAATTTTTATGCTCGGCTTTCTCATGATGATCGATCCATGCTTGATACTTCTTGTACTGGTTCCTTTATGAAGAAGACTATGGATTTCTGGTGGGATCTTTTAGAAAGAATTAAATGCAACTCTGAAGATTGGGAACTCGACAAAGGTAAAGAGTCAGGTAATAAGATTAAGTATAATTGTGTTAAATCTTTTATGAATACTGATGCTTTTCAAAAAGCACTAAATATGGACTTGACTCTGAGATATTAGCCTCCTTTTGTGAATCTTTTGCTATTCATGTTGATCTCCCTAAGGAGAAGTGGTCAAATATCACCCACCTATTAAAGAAGAAATTAAAGAACCAGTAATAGCTAAAGATGGAACTATTATTTGTAATGTTGATCTAGTTGTTCCTACTGCTTATATTGAAAAACCACCTTTCCATGTTAGGATAAAGGAACATGCTAAAGTTTCAATTGTGGTCAACAAAAGTTATATTAGAACTTCCAAACCTGCTAAACAAATAACAGGTAGAACCTAGTGTTGCTATGGCTAAAGATCTCCTGGTTGAAAATTTAGATGGGCATGTTATTTATTTCTGTGATGAAGCTGCTAGAATTGCCAAACCCGATGAAAAGGATAAACATAGACCTGTTGTTTATTTGAAAAGGAGGTTATCCCCCGCCCTCTGCATCAGAGTGATGCATGCGGCCATCTTATTAATAAGCAAAGTGTTCAACAAAGTCTCCAAGTCTCAAATAAAAAAAAGGCTCACAAAGAGCAAAAGCATGAAAACGAGATAGCCACAACCGGCGGAAAAAAGATAGATAGGAAACTAAACACCTATCCTTTTACATGATCGCCATCCAAACCAGTTGAAGATAGCCCGTGCTACCGTCTCCCAATGGATAGAACCGGTAACCATACGCTCCCTAACATCCGTCGGAGCGAGTAGAAACCACATAAGGATCAGTGTAGTGGCACAAAAAATAACCTGCAAGAAATGAATATGTGTTGTTCTGTTAAAAACCAAATCGTTCCTGTTGTTCCATATAACCCATAATAAAGCACATACTCCTACACGTATATGTTTCATGGTTTTTGACTCAACTCCATCCAGCCACGTCCCGAATAAAGGATAAACATAGACCTGTTGTTGGCATGCATGTAACACCCCGGATGTAACTTTCCATATTTGTAACTCCAACTCTTGCCATTTTCGGCTATGTGTTATGATATTCCCTTCATGGTCGGGTTTTGTCTTTCGTTTTGCATTTTTTTCATGTCATGCATCTCATACCATCTCATCATGTGCATCTCATTTGCATACGTGTTCGTCTCATGCATCCGAGTATTTTCCCCGTTGTCCGTTTTGCAATCCGACACTCCCACACGCACCGCCGCACCCTCTTGTCTCTTTTCGTGAGCGGGTGTTAAAAGTTCTCGGAATGGACTGAGGTTTGCCAAGTGGCCTTGGTACACCACCGGTAGACCACCTGTCAAGTTTCGTTCCATTTGGAGGTCGTTTGATGCTCCAACGGTTAATCGGGTAACCGCAAAGGCCTTTTGTGTGTTGCAGCCAAACACCCCTCCAAATCAGCCCAATAACCCATATAAGTCCCCTCCATGCTCTCGGTCGTTCGGTCACGATCGTGAGGGCGAAAACCGCACTCCATTTGGAGTCTCCTAGCTCCCTCTACCTATAAATATGTGCACCCTCCTCCAAATTCGCGGTCTAACCCTAGCCTCTTCCTCCTCCCCCGCCGGACGCGTCCACCCCGCCGCCGGACACGTCCGCGCCGTCGCCCCAGCCAACCCGCATCGCCACGTCACCGCCGCCGGCCCCTCTCTCTCCTCCGCCGCCAGGGCCCGCGGGGACCGTACGCCGTCGCCCGCTCCTGAGAGCGCCCCGCCGCCCGTCCCGCGCTCCTCCGCCGCCGTGCCCGCGACCGCCCCGCCTCCGTCGCGCCTCCCCGCCGCCGGAGCAGCTCGCCGAGCCGCCACGTTCCTCCGCGCGCCGCCCGAGTCGTTGCCTCCCCGTCGCCCGCGACCGCCGCCGCCGCGCCTCTCCGCGGATCCCGCGTCGCGCCGCCCGTCCTCGCCGGCGGCGTCCGGTCCCTCCTCGCCGGACCCCGCCTCCCCCGACCTCGCCGGCACCGAGCTCCGTCCGCCGTCTTCCTCTCCTCCGCTGCCTTGGTTCGCGTGCCACGAAACCCTAGATCGAGGTTGACCCCGAAATCCTCTAAGTCCCGAAAATATCACTTTATGTTGCTCTGTTCATCATGACATATCTCATTGCATACTGCTCCTTTTTGCGTGCATGTTATATCGAAATGTTCACCACGAGATGCTCTTCATTTTGTTCCATTGTACCATGCTCGTTTGAGTTCATCTTGATGCCCAAATCTCTGGTGCAAGAGTGCTATATGATGTTTACTGCTGTTATTTATCAGAACTTGATGTTTTGTTATTTTTGTTGCATTTGATGTGTGCATCTTATGGGCATGAGCTCTACAGGTGTTTTGATCTATTCCATGCCATCTTTACAGAGGTGTATGCCATGTATTTTTGTGATCTATGTGGTGACTAGCACAAGCATGCAAACTTGGCTTCGTGATGTTTCTGTTTTCAGGGACTTAGGATTTTGCCAAGTCTTTTACATGTTGTTATTTTGTTGCCATGTATCCATGTGGCTAGAGTGAGTTCTATGCTTATTTTGAGTATGTTGAGTAAGGATGTTTTGTAGATATAGTTGTGCTCTATCCATCGATGCCCCTGTTTACAATTATGGAGTGCCCTAGCATGTCTCAATCTTGCTCTACTTTTGCTATAAAATATTCCTGGGAGATTGTTAACATGATATTCAATTTCGCCAAGGTTGTTGTAGTTGATCCATACATGCTATGAATTTGTTCTTGCCATGGTTAGCTTCATAAACATGCCATCTTGCTGTAGGTATGCTTGTTTTGTCATGCTCGCAAAGATGCCTTCATAATTCTGTTAATGCCATGCTCTGTTTTCTGCTAAGTCTGAAACCTGTTAACGAAACTTGCTATGTTTACATGGGTGCCATCATATCTTCTGTGCCTTTTTGGCTCATGGTCAGTAAGGTACTTTTGTTCTATGCTTTTAGTAGATTCATTACATTCCTTGTTTTGCTATGATAAGTTCATGTAGCATGTGTTTGGCTTGCTCTGAACATTGCTACCTGATGCTGTTTCAGCCATGTTCAGTATTTTCACCGTGTGTGAAGCTGATATCTTTTGCACTTTTGCCATGCTTGTTTGAACCTGTTATATTGTGATCTAGCCATAGCTCAGTGTTCATCTTTTGTCAAGAATCTCCTGTAGATCACTGCCATATGCTTTGTTGCTATGTTGGGGTGCTGTAGCTTAGCTACTTGATGTATTATAAGTGCTATCATGCTGTTAATCGCAGAATCGTGTCATTCTTGTTTTGCTCGCCATTTGCAAACCGTGCATCCGTTTCCGGTGATCTTTATATCGATTTCGATCGAAATCATCTCATCTTTCCAGTGGCATACTTGGTTTGCCAAGTGGATGCTTTGTTCATCCTTTTTCTTCCGGAGCACGCATATGCATCGCATATCACATCTCGCATATCATGCATGTATTGCATCATGTTGCTTCTGCATTGCACCATGATTGATTGTGGTTCCATTGCTTGTGTTCTTGCTGTGGGTAGAGACGGGAGACGAGTTCGTGAATGAGGAACCTGTTGAGTACGCTTACGAGGATCAAACTTTCGACAACTCTGAGAACCTTGCAGGCAAGATGACCATACCCTCGAAATCACTTCTATCTTTGCTTTGCTAGTTGTTCGCTCTTTTGCTATGCTGCGCTACCTACCACTTGCTATATCATGCCTCCCATATTTCCATGTCAAGCCTCTAACCATCCTTTCCTAGCAAACCGTTGTTTGGCTAAGTTACCGCTTTTGCTCAGCCCTTCTTATAGCGTTGCTAGTTGCAGGTGAAGTTGAAGTTGGTTCCATGTTGGAACATGGATATTTTGGAATATCACAATATCTCTTATTTAATTAATGCATCTATATATTTGGTAAAGGGTGGAAGGCTCGGCCTTATGCATGGTGTTTTGTTCCACTCTTGCCGCCCTAGTTTCCGTCATACCGGGATTATGTTCCTTGAGTTTGCGTTCCTTACGCGGTTGGGTGATTTATGGGACCCCCTTGACAGTTCGCCCTGAATAAAACTCTTCCAGCAAGGCCCAACCTTGGTTTTACATTTGCCTACCTAAGCCTTTTTCCCTTTGGTTTTCGCGAGCCCGAGGGTCATCTTTATTTAACCCTCCCGGGCCAGTGCTCCTTCGAGTGTTGGTCCGAACCAAGCAACCTGCGGGGCCACCTCGGGGCAACTTGAGGGCTGGTTTTACTTGTAGCTTGACTTATCCAGTGTGCCCTGAGAACGATATATGTGCAGCTCCTATCGGGATTTGTCGGCACATCGGGCGGCTTTGCTGGTCTTGTTTTACCATTGTCGAGATGTCTTGTAAACTGGGATTCCGAGACTGATCGGGTCTTCCCGGGAGAAGGATTATCCTTCGTTGATTGTGAGAGCTTATAATGGGCTAAGTTGGGACACCCCTGCAGGGTATTATCTTTCAAAAGCCGTGCCCGCGGTTATGAGGCAGATGGGAATTTGTTAATGTCCGGTTGTAGAGAACTTGACACTTGACTTAAATTAAAATACATCAACTGTGTGTGTAGCCGTGATGGTCTCTTTTCGGCGGAGTCCGGGAAGTGAACACGGTTTGAGTTATGAATGAACGTAAGTAGTTTCAGGATCACTTCTTGATCATTTCTAGCTTCGCGACCGTTGCGTTGCTTCTCTTCTCGCTCTCATTTGCGTATGTTAGCCACCATATATGCTTAGTGCTTGCTGCAGCTCCAGCTCATTACCCCATCCTTTCCTACAAGCTTAAATAGTCTTGATCTCGTGGGTGTGATATTGCTGAGTCCTCGTGACTCACAGATTCTACCAAAACAGTTGCAGGTGCCGTCGATACCAGTGCAGATGATGCAACCGAGCTCAAGTGGGAGTTCGACGAGGAACGTGGTCGTTACTATGTTTCGTTTCCTGATGATCAGTAGTGGAGCCCAGTTGGGACGATCGGGGATCTAGCATTTGGGGTTATCTTATTTTCATTTGATTTGACCGTAGTCGGTCTATGTGTGGATTTTGGATGATGTATGAATTAATTTATGTATTGTGTGAAGTGGCGATTGTAAGCCAACTCTCGTTATCCCATTCTTGTTCATTACATGGGATTGTGTGAAGATGACCCTTCTTGCGACAATACCTACAATGCGGTTATGCCTCTAAGTCGTGCCTCGACACGTGGGAGATATAGCCGCATCGTGGGAGTTACAATGCATGTTGTCTCAGTTAAAATAGGAGATCACTGTTATCATGGTTTATGTGACATAGGTGCTAGCATGAGTGCTATTCCTTTTACCTTATATCAAGAAATTATGAATGATATAACACCCACAGAAATAGAAGACATAGATGTTACTATTAAACTTGCTAATAGAGACACCATCACATCACTTGGGATTGTTAGAGATGTTGAAGTCTTGTGTGTGAAAATAAAAACCCTACTGATTTTCTTGTTCTTGGTTCCCCACAACATGACTTTTGTTCCATTATCTTTGGTAGACCTTTCTTGAACACCGTTAATGCTAAAATAGATTGTGAGAAACGAACTGTCGGTGTTAGTTTTGGTGATGAGTCTCATGAATTTAATTTTTCTAAGTTTAGTAGAAAACATCATAAGAAAGAATTGCCTAGTAAGGATGAAATAATTGGTCTTGCTTCTATTGTTGTGCCTCCTACTGATCCACAAGAACAATATTTGCTAGACCATGAGAATGATATGCATATGCATAAAAGAAATGAAATAGATAAGATTTTCTTTGAACAACGTCCTCTGCTTAAACACAATTTGCCTATTGAAACTCTAGGAGGTCCTCCTCCACCTAAAGGTGATCCCGTGTTTGAATTAAAACAATTGCCAGACACTTTCAAATATTCTTATCTTGATGAGAAGAAGATATATCCTGTTATTATTAGTGCTAACCTTTCAGAACATGAAGATGAAAGATTATTAAAAGTTCTGAAGAAGCACCAAGCTGCTATTGGGTATACCCTTGATGATTTAAAGGGCATTAGTCCCACTCTCTGTGTCGGTGCAACAAACCCTGGGTCTGTTGCCCAGACTGTGCACAGACACGAGAACAAGATACATGCAGATCAGAGAGACCAAGATCGAACTAGAGAAGCAGGATATCGCCAAAAGAAAGGCCGCCCTTACCGGGCAGGCGAGCCCGGCAAGGGGAAAGGCCACCCCCAGAAGCAGACGACTGAAGCACCCCGACAGGGCCTGCCGGGGCTCATGGAAGCCAAACCACCTCACCAACCACTCCATCACGACCCACGTTGTCGATTAGTGAGGTGTTAAGCCGCAAAGTTACTGAGTGGCAGTCATTCGCCACATGGCCGCCTCTCCTTACAGGAAAAACCCACAGATGACACCCGTCCTGTGATGTGTCAAGCAAGCAGGGGTGGAGCTGGGCAAGCCTTGCTGGGCAACCAGTGATGTGATACTAAGCGGTGCATTTAATGCGTCCTGTCAGCCTGCAGAGTTAGGTATGATAGCACTATTTGCTATCATATCAGTGCATAATGACTACTTTGCCATTGTGGTGACCCCTTGATCTATAAAAGGAGGCCCATGGCAACCGTAGAATAGGTTAGAAGGTTGGATAACTCACACCCCCATACACGCATAGTCACTGCTACCTAAAGGAAACCCCTGCCGGGCAGGTGTACTACGCTCCACCACCACCTTTTCCACCATCAATCCACCAAAGCAGGAGTAGGGTTTTACACCTCACGGCGGCCCAAACCTGGGTAAATTGTTTGTGTGATCCCTGTCGCGCTGCCCCATGCTCGTCTGCTCTTTGAGCAACGCATCGCCCCCCTGCCGAACCAGCAAGGGGCCTCTTTGTCCCATAGGTGGCCATGGTTTCCCGCGACATCATTGGCGCACCACGTAGGGGGCTCGCTTGTGCGAATCTGAAGGCGTGCGCAGCGCGTCGACTTCATCACCATCTTCGTCCTCGATGATGCCATCGATCATGGCGCCCAAGAAGAAACCCGGCCCTCCTGCTCACCTGTCCACCTCGAAGGCTCCGCCGCCTGCGGACTCTCACGCTGCGGGGGGAGCGCAGGCGCGCGGGGACGCGAACACTGCTGGGGATGTGGTCGGAGCAAGTGGCACCGTTACCACTTCCCTTGCAGCTGACGCAGGAGTGGGAGCCGCCGGAGGAGAGCAGCATCAGCAACACCCTGACGGCCACGCTCCCCATGGTATGGGCGAGGAGGTTACTCCATCTGCGCCCCTCTCTCCCGCCGGCGAGCACAACCACAGCAACGGCGCTCTGACCGGGGCGAACTGCCGCCCTCCGGCCGCCCCCACCACGGGTGCGGTCATGGTGCGTGCACCTCCCCCGGGACGGGCCGACCAGGCCGCTGCGCCCGACGAAGCCACTGGCCCTCAAGCGCCTTCGCTACACCACACCCAGATGGTCGCCCCGCAGCGACAGCGGGGGCACAGTCCTGCCGGCGGCGGCACCATTAGGAGCCGCGCGATGGTACGATCAACTTCATCGACATCCATGCCAAGTACAGCCTCAGAGGCCATGGCGCGAGCTCAGCTCCTGCTGAGGTTTCCGCCAGCGGCCGACCAGATGGATGAATGGCGTGCCACCATCCAAAGACTGCTCGGTTTCACTGAAACTGGGGGCTCACGGCAAGCTGGCCCGCCACAACCTCCCCAAGCGACAACGACAACTCGTGCCGCTGACCGTATGGAAGGGGCCATCCCCACGGTGCAGTCCCCACCACGGCAGCCAGTGCGAGCGCAACAAAATCAAGATCACGACGACGTCTCGATGGCCTCTTTTGACCATCAAGTATGTCCAGGCCAACGTCGAGCCCCGGAGGATGGGCGGAGAGGAGACGCACGCGTCGTCATCGAGCAACGCCGCGACGACCTCCGCCGGACCGAAAGGTGCGACGGCCTCAACGTCGACGAACCTGTGCTTGGTGTTGGTGGGTGCCTACCTTTCGAGGTTGGCTGCCCTGCCTTTACGCTAGAGCTGCGGCAAGTTCGTTGGCCATCCGTTCGCACGATCAAGCTAGAGATACCTGAGAAGTATGACGGGAGGCTGAACCCGGCAGAGTTCCTGAGCATCTACACCATCGCTGTTTAGGCTGCCGGGGGAAGATATGAGAAAGTGTTCGCCAACTACTTCCCTTTGGCTGTCAAGTCCAATGTGAGGTCTTGCCCGATGCACCTGCCGGAGAACTCCATTTCATCGTGGGCTAACCCGTGCCACGAGTTCATTGGCGCCTTCACTCGCGGTCATCAGGAACCCGGCAGGCCCAACAATTTGCAGCTTCTCTAGCAGAAGGAAGGAGAAACCCTCCGTAAGTATTTACAAAGATTTAGCAAGGTTAATAGTACTATCCCCAATATCCATCCTACAGCCGTGATGGTTGCCTTCCAGTCCAATGTGCGCAACCGCCGTATTCGTTCCAAGATGAACGCGCAGTTGCCCAAGACTATGAATGAGCTTTACACATTAGTGGATAAGTGCGCTCGGATGGAGGAGGGAAGGAGGTTGCCCGGAGAGGAAGATTGCATCAATGTTGATTCAGAAGATGATGATGAATCAACCAGTCAAAAGAAGAGCAAGAAGCGCAGTAAGAAGCGAAGAGATAAGGCAGTGATGACTGTTAAAGGATCTGGTACGCCTAGTACCGGCAAGAAGGCCAAAGCTGGGGGCCCCGGCAAAGCAGTTGTCATGTGCGCTGACTGCCGTGAGGCTGTGGCTACCGAGAAATCCGGGAAAGGTGATGGGCCGTACTGCAAGATTCATCAGACCAAGGGCCACAACCTTCAAGAGTGCTATCAAGTCGAGCAGCTTGTCAAGAAACAGAAAGCAGAGTATGAGAAGCATGATAAGGAGAAAGGTCAGAATGTCGCTGGTGGTAAGGGCTAAGGTAGTGAAGCAAACCGCCCCGGCAAACCCTTCCAGAACCATGGAAAGCCCGCCAAAGGACGAGGAAAGGAAACCTGTGATGATGAGAGTGATGGAGGGGATGAAGAGGAAACCAGTGAGCAAGAGTTTCAGACAGCCACAGACGCCCTGTGCATTGACGGAGGTGCATCTTTGCACACTTCTCACCGCCAGCTTAAACAGTGGGCACGAGAGGTCAATGCCGTGGAACCAGCGCCAGAGGCCCGGAAGCCGCTCAAATGGTCCCGTACGGCCATCATCTTCGATGAGGAAGACCATCCTAGTTGTACTACTGTGGTAGGATGTTTGCCGTTGTTGGTCTCCCCAACAATCCGCAACCTCAAGGTCACAAAGATGTTGGTGGACGGTGGGGCCGAGTTGAATATGATTTCCCCGGCAGTCATCAGCAAGCTTCAGATAGGAGAAGATGAGCTAGAGGTTACCGGCAGGTTTCAAGGAGTTAATCCCGGCAGGAGCCATCCCAAGGGAAAGATCACATTGCCGGTAACGTTTGGGGGAGAATTGAACTACCGGACTGAGAAGATTGTGTTTGATGTGGTTGATCTCCCCCTGCCGTACAATGGGATTCTTGGACGCCCAGCCTTGGCTAAGTTCATGGCGGCATCCCACTATGCCTACAACACCTTGAAGATGCCTGGGCCATTGGGGGTCATCACTATTCCATCAGATGAGAAGAATGCAATTATTTGTGTGGACAAGATGTACTGGGACGCGGTCGCGACAAAGGCAGCGGCAGATCCCGCCAAGGAAAGCAAAGGAAAGAAGAGAGGTTGTAGGCACTCCGGCAAAGAATCCGAGAAGCGTGCCCCCACCGAGTGCACAACACCCATTGACGACATGACGGAGTGTTCTAACAGCAAGAGATCCAAGGTTGTCGCACCCCAAGTGAAGAAGGTCCCGGTAGGGCTGGCTGGCGTTGATGGTACTTTCACTATCAGCGCCACCCTCGATGACAAATAGGAAAGCGCGCTCGTTGCCTTCCAGTGGGCGAATATCGATGTGTTTTCCTGGCAACCATCTGATATCCCCAGTGTTCCCAGGGAGGTAATTGAGCACCACCTTGCTGTCTGCCCACATGCCCGACCTGTCAAGCAGAAAGTTCGGAAGCAGGCCTTGGAGAGACAGCAGTTCATTGCAGAAGAGATCAAGAAACTTGAGGCAGCTGGTTTGGTCAGAGGAGTACTGCATCCCACGTGGTTGGCAAATCCGATGGTAGTCCGGAAGGCTAATGGGAAATGGAGGCTTTGCATAGATTTCATAGATCTCAACAAGGCTTGCCCGAAGGACCCATTTCCGTTGCCGCGCATCGACCAGATTGTGGACTCCACTTTAGGTTGTGATTTGCTCTCCTTCCTGGATGCATACTCCGGGTATCACCACATCTTAATGTCCAAGGAAGATGAGGAGAAGACGTCATTCATCACTCCATGTGGTACGTACTGCTTTGTCCGCATGCCATTAGGATTGAAGAGTGTCGGGTACACTTTTGCAAGGGCAATCCAGATTGGTTTTGAGCCACAACTACACAGAAACATAGAGGCTTATATGGATGATATCGTGGTCAAGACCAAGGATAAGGCCACCCTTATTCAGGATTTGAAGGAGACATTTGATAATCTGCGCAAGATCAATCTGAAGCTCAACTCGGAGAAGTGTGTATTTGGTGTTCCCTCTGGCAAGTTACTTGGGTTCTTTGTATCCAATCATGGGATCAAAGCCAACCCCGACAAAATCAAAGCCATAGAGCAGATCCAAGCACCAAGGACAGTTAAGGATGTGAGGCGCCTGACAGGATGTGTTGCCGCGCTAAGCAGGTTTATCTCCAAGTCTGTCGAGCGCGCCCTGGCATTCTTCAAGATTTTGAAGAAGGCCGGCCCTAAGAAGTGGACCCAGAAGCATAGGCAGCTTTGCAAGAGTTGAAGGCCTACTTGTTTTCTGTGCCTTCCTTGGTTGCTCCCAAACCCCAGGGGCCGTTGTTGCTATACTTGGCGGCAACCAACCAAGTGGTCAGTGCGGCCTTGTTAGCGCAGCGGGAAGTGGATGACGCAGAAAGTGAGCAGAGGTCGGCATAGTCAGAGAAGAGTCATGACAGCGATGAGCACGACAACGATAGCAACCCCAAGGACGCAGCAAGGAAGAGAGTGGTGCAGCGCCCAGTTTACTTCGTCAGCTCCCTGTTGATCTTTGGCCTCGTTATGGCCTCAAGGAAACTTCGCCACTACTTCCAAGCCCATGAGATAACGGTTGTTACTCATTTTCCGTTGCAAAGGATACTGTGAAACCCTGAGGCTACCGGCAGAATAGTGGAGTGTGCTTTGGAGTTGTCCAGCTTTTGTTTGAAGTTTTAGAGCACATCAACTATTCAGAGCAGGGCATTGGCTGAGTTTATTGCAGAATGGACGCCAACCCCTGATGAGGAAGTGACAGAGACAGCCATCCCCGCCAAGGAATCACCTCAAGAATGGATTATGTATTTTGTTGGTGCCTTTTCCCTACAAGGTGCAGGAGCTGGTGTGCTTCTTGTTGCCCCCTCCGGGGAGCACTTGAAGTACGTCGTCCAAATGCATTTTTCCCGGGAAGAGGCAACCAACAATACAACTAAGTATGAAGGACTCCTTGGCGGGCTCAGGATTGCAGCAGAATTGGGAATCAAGAAGCTGATCATTAGAGGAGATTCACAACTTGTGGTCAGACAAGTCAACAAGGATGACCAAAGTCCATTGATGGAGGCATACATCGGGGAAGTGAGGAGATTGGAGGAGCACTTTGACGGATTGCAAACAGAGCACATACCCCGTGCGGAAAACAACATAGCTGATCATCTGTCAAAGTGTGATGCATGGAAGCTTCCTGTGGAACCAGGAACTTTTGTTCTCCATCTCCCTCAGCCCTCCGTATCCCCCGCAACAATGACCCGGAAGAGGAGAAAGTTGGACTACGGTAAGCCTCTCCTGGTAGAGCCGTCTGCTCCCAGCAGATTCCCTGCTGGAAACAACTCCTCACAGCCAGCCAGACCACCCCCTCCAGCCGGGTCTATGAACCCCGCAAACGAGGCTGGTGCTCCCGCAGCAAAGGAGATGCCGCTAGTCCTCGTTGCCGAGCCCCAGGCTCCAACTTGGGCAAGGCACATTGTCCACTTCCTCCAAACCAGAGAGCTTCCCGGCAACCAAGATAAAGCTGAAAAAGTAGCCTGGAGGGCCAGTATGTATCAGTTTGTCGATGAGACTCGGCACAGAAGACGGCTCAACACTGTGAAATTGAAGTGTGTCTGCCGGGAAGAAGGAAAGGAACTGCTGGCTGAGATTCACAGAGGAATGTGCGGCTCCCACATTGGATCAAGGGCAGTTGGGAAAGCATTCTGGCAAGGATTCTATTGGCCCACTGCCCTCCAAGATGCGGTCGAGCTAGTCACGACATGTGCAGCCTGCCAGTTCCATTCCAAGAAAACACACCTGCCTGCCCAAGCTCTTCAAACAATCCCTCTCTCATGGCCATTTTTGGTTTGGGGGCTCGATATCCTTGGCCCCTTCCCCCGAGCAATCGCGGGCTCTGAATTCCTGTTCGTTGCCATCGACAAGTTTACAAAGTGGCCGGAAGTGACTGCCGTGAGAGAGGTGACTGCTCAGTCAGCTATCAAGTTGTTGAAAGAATTGGTGTGTCGTTTTGGAGTTCCGGTAAGGATCATCACTGACAACGGCACCCAGATCATGAGTCGCGCCTTCATGCATTATGTTCATGCCCTTGTATGCAAGATCTCACTGGCCTCTGTGGCACACCCCCGGAGCAATGGACAACCTGAGAGGGCAAACGCTGAAGTGCTGCATGGCCTCAAGACAAGAACTTTTGATACGCTGCAGAAGCACGACAGGCAATGGATCGAGGAGCTGTCGATAGTTCTCTGGTCCCTCAGAACGACACCAAACCGAGCTACCGGGAAGACTCCCTTCTCCCTGGTCTATGGGGCAAAAGCAGTTATCCCCATGAAACTCATTTACGGGTCGCCTCGATTGCTTTCCTACGATGAAGTAGCGCAAGATCAGCACCGGCGTGACGACATTGTGCTACTCGAGGATAACCGTCTCCGGGCTACTACGCGTGCTGCATGCTACCAGCAGGCCCTGCATTGCTATCATAGCCGCAGGGTTCATACCTGGTGTTTTGAGGAAGGTGACCTTGTCCTTAGGCGCGTTCAGTCCGCCAAGGGTACACACAAGTTGTCACCGTAGTAGGAAGGCCCTTACCGGGTAGTACGAGTCACTAGACCTGGCGCAGCCCGTCTGGAGACCAGAGATGTCACTCAGTTGCAAAACTCATGGAATATTGAGCATCTCCGCAAGTTCTACCCGTAAGGCGCGGCTGTCGGGCCCTGCCCGGCAGACACCCTTTTGTACATGTCTTGCCTCAGTTGCATGTAACCCCTTGTACAAAGCCGGGGCGATGACACCATGCAAGAGAAAATAAAGAAGCGTTGTAGGGGGCCCCAACTAAGATTTCATGCATGCATGAGCACACCAAGATCACTGCATATGCATTTCATGAGCATTTGCATATGCATATAGATAGGATCGCATCTTGCATTCATTCTCATCTGCATGAAGCTGCAGGTTCCTGCCGTGAACTTGGCCTCGACAAGGAGTTGAGAAGATTGCTCGACATAGTGATCCCCGGCAAGCCAACCAGATAAGTTCTACCTCCTGTCCGTTAGTGTTCTACAAGCTACAACTTGAGCATGAGAAAGCCTCGCCACTCTTTTGAGACTTAGGTGCTCCCATCCATGGCTCAGACGTTGCTTCGGCCAGGGTGGTCGTAGTAGCCTTTGGGAAAAAGAAGTTGGCGGGGGGCTGGCCCCTCTGTCTATTCCCTGGCAGACGCAACTCTCTGGCAGATAAAGAGGGCGCCGGCAGGATAGCCTGCCGGGAAAAACTCGATTATTTACATTAAAGAGGCATCTCACCTCTGCATGGACATACACATGAACGAGTTCCCGGCAAAGTTCATCTTTTTCATTCATATGCTAATACAAGTACAAGCATTACAGAACACAAACACGGACTCGACTGATTACATTATTTGAATTAAAATTTGACGAGTGCCTACAGGTTTAAGATTGAAAAAAGATAAGTGCTCCGTAAACTCCTCTCGATATCCCTCTTATCCCAGGTACTGTGGTGGCAAGAGAAGAGGACGGGCAACGCGCCGGCAAAACGCCACCCCAATCCTTGTCAGGGACTGGCAATCCCAGCCTGACAAGATCGGGAGTGGCAAGGCTGCAAAGGAGGAAGATGTGCGGAGTGCCTCGATGGCTCGCTGGTCACCGCTTCCAGGACCGGAAGGGGGGCTCCAACACAGGCACCGGCAGAGGAAGACGCCGGGGCCCAGTCAGAAGACCCCAAAGGGAAGTAGGAGCACCAGGGGACAAGCCTATTCCCGGCGGCCAGAAGAAACGGTGATGACGGCGCCGAGAAAAGGGGGGAAGAGCCAGGCAGATGGGCAGTGGGTCACCAGTATGACATGAACGCGCCGATGTAGTTGTGCTCCTACTGGACGGCCTGCCTCCCGTCTTCTCCTTCTCCCCAGGCTTCGTCTCCGTCAGCACCGTTCCGGGAAAAGGCCAAGATGCCAGTCCGGCGCTCTCCACGGGAAGACGGCGAGCGGCCAAAACGGCCAAGGGGCTCAAGGCGCACCGCTCCCCTCCTTGGCAGGCAGGAAGGGGTGCCTCTCTCCTACATCAGCCCCAAGACCTTCGGGAGGGGTAGTGCTGGGTTTACCAACGATCTCCAGCCCCGCCTCCCGATCGAGCTTCGAAGGAACCAAGAAGTTCGCCACAGCAAGGACCAGGCTCACTCCCCAAGCGTGAGCACCAGCGTGTGGCAACATTGGCCCCGACCAAGAGCCCGGGGGCTGGCCCCAGGCTCTTCTCTTCAACATGGCCAACAGAAGCAGGAAACACAGGAGAATGGATGCGAGGTTGGATGACTGCGCTCTCCTCCGCCCCTCCTTTTATAGGCAGGGCAGGGGGGGGCAGCTGCTCCATCAACGGGCGGCCACCGTCCTCCTCCACCAAGTCAAGACGACCGGGCCCTCACCTTGATGCTCTCCCACGCCACGCGCCTCCATTACCTACCCCACGCGATGCATGCAGCATACGTGGCCAAAGATAAGGGCGTGGTGGGAAGAGTGAATTGGCAGTTTCTACCCCATGCGTTAAAATTATTCACGGGCCATTACTGGAGCGGCCCCACCACTATTGGATTTACGCAACGCGCGGGAAAACCAGAAACTGGCCCGGAATCATGGCTAATGAAGAAGCAAGGAAGACTTCAAGAGACTAGCCTCTTCAGCAACCCTGCCTGTGCACCTATTTGGCCCTACCCTGACGACGCTCGACAGCGCACTCGGGGCAGGCCCGGGGGCATCTGTCGGTGCAACACACCCTGGGTCTGTTGCCCAGACTGTGCACAAGCACGAGAACAAGATAGAAGCACCAGCCCAAGTCAGAATTCAAGGAGCCATGAGATTCGAAGGACCAGCATGCAGATCAAAGAGACCAAGATCGAACCAGAGAAGCAGGATATCGCCAAGAGAAAGGCCACCCTTGTCGGGCAGGCGAGCCCGGCAAGGGGCAAGGCCACCCCTAGAAGCAGACGACTAAAGCACCCCGGCAGGGCCTGCCGGGGCTCACGGAAGCCAAACCACCTCACCAACCACTCCATCACGACCCACGTCGTCGATCAGTGCGGTGTCAAGCCGCAGAGTTACTGAGTGGCAGTCATTCGCCACATGGCTGCCTCTCCTTACAGGAAAAACCCACAGATACACCCGTCCTGCGACGTGTTAAGCAAGCAGGCGCGGAGCTGGCAAGATAGCCCGACAGGCCTTGCCGGGCAACTAGTGATGTGACACTAAGCGGTGCATTTAATGCACCTTGTCAGCCCGCAGAGTTAGGTATGATAGCACTGTTTGCTATCATATCAGTGCATAATGACTACTTTGCCATTGTGGTGACCCCTTGATCTATAAAAGGAGGCCCATGGCAACCGTAGAATAGGTTAGAAGGTTGGATATCTCACACCCCCATACGCGCGTAGTCGTTGCTGCCTAAAGGTAACCCCTGCTGGGCAGATGTATTTCCCCAAAGAGGAAGGGATGATGCAACACAACATCGGTAGGTATTTCCCTCAGATGTGAAACCAAGGTTATCAAACCAGTAGGAGAACCAACCAACACAACGTAAACATCCCCTGCACACAGATAACAAATCCTCGCAACCTGACGTGTTAAAGGGGTTGTCAATCCCTTCCGGGTACGGCGCCTCAAGATAGGCAAACGGACGTGAGATAAATTGTAGTAGATTGATAGATTGAACGTGAAATAAAATAAATAAGAATAAATTGCAGCAAGGTATTTTTGTATTTTTAGTTTAATAGATCTGAAAATAAATGCAAAGGAAAATAGATCGCAAAGGCAAATAATATGACAAAGAGACCCGGGGGGCGTAGGTTTCACTAGTGGCTTCTCTCGAGAAAAATAGCAAACGGTGGGTGAAAAAATTATTGTTGGGCAATTGATAGAACTTCAAATAATCATGACGATATCCAAGTGTCGGAGTAAATGGCCACAGGTAGCCTAACCGACTACCCCTGGTTCTTCAGAAAAATTATCGGGCCTTTGGGCCTTCAAGCATTCCAAGCATTTGGGCCGCCTTCCCTGGCCGGTTACCCCTGAAGCCGACTCCCGGAAGGCGACCCAGCCTCGAGCAACCTCTCCCCAGGACGACTATGGGGTGGCCGACTCCAAGAAGCCGGCCAAGAAGGACGCCGGCTCCTAGCAGCCGGCCGAGACCACAACCACCAAAGCTGTTCCCACATAACGATGACACGACAGGGTGTGGCCACAGTGCGGCCCACTACCCCCGAAGCCCGAGGCGGGCGTGGCTACAAGAGGCCGTACGGGACGGCCATCTCCCGTGCGGCTCGGCACTGTAGCCATGCTAGCCTTGACGTCATCCACGACCAACTCCCGTACGGCCCAAGGACTGCGGGCCCCTTCAGCCAGAGAGAGGCGTGAAGGCGGCCCGACCTTTCCCAGTCGGCCAAGAGCATAGCCGGCCTCCAGAAGCCGGCTACTCCCTTCCTCGAAGCGGGAGCCCCATTAAGAAGACAAGACGAGGTAAGGCTACAGTGATAGCCCCCGAGGCGGCCCACTGTAGCCACGCTTACCTCGACAAAGCCCTCGTCATCACAGGCGAGGCTACAGTAAGCAGCCGCCGACAAGACCCTAGGCGGTGGGGCCGGCCTGTCGACCAAGCAGCCGGCAGCCGGCGGGACCCACCAGCCGGCGGGACCCAGCAGCCGGCGGAGAAGCCGGCGAGCGTAGACACTGACGGCTGGGACCAGCTCCCAGTCGGGTTACCATTGTACCCCCGGGGGGTAGGCCTATATAAACCCCCCGGAGCACCCATGCAAAGGGTTCGCACCTAAGCATAGTTGGCCTTTGAACATAGAGTTGCCTTCTAAGATATCACACACACCATAGATAGAGAGAAGCAAGAGCTAGCCTTGTTCTTCTTCTCCCTTGATCTCAACAGCTCTAGGAGCGATTGTAGCTACCTTTTATCGATCTAGTGATCATGCGGAGACCCCGCAGAGCAGGACTAGGGGTGTTATCTCCACGGAGAGCCCCGAACCTGGGTAAGATTCGCCGGCGTGCATGTCTTCGCCTCATCCCATTTCCGGGCACCGGCGACGTTTTATTGGCTCCCACAATGATAAGCCATCCCTTGGCATATGTCGCACCAACCACCCGACATTTGGCGCCCACCGTGAGGCCAGGTGCACCGTCGTCCGGAGACCTGTTCTGGACGGGAACCCTCTTCCTCCCCCGCGAGCGCAGCCAGCCTACTGCGCCCGATGGCGTTTGCCTCGACGCGCTGCAAGGCGTCGACGACGCCTGCGCAGCGAGCCGCCTCGCCGATCTGCTCGGTGAGACTCGCCTCTCCGACGAGCCTGTGTCCGACGCAGGCACCGACTACCCCGAGAGCCGCCTCGTCAGCCACCTCGACCAGCTTCACGTCTCCAGCAAGCCTACTGCAGATGTGGAGTCGGTCGGCTCCACCGACCCGATGCTCATCGACTCCGAAACCGCGTCGCTCGACGCCTACCCCTCCGACGTGGTGGTCTTCGACGACCCCCTCCCTCGAGCTGACAGCGGCAGCAGCGCTGTCACCGAAGTGCTGGTCATCAGCCACGTCTCCAACTCGGGCGAGAACGCCCGCGACGCTCAGCAAGCGGCGATGCACAACCTCTCCGCCCCCATCCCGGCCGACGCCGACGCCGAGACCCTGGAGGCACACCGCCTTGCCCTCATCGCGGAGGGCCAAAAGATAGCCTCGATGAGACGCCTCACCGAGGCCCACCAGCGCGAAGTCGACCGCGCCGCCTTCGGCACGCCGCCGCCTAGCGGCCCAAGCCGAGCCGGCTTCGTCCAGAAGCGCGGCGCGGCCGTTGCCAGCATGCTGGGCGCAGATCGCCCCGTCTACGCCACCCCACTCGAGAATCTGCGAGCCGCTCAGGCGGCTGCAGAGCAGCTCAATGGGCTGGGAGCCGATGAGCTCCCCTACATGACAAGACGGATCCAGCAGCTGATCGATGCGGCTGTAGAACGGTACGAAGCCGGCGGCCGTGCTGATAGTCATCCCCCGCGCCGGGAACACGCCGCGACGTCCCGCTCGCCAGAAGAAAGACAAGGAGCCGGCTGCCAGCCGCAGCCGGACTCGCATCACCATCGAGCGCGACGCAGAGGGCCGCCCTCGAGCTGTGGAGCACCAAGGAAACCTGCGTCCTCCCCCGCCTCGAAGAGAAAGACGCCTCACTCCGCCGCCTGTCATACATCCGACTCTTGGCGACCGACTCGGCCGCCGAGAAGGAGTCGGCGAGAACGACGCCCACCACAGGATCGACCGCCTTGCTCGATCCTTGGCGTTAGAAGAAGAAGACGATGTCGGCCCGCCATGCTTTGGCCCCCGCATCCGCGACGAGCCCTTCCCCAAAGGGTTCTCGCTCCCCAGAGACACGCCCAAGTACAACGGCTCAGTGAAGCCGGAAGATTGGCTCATCGACTACTCCACGGCCGTCAGCATCGCCAACGGTAATCGGCGCGTCGCCGTGAAGTACGTCCCCCTGATGCTTCAAGGCACGGCACGCACATGGCTCAACAGCCTCAAGCCCTACAGCATCAACAGTTGGCTGGACTTCACCGAAGTTTTCGTCCGCAACTTCACCAGCACCTACAAGCGGCCTCCCAAGCCTCGCCAGCTCTCCCTCTGCGTCCAGGGGCCCAATGAGTCGACCCGCGACTACCTCACGCGATGGGCCGAGCTCCGCAACTCCTGCGAGGGAGTGCATGAGGTCCAGGCCATCGAGTACTTCACTGTCGGGTGCCGAGAGGGCACCCTCCTCAAGCACCGACTCCTCTGCGACGAGCCGGCTACCCTCGACGAGCTACTGGTCATCGCTGACAAGTACGCCACTGCCGACTCCTCCATGAAGACCGAGCTCCGAGTGGACGCCTCGGGGAAAGTAATTGCTCTGGCTCCCAAGACGCCGGCTGGCGACCCTAACCGGCGCCCCTACCAGAACGACCACAAGCGCAAGGGCCCCATGCCGACTTCCTCCAGTCGGCAGGTGGCCACAGTTGAAGACGAGCAGCCCGAAGAGCGGCCCGCTCCCAAGAAGAAGGGTGGCCGGCCGCCCTGTCAACCGTCTTTCTCCTACGAGCAAGCACTCGACGCCCCTTGCAAGTTCCACAGTGGCGCGAAGCCGTCCAACCACACAACCCGGAAATGCCACTGGCTCACCCGCATCACCAAGGGCGAAGGGATGGTGCCGCCTCCGCCTCCCGGACTGCCGCCTCCAGCTCCCCAGCAGCCGGCGGCTCGGCCGGCGGTTGGGACCATCCAAGACGAATTCCCCGAAGAGCACGCCGCCTACGTCGTCTTCACAAGTCAAGCCGACGACAAGCGCAGCGGACGCCGACAGCACCAAGAAGTGAATGCAGTCTCCTCTAGCACCGCCGAGTTCATGCACTGGTCGGAAAAGCCAATCAGCTGGAGCCAGGCCGACCACCCAGAGGTGATGCCTTCGCCTGGCTCCTATGCGATGGTCTTGGACGTCACCCTCGCGACGGAGAGGCGAGCTGCCAGATTTTCCCGCGTCCTGATAGACGGCGGAAGCAGTATCAACATACTGTACCGCGATACCATGGACAAGCTGAACATCAAAGCGAAGCAGCTCATGCCAAGCCGCACCGTCTTCCATGGTATCATACCCGGCCTATCTTGCTCTCCAATCGGCAAGATCAAAATGGATGTTCTCTTCGGAGACAAAGATCATTTTCGCCGGGAAGCAATATGGTTCGAGGTGGTGGATTTGGAGAGCCCCTATCATGCACTGCTTGGCCGACCTGCTTTGGCCAAGTTCATGGCTGTGCCCCACTACGCCTACCTGAAGATGAAGATGCCGAGCTCGAAGGGGATCATCACGGTAGCCGGCGACTACAAGAAGTCCATCGAGTGTGCCATGGCCAGCAGCCGGCTAGCCGAGTCCCTCGTGGTGGCAGAAGAGAAGAAGATGTTGGAGCGGGTTGTGGCCATGGCCGGCAAGCAGCCAGCCTTGTCCCCCAACCCCAAGGATTGCGATGCGCAGGGCTCCTTCCAGCCTGCCAAAGAGACGAAGAAGATACCTCTGGACCCGGAGAACCTGGAGAGGTTCGCTGTGATTGGGGCGAACTTGGACAGTATATAGGAAGGCGAGCTCGTCGACTTCCTCCGTGAGAATCGAGACATCTTTGCATGGTCCCCAAAGGACATGCCGGGTGTCCCGAAGGATTTCGCCGAGAACATGCGAAGCCAGTCAAGCAACCCCTCCGCCGACTATCAGAAGAGAAGCGAAGAATTGTGGGAGAAGAGATAGCCCGGCTCCTTGCCGCCGGCTTTATCATGGAAGTGTTCTTTCCAGAGTGGCTTGCCAACCCAGTTCTGGTTCTGAAGAAGAATAACAAGTGGCGTATGTGTATAGACTACACTAGTCTGAACAAGGCCTGCCCAAAGGATCCATCTGCTCTGCCGCGGATTGACCAAGTGATAGACTCCACAGCCGGATGCGAGCTGTTAAGTTTTTTGGATGCATACTCAGGGTATCACCAGATCAAGTTGGACCCGGCTGACCGCCTGAAGACTGCCTTCATCACACCCTTTGGAGCTTTCTGCTACCTGACAATGACATTCGGCTTGAGAAATGCCGGTGCCACTTTTCAGCGTTGCATGCAGAAATGTCTCTTGAAACAACTCGGCAGAAATGCCCACGTCTACGTAGACGACATTGTGGTGAAGACAGAGAAGCGCGGTACCTTGCTGGAAGACCTGAAAGAAACATTCGCCAACTTGCGCCGATTCCAGATCAAGCTCAACCCCGAGAAGTGCGTGTTTGGAGTGCCAGCCGGCCAGCTGCTAGGCTTCCTGTTCTCCGAACGCGGCATTGAGTGCAACCCCGTCAAGATCAAGGCCATCGAGAGGATGGAGATTCCCACCAAGCTGCGAGATGTGCAGAAGTTCACTGGCTGCTTAGCCTCACTGAATCGTTTTATCAGCCGACTAGGAGAGAAGGCTCTCCCCCTATACCGACTCATGAAGAAGTCCACTCACTTTGAGTGGAATGGTCAAGCCGACCAAGCCTTCCATGAGTTGAAGAAAATGTTGACCACTCCGCCTGTCTTGGCTGCACCAACTGAGAAGGAGCCCATGCTCCTCTACATCGCCGCGACAAGCCGAGTCGTCAGCACTGTTGTTGTGGTCCAGCGCCCGGAGGAAGGCCGAGCTCAGCTAGTCCAGAGGCCGGTCTACTATCTCAGCGAAGTACTATCCATCTCAAAGCAAAACTACCTGCACTACCAGAAGATGTGCTATGGGGTGTACTTCGCTCCCAAGAAATTGAAGCCCTACTTCCAAGAGCACCCCATCACGGTCGTGTGCACTGCCCCGCTCGCCGAGATCATAGGCAGCCGGGATGCATCCGGCCGGGTGGCCAAATGGGCCATTGCCTTGGCGCCCTACACGATTTTCTATCAACCCCGCACCGCCATCAAGTCACAAGCATTGGCCGACTTCCTCGTCGACTGGGCCGAGACCCAGTACTTACCGCCGGCTCCCGACTCCACCCATTGGCGGATGCACTTTGACGGGTCCAAGATGCGCACCGGCTTGGGAGCCGGCATCGTCCTCACCTCTCCCAAAAGGAGACAAGCTCAAGTACACGCTGCAGATCCACTTCGCCGCCTCCAACAATGTCGCCGAGTACGAGGCGCTCGTACATGGGCTCCGGCTAGCCAAAGAACTCGGCATACGCCGGATCCTGTGCTACGGCGACTCAGACTTGGTGGTTCAGCAATCATCTGGCGACTGGGATGCCAAGGACGCGAACATGGCGAGCTACCGTTTCCTCGTCCAACAGATGAGCGGATACTTCGAAGGGTGCGAGTTCCTTCACGTGCCAAGGGCCGACAACGACCAAGCAGATGCCCTAGCACGGATCGGCTCCACCCGACAAGCCATACCGACTGGCGTCTCCCTCCAGCACCTCCTCAAGCCGTCCATCAAGCCGTCTCCAGAGTCGGATTCCATCTTTGTACCGCCTGCGCCAGAAACAGCCGGATCCGACTCGAGAAATCCCGCAGGCGGCACGGGGACTTCGACGACTGGCCCGGGGACTGCCGTAGTCGCACCCGGCCCGGGGACACGGCACAAACTTCGCCAAAGGTGCACTGGCACGTTTCTGCGCGACGCAGGGCATCCGACTGGACTTAGCGTCCGTTGCCCACCCGCAGTCAAACGGCCAGGTCGAGCGAGCAAATGGACTCATCCTCTCCGGCATCAAGCCGCGACTGGTTGTACCACTGGAGCGATCGGCCGGCTGCTGGCTCGAAGAGCTGCCGGCTGTCCTCTGGAGTCTGCGCACTACACCCAACAAGTCAACCGGCTTCACTCCATTCTTCCTTGTGTACGGTGCCGAGGCTGTCATCCCAACAGACATCGAGTTCGACTCGCCTCGGATCACCATGTACACGGAGGAGGAAGCCAAAGAAGCAAGAGAAGACGGCGTCGACCTACTGGAAGAAGGCCGGCTATTAGCCCTCAGCCAGTCCGCCATCTACCAGCAAGGGCTGCGCTGCTACTACAACCGCAAGGTCAAGCCAAGATCCTTCCAAGAGGGCGACCTTGTGCTCCGGCTGATCCAGCGAACAGCCGGCCAGCACAAGCTCTCGGCCCCTTGGGAAGGCCCTTTCGTCGTCAGCAAGGCACTCGGCAACGACTCCTACTACTTGATCGACGTGCAAAAACCAAGAGCACGCAAGAGAGACGACTCCGGCAAGGAGTCGGAGCAACCATGGAACGCAAACCTCCTAAGACGATTTTACAGCTAAAAAGCAGTATGTATCACGCTACCCTTTTTGTATTAAGTACAAACCAACAGGCCCCCCGAACAGTACTCGGGGACTGCCTTTTATTTATCTATGAATGACGAGTGTCATATCCATGAATGTATTATTACATTTCGAATTCTTGCCCGGCACCGGGTTCGACTAGTCGGCCCGGGGACTGGCCGCCTTGAGCTATATTGAAAGTTCTTCCTGAAGTCAGCAAAGTAGTGCGCCGGCTCCCAAGTCCTCTCTTGTTGAAAGTCGCAGCTCAAAGAACTGACTGTCTGACTAGCAAGAGAGAAGACAGAAAGGACGCCCACACGAAAAATGGCTAAAGAACAACTAACCTATATAGCAAAGAGACGGCCTCCAAATATGCCTGCCGGCTGTCAAAGCAGCCGGCTGGCCGGCTTCCTAAAAAACTTAGCTTTAGTCCAGCAGAGCTAAAGTACTTCCCCCTCCCCAATCGGCCAGGCACTCCCCAGCTACAGATTGCAGAGCAACTGTTTGACTGGGGAGGCGGCAACCAAGGGAGGGCGGCAAAGGAAAAAGCAGAAGGACAAAGAACCAAAAGTACAAGGAAAGGCCAATTGCATACGTTATATACATGAAAGCCGCCAACAGGCTGGCGACAGACTTAAATTTGAATACACCCAGTGGGTGGAATTGTGCAGACTTAACCAAACATTGTTCAAAAGTAACAAGACAGGAAAACAAAAGAAAGAAGACTAGGGCGCGACATGAAGGCCGAGCTGGTCGGTGAAGGCGGCCTCGCCGGCTGAAGGAGTGGCCGCCTAGCTGGTCCCGGCTTGACCACCTCCTGCGGCAGGAGACGCACTCGCGCGCGACGTAGTGCTGGAGGCGCGGTCAGGCTGAGGCTGGCCGGCTACTCCACCAGCCGGCTCGGCGTCTTCACCCTCCTCCTCCTCCTCTTCGCCCTCATCGCTGGAGTCGATCTCCTCCGCCGAGTCCTCACCATGCGCCGGGTCCAGCCCGAACCACTCTTCCGGCTGGGCGACTCCATTGTCGTCCACCTCGGGGGCGAAGACGTTGGTGTCGGTGTAGTCGGCGATCGCCGAAGCCCGCCGAATGATGGCCGGCCGCGCCGGCTCCAGCTCCGTGTCGGCTTGCTGCCGCCAGGTAGCCAGCTGGTCCAGGTTCAGGCCGGGATACCAGGCCTTGACGAACTCCAGCGCCCGCCTGGCACCGGAGCGAGCCGCCGACGCCTTCCAAGCCTCGAAGCGGCCGACTGCGACCTCCAGCCAGTCGGCGGTCCGAATGGGGGTGCGAGGGACCACTTGGCCGGGCTAGAGGGCGGCCAAGACCTGTGACCCGGCACGCTGAAGCCGGCGGAGCAGCAGGTGAGCCGGCTGGATGCGAGCCTGGATCGCCAGGAGCTGTTCCTCCAGCGAGCGGCCGGCGGTTGGCGAGATCTCGAAGCCGGCTTGCCTCTTCGCTTGGCGACGCGCCTCAATGGCCTGGTTGGCGGCAGTTGAGTAGCCAGGGAAATACTCTGCGCGAAGAAGAAAGGAAGAGAAGAACACCAAAATCAGAAAAAGAAGCCAAAGTGGCAGATGGCAAGAAAGGACGAAGAGGTAGACGGCTTACCGTCAACCAGATCCTCGATCTGGCCATAGCCGGAGACCAGAGTCTGCCTGGCCTCTGCCCAGCCGGCCGCCTCCGTCTCGAACTCGACCTGGAGGGTGGCTTCGCGATCCTGCGCAGCCTTCAGCGCCGCCTTGTGGCCATCCTCCTGGTCGGCCAGCTTCTTGACCAGGCGGTCGCGCTCCTGCACCAAGGCGGCGAGCTCGGCATCCTTGGCACGAAGAGCAGTCTGGGACTCCCCCAGCTGTGCCCTCAGACCGGCGTTGGCCGCTGCAGGAACGGAAGAAGAAGAAGAACAATAAGAAATCGTCAAGGAAGATCCGAGCCGACTGCTCAGCAGTCGGCCCGAATCTCGGGGTCTACACCCAGTGGGTGCGCTGACGCGCCCCCACATGAGATAAAGATCAAGCCACGTACCTCGGCTCTCAGTAAGGTCGGCAGTCTTCTGAGTCAGCTCCCGAGCCTGGGAGTTGAAGGCGGCTGCTCGAAGGTTGTGGTAGTCCTGCAAGATGGACAGAAGACCAAAGTAAGAACAAAAACAGCAAAGGCAAATCCTCCAAGAAGTTCCAAGCCGCCTGCTCAGCAGCCGACTCGGAACTCGGGGACTACACCCAGTGGGTGCGCTGACGCGCCCCCATGAAAGAAATCAAGATCAAGGGAAGAAATCAAGTTCGAGAAGAAACAAGACGGGAATACTAACCCGGATGGCTGCCCGCGTTGCGAGGAATTCGTCGGTGAACTGCCTCAGCGCCGCGGCTTGGCTTTGGAGCCGGGTCCGGACGTCTTGTGCAGCCACGTTCACTACGGCTGTCCCTCCGCCTGGCGTCAACCCCGAGGTAGCGGTGGCCGCCCCCGCGTCTCGGGCCGACGAGCTGGAGCCCACGGCCGGCTGTGGCTCCGACGCAGCCTTCTGCGGCTCCGACGCGGCCTTCCCCGCACGCCGGCTTGGCGGAACCCGGACCGCCACCTCAGCCCCCGCGGCCGGCTCGCCCTCCGCCGACTGTGCATGCGGCGAATCAGGCCGGCCGCCTTGGGCCGCCCCAGTTGGCTGGGTCGGCTCCGGCCCCTTCTCCAAAATGACGACGTCGTCGCCGCTTCCTCCCGGCCCCGGCGGGGAGCCGCTGGCTCCCCCTGGCGAGGGCTCCATGTCCCCAGGCGCCATGGCGCGCAGGGGGGTGACCATCAAAGCCTCCCCTGCCGCCGCCGCGGCCTCAGCCTCAGCCTGGGCCCTGGCTGCGGCCTCGGCGAGTGCCTTCGCCGCCTCTTCCTCCCGAGCCGCCTGGGCAGCGGCTGCCTTCCGTGCCTCCGCCTCCCGTGCCTCCTGCTCCTCCCGCACCTCCCGCGTGTTCCTTTCCGTCGCCTCCTGGAGGGCGGCGCGGGGGTCCACGCGGCGGGTGGTGCTCCCAGAGCCCCCTGGCGACTCGACGACGGAGCCGGCAGCCGCCCGCTCAAGTGACAACGGAGCTCTGATCGTCGAAGAAAAGGACGAGAGTTCAAGAACCACCAAAGAAAGAAAGAAAGAAAAGAAAGAAAGAGAGCACATAGAGAAAGAGAACTTACGCCGACACGGTCTGCGGCTGCTTCACCACTTTGCGAAAGCGAGCCGCCTTCGCGGCTGCCTCTTCCCGCCTGGTGGCTGCCGCCCCGCCCCTAGGCTTCTTCGTTCGGCTGCCGAACTAGCCCTGGGCGGCGCGACGCTTCTGGCCTCCACCCCGAGCAGGCTGCGCGCCGAAGGAGCCCGCGCCGAGTCCGGATGCCGGCTGGCGGCGCGGGACGGCTTCGGCTTCATCATCGTCCGGCCAGTCGTCGAAGGTAGCAGTGAACCCGGAGCCGCCTGCTTCGCCGCCGGCTTGGCCACCGGCCGGCTCAATGGCGTCGTCCATATGGACCGCCCCCAGGTCGGGGTCCTCCAGGTCGTGTTCGGTCCGGTCGGGGACGAAGCGGCGCTCCACGTCTGTCCCGCCGGCCGGCCGAAGCAGAGGACTCTGTCAAAAGAACAAGCCGACTAAGTTAGAGTCGGCCCAGAGGAACTCGGCAACAAGGCTGAGAGAGAGAGAGAAAAAGAGACAAGGGGAGCGTACCGTAGGCGGAGGATTGGCACGGCTATATGGCTCCTTGCCGAATTGCCACTCTTCAGAGAGTTGGCAGTTGGAGAGGTAGTTCACCATGTAGGCGACCTCATGGCGCGGCATCTCCTTGGTGCACATTCGGCTCGGATCGAGCTGGCCGCTCATCTGACAGATCAGATGAGGCCGGCTCTGGAGCGGAAGAACCCGGCGCGTGACGAACGCGGCCAGGAGGTCGGGCCCCATCAGGCCCTCCGACGGGACCATCACCCGCAGTCGGGCGATGGCGGCGTTTCCTGCCTGCGACAGCGTCACAGCCCGGAAGGACCACTGGGGCAGCCTGCCCGCCGGTGGGCCGGCTACGTAAGCCGGCAGGTTGATGTAGTCGCCCCGTGGAGCGATGTTCCGCACGTAGAAGTACGACTTCTGCCACTTCTTCACCGATTGGATTAGCGTAATGACGGGGAAGGGGTTGTCGGCGCCCGATCTCCGCGACGCGATGAAGGCGCCAGTATGAGCCGGCACGCCCTTGCTACGCGTGCCCAGCTTCGACTGGAAAAGCTCCCCCCAGAGCTCAAGGGTGGGGAGGACGCCGAGATAGCCCTCGCACAGGGTGACGAAGGCAGACAGCAGCACCACCGCGTTGGGGGTGAGATGGTGCGGCTGGAGCTGATAGAATTCGAGCCAGGAGCGGAAGAAGGCGCTCACTGGCAGGCCGAAGCCGCGCAAGAAGTGCGAGCGGAAGACCACCCGCTCGCCCTCCTGCGGCCTCGGCGAGATTTTCTTCGCCGGCGCGAGGCGGACTCCACTTTGTCCGCGCCGGGCAGCCGCCGCGTGTCGCGGAGGAAGTCGACATGGTCGTCATGGACGATGGAGCCGTCCCAATCCCCGCCAAGCTGCTCTACGTGGGGAGGCATGGAGAGAGCTAGCACGGCGGCGGAGGAGCGTGCGGTGGAAGAGCGCGGCGGCGAGGCGCTGTCGCAAGAACGAGCGAGGGAAGAAGACGGTGGAAGTAGGAGGAGCGTGCGAGGGCCTGCCGCCCTCCACCTCCCCCTACTTATAGCCTCACGAGGCCGAAGAGGCCGGACGTGGGGGGGAGACGTGGGATTAACTGCGCCCACTCCCCCCACGTCTCGCGATTATTGCGCATAAATGCGAGCCGAAACTGCCGCACGGAACGTGCGGGCGGTTTCGGGATACAAAGGATCCGCGCCTGGGCCGGGGCGCGGACGTGGCGGGCCCCCTCCCCGCGGCGACGTCCCGTCACGCGCGTGGGCTGGCAGGCTTTCCGGCCACGTGGTTCGACGACGGCCCGTGGCCAGCCCGCGGCCCGGTGCACGTGCCTGCGGGTTCCCACCCTCCGACTCCAGAAGATTTCGACTCAGGCAGCGCGCCGGACCAAGGCCGGCTCCCTGCTGCCGGCTTGTCAAGATAGCAAGCTGATCGAGCTTCTCAACCCCTACTCCACCTTGAAGCCCCATCAGCTTCGGGGACTACTGTCGGAGTAAATGGCCACAGGTAGCCTAACCGACTACCCCTGGTTCTTCAGAAAAATTATCGGGCCTTTGGGCCTTCAAGCATTCCAAGCATTTGGGCCGCCTTCCCTGGCCGGTTACCCCTGAAGCCGACTCCCGGAAGGCGACCCAGCCTCGAGCAACCTCTCCCCAGGACGACTACGGGGTGGCCGACTCCAAGAAGCCGGCCAAGAAGGACGCCGGCTCCTAGCAGCCGGCCGAGACCACAACCACCAAAGCTGTTCCCACATAACGACGACATGACAGGGTGTGGCCACAGTGCGGCCCACTACCCCCGAAGCCCGAGGCGGGCGTGGCTACAGGAGGCCGTACGGGACGGCCGTCTCCCGTGCGGCTCGGCACTGTAGCCATGCTAGCCTTGACGTCAACCACGACCAACTCCCGTACGGCCCAAGGACTACGGGCCCCTTTAGCCAGAGAGAGGCGTGAAGGCGGCCCGACCTTTCCCAGTCGGCCAAGAGCATAGCCGGCCTCTAGAAGCCGGCTACTCCCTTCCTCGAAGCGGGAGCCCCATTAAGAAGACAAGACGAGGTAAGGCTACAGTGATAGCCCCCGAGGCGGCCCACTGTAGCCACGCTTACCTCGACAAAGCCCTCGTCATCACAGGCGAGGCTACAGTAAGCAGCCGCCGACAAGACCCTAGGCGGTGGGGCCGGCCTGTCGACCAAGCAGCCGGCAGCCGGCGGGACCCAGCAGCCGGCGGAGAAGCCGGCGAGCGTAGACACTGATGGCTGGGACCAGCTCCCAGTCGGGTTACCATTGTACCCCCGGGGGGTAGGCGTATATAAACCCCCCGGAGCACCCATGCAAAGGGTTCACACCTAAGCATAGTTGGCCTCTGAACATAGAGTTGCCTTCTAAGATAGCACACACACCATAGATAGAGAGAAGCAAGAGCTAGCCTTGTTCTTCTTCTCCCTTGATCTCAACAGCTCTAGGAGCGATTGTAGCTACCTTTTATCGATCTAGTGATCATGCGGAGACCCCGCAGAGCAGGACTAGGGGTGTTATCTCCACGGAGAGCCCCGAACCTGGGTAAGATTCGCCGGCGTGCATGTCTTCGCCTCATCCCGTTTCCGGGCACCGGCGACGTTTTATTGGCTCCCACAATGATAAGCCATCCCTTGGCATATGTCGCACCAACCACCCGACACCAAGCAATGATCATTACATAGGCATCACGTCCAAGATTAGTAGACTGATTCCTGCCTGCATCTAATACTGTTACTCCACACATCGACCGCTATCAAGCATGCATCTAGTGTATTAAGTTCATGTAGAAACGGAGTAATGCATTAAGAACGATGACATGATGTAGACAAGATCTATCTATGTAGAGACAGACCCCATAGTTTTATCCATAGTAGCAACGATACATACGTGTCGGTTCCCTTTCTGTCACTGGGATCAAGCACCGTAAGATCGAACCCACTACAAAGCACCTCTTCCCATTGCAAGATAATTAGATCAAGTTGGCCAAACAAAACCCAAATATCGGAGAAGAAATACGAGGCTATAAGCAATCATGCATATAAGAGATCAAAGAAACTCGAATTACTTTCATGGATATAAAAAGATAGATCTGATCATAAACTCAAAGTTCATCGATCCCAACAAACACACCGCAAAAGAGTTACATCATATGGATCTCCAAGAGACCATTGTAATGAGAATTCAGAGAGAGAGAGAGAGAGGAAGCCATCTAGATACTAACTATGGACCCGAAGGTCTACAAAGAACTACTCACGCATCATTGGAGAGGCACTAATGGAGGTGGTGAACCCCATCCGAGATGGTGTCTAGATTGGATCTGGTGGTTCTAGACTCTGCGGCGGCTGGACAAATATTTCATCGACTCCCCTAGGGTTTTGGGAATATTGGGGTATTTATAGAGCAAAGAGGCGGTCCAGGGGGCACCCGAGGTGGGCACGACCCACCAGGGTGCGCCTGGGCCTCCAGGCGTGCCCTGGTGGGTTGTGCTTTCCTTGGAGCACCCCTGGGCGCAGCCAGGGCCCATTAGGTGTCTTCTGGTCCAAAAAAATCTCCGTGAAGTTTCGTTGCATTTGGACTCCATTTGGTATTGATTTCCTGCGATGTAAAAAACATGCAGAAAATAGCAACTGACACTTGGCACTATGTCAATAGGTTAGTACCAAAAAATGATATAAAATGATTATAAAACATCCAAGATTTATAATATAACAGCATGGAACAATCAAAAATTATAGATACATTGGAGATGTATCAGCATTCCCAAGCTTAACTCCTACTCGACCTCGAGTAGCTAAGTGATAAAAACTGAATTTTTGATGTGGAATGCTGCCTATCATGTCATATCATAATTCTTTTCTTTATAGCATGGACATTTGGACTTTTATATTGTTCAAAGCAATAGTCTAGTTTTGACATGATAATTTAAATACTCAAGCATATCAACAAGCAACCGTGTCTTTCAAAATATCAACGCTAAAATAAGTTATCCCTAGCCCATCATGCTCAATCATTGATCCATTCATGAAACACACTCGCATATTAGCTACACCCAATACTCAAGTATGATCATATTGCCTCCCAGTTGGTGCTGTTATAAGAGAAGATGGAGACTCAAATTCAAAAATAAAAATTGCATAAAGTAAAAGAAAGGCCCTTCGTAGAGGGAAGTAGGGATTTTTAGAGGTGCCAGAGCTCAAAGCGGAAAATTTAGAGATAAAAACATTTTGGGAGGTGTATCCTTCCCACCAATGAAAACGACTTAGAGTTCCCAACACTTTCCATGCTAGATATATCATAGGCAGTTCCCAAACAGAAAATAAAGTTTATTCCTTTTTCAACCATACTTTCACTTTCCATGGCTAGCCGTATCCACGGTTGCCCTCCATACCAACACTTTCCAAGGAATTTATTATTTGACAACATAAAGTAAATTAATTTTTCATCTCGGGACTGGGCATCCCTAATACCTTTGCCTTACTCTTGTGCAAAGACCAGTGAATAAACACTCATCGTGAGAATAACACATCTAGCATGGAAAATATTAGCCACCCATCACCGCTCCGCGAGCAAAACGAACACACAAAAGAGAAGTTCATTTTGAAAATTAGAGATGGCTCATACAAATTTGCTAAGAATGGCAAAAGAATACCGCATATAGGTAGATATAGTGGACTCATGTGGCAAAACTGGTTTAAAGGTTTCTGGATGCACAAGTAGAGATCATACAATACAAAAAAAAAGACACATCCGTGACATTTTGGGCCGAACGGAAAAAAATTGTGTCATGCTGATGACACTTCTATGACGATAATTGTGACAAAACCCGGTATCATCATAGATGTGGTGGGCTCCTACTTCTATGACAAAAAATCATGACCGAAAATGGGCTTTTCGTCCTGGGCGGGCCGGAGACGCAGCTGCATGACATTCTTTGGGCCGTCCATGACGGAAAAAACCATGGTAGAAGCGAGGCAAGGAAAATATTAGGGAGTTCCCGGTTACGGTGGGTCGTCGGAGCCGAGCGATGCACGGAGGTCTGCGCGTTTCTCTCGTACACGTACGCGCATGGGTGTGAGGCGTTGGGCTCTAACTGAACCCGAGCGAGGCGTTCGCCTACTGAAACCGAGCGATTGCACTACAGGCTACGCGTTACTAAACCCGAGCGATCGATCGATGGCTATTAACTGAACCCGATCGAGCGATTCCTTCGCTACTGCTGCTAACTGAAGCCGATCAAACCTGCTGCCTCTTGATGAACAGTCAGCGTTGTTGAGGGGTTGGATGAAAAGTTCCCGGTGGGGGGGTGGATGAACAGGACCCTGTGGTAGTAGAGGCCGTTGCCGCTACATGAACAGGAGCCCGATCGGTCGAGCCGGTTGGGGGTGGATGAACAGGACCCCGTGGAGGGCTGGATGAACAGGATTCGGTGGAGGGCTGGTTGAACAGTAGCCGGTGGAGGGCTGGATGAACAGTAGCCCATGGAGGGGTGGTTCAACAGGACCCCGTGGAGAGGGCTGGTTGAACAGTAGCCGGTGGAGGAGCGGTGGAGGCTGGATGAACAGGAGCCCATGGATGAACAGTCGCAGGTGGAGGCCGGAGGAGGTCGACGGTGGATGAAGGGTAGCACGTGGAGGCTGGAGGAGGTCGATGGTGGAGATGAATAGTATCCCATGGAGTCCCGTTTTGCGGTACGCCACACCCCTCCCGATGAACAGGACCCCCGTTTCGACTGTATCACTCCAACACAAGTTCGTTTCCTCTGTTTTGCGGTACGCCACACCCCTTCTGATCAACAGGACCCTCGTTTCGACCGTAGGAGGTCCAAGAGAAATCTGTTTCCTCCGTTTGCGGTACACCAGACCCCTCCCGATGAACAGGATCCCGTTTCGACTGTGGCCGGTTGAACACGAGGCCGTTTCCTCCATTTTACGGACGCCAGGCCTCGTTTCGATCGGCTGTTCCGTCCAAGCCGGTTGGCTCCCGATGAACACGCCGTATTCCGTTGCCTCTCGATGAACACGACGCATTCCGTTGCCTCCCCATGAACACGACGATGACGCAGTTTCTCCGTTCCGACCCAGCCATGTACACGAGCCCTGGCCATACGTATGCGTGAGTAGGCATTCGAGACCCCACTTGTATGTACGTACGCGGCTGTATTTACTTTCTTGCACCCTAGTTGTACGTACGTGTACATGCTACGTGCGCGCCTCTACTACGACACGTGCCCTTCCTTACACGGCCACGGTTAATCCCTGCAGCCTGCAGACAGACCGATCATATGTACGTACACGTTCATGACCAGAATGACAATGCTACGTACGCTTCGACCAGGTGGGTCCTGACTGTCAGGCACTTCCTTGCGTGCGAAGATGTAGCTGGTGGGTCCCAGCAGTCAGGGGGCGAATCATTTTTTTGCACGTAATATGGACAGACTTCCTTGCGTATGAAGATGTAGCTGGTGGGTCCCAACGGTCAGGGGGAAACATTTTTTCACGAAATACGATGGCCCGTCCGGTGGGTGCCTGCTGTCAGGTGGAGGAATCATTATTTTGCGCGTAATGAGGAGGCACTTCTTTGGTGCGGCCATGGACCCAGTTGTCAGCCTCTCCACGTATAGTACTGTTCCGATGGAAGTCGTTCCTTGACCACATTGACCACGCCGCGCTGAGAGCACCAAGGCGGTGGACGATGGCGAGGCCTAGGAAGGGGACGACACGGAGCCAGGGAAGACGCGGCAGTCGATGCCCACGCGGAGAGGAGTACGATGGTTCACTGGTTCGGCTTCGGTGTGAGGCTGCCGTCGTCGCAGAATAACAGGGGTGTGGGTGAGTGGATGGCTTGGCCAGCGGTGGGAGTATTAGGAGGTGGTGAGGCCTCCGTGGTAGCACAGCCGGCCACGGGAGGCAAGAGCACGCGGTGGTTTGGACGGCTTGGCCAGCGGTGGGAGTATTAGGAGGCGGTGAGGCCTTCGTGGTAGCACAGCCGGCCACGGGAGGCAAGAGCACGCGGTGGTTTGGACGGCTGGAGCAAGAAAATCAGAGGTTGAAGAAGCAGGACGACTATTGGATGTTAACAATCCAATGGTCACTGGTGATAGAATCGTTTGTTGACTAAGTTGACAAAGCCCTCAGTTTGCGTCAACTTAGTAGGCCCACAAGTCAGCCTCCCACTATGGTGGGTCCTAGCTAGCAGGGGGAGTATTCATTTTTTGTGCGTAATAAGGAGGCACTTCCTTGCGTGCGAAGATATAGCTGGTGGGTCTGACCTGTCAGCGGGAGTATTCATTCTTTTGGCGTAATAAGGAGGTACTTTCTTGCGTGCGGCCATGGACCATGTGGGTCCCAACTGTCAGCCTCTCCATGTACATCCCTCTTCCGGTGTTGTCGTTTGTTGACAACGTTGACCACACCATGCCGAGAACACCAGCGCGATGGACGACGGCGAGACCCAAGAAGGGAATGACCCGGAGGCGGCGAAGCCACAACAGTGGAGGGATGTGGATGAGTAGAGGGATGGCCTGGCCAGCGGTGGGAGTAGTAGGGGGCAGTGAGGACTACGCGGCAGCACAGCCGGCCACGGGAGGCGGGAGCAGGCGGTCCCGCCGACGCTGGATTTGGCGGTTGGAGCAAGAAGATCAGAGATTGAAGAAACACGATGGCCGTTGGATTGACATCCAACGGTTACGTCTGCTAGAATCGTTTGTTGACGTATATAATAAGTAAAAAAATTGCATACGTGTCAACTTAATAGGCCCACAAGTCAGACCATTCCCTATTTTTAATAATTTATATATAGCTCATTGCAACTTCTTATGCAATTTATTGTAGTCCGTTTTTTTGTTGGCCAGGGACAGGGTTAAAAATTTAAACAAAATTTTGCATTCCAAACTATTTTTAATACCAAAATGTCGAGCCAGATTTAAAGTACTTTGAAGATAGATTTAAATTAGGTTAAAGCCCAGTGAAATAGGAATCTGAAAATGTGAAAAAAAATCAAAAATTATAAAGTAATTGCCAATTTGTCATCTGTTTTTATATTTACAACACATTTCATATTAGTTTCAAGATTTGTTGGCGTGTGGAAAGAGTTGCAGCCCATCAGGGCGTAGAAAAATAAGTAGGCCTGGATTGGGTATTCTTCAAAAAAAATAAAGTGGGCTCATTTTCACAAAGAAAAAATAGTTGGGCTGGTCATATGGTGAACATAAAATATAAGCCTGGGCTAGACGGGCCACAGCCCAGTTGAAACACTGCTTCGTCTCAACAATAACAAAAAAATACTGCTCGAGCAGCTACGTCCCAGGTGTCAGCCGATCTTGTGTTGTTCTCTTGTCTATTGACTATATACGCTGACAATGTCGTGGGTCCCAGATGTCAGGAAACCACTAGGAGGAAGCATTTTCTTTTTCCATACGCTAATAATGGAGTATATATAACAAAAAAATGAGGAACTTCCTTGCGTCCGGCCATGGACATGGTGGGCCCCTACTGTCATCCTCTCCACGTACAGTCCTCTGCCAATTCCTGTTGTTTGTTGACCATGTTGACAACGCGAGAGGGCGGCGCCGCGGCGAGCGCACCAAAGTGCGCGGAGGACGATGGTGAGGCATTGGACATCGGCGTTAACGATTTAGGAGACGGTGGGGCGGCGATGCGTGCACTGAGGCGCAGCCAGCCGTGGGAGGCGGAAACAGGACAGAAGAAACACGACAGAATGTAAAAGCAGCAGGAGTACTTAACAACCTTAACTGAAACTAGTAGGGGCACTTAACAACCATAGCTGAAAGCAGTATGAGTACTTATACAGGTTCAACCGTACAATACACGCCTCGAATAGTGCTACTTTGCCTACAGTTAACCAAGGGTGAGGCCGCCAAGCCCCAGGACAAGGCCCATACGCCACCCCGCGCATCCACAACCTTCTGAAAGCGGCTTCATCTCGCAATGTGGTCAATAAACAGTATATTTGCTTTAGAGCCATGGAAAAGCAGGAACATAATCATCTGTCCTATTCTCCAAGATGGACGGGCCATCATTATTTGAGACCACCCATGAATAAGTATATTTTCACCTCCAAGGGGAAGGAGTAGGTCGACATAAACATCATGCCGTGACAAAGCGCAAGTCTAACCCGACCATGGTCAGGCATCTGTATAGGAACAATAGAACTGGGCAGTTTCTGTTTCAAGAAGCTCATAGCTGTAAAACTGTGTATAAGCAAGAGTTTATGAACAACATATATAACAGAAAACAGCTCGTACCATAAGTTTCTCGACACAGTTGGACCTGTTCAACGAGTGCAGCAGTGGTACACATATCCCATGTGCCCTTCCACCATTGAAACGCCCCACAAGGACCTCAAGACGATCAATAAAGTGCAGGAACTTGTGGATTTCATCCCATTCAACTTCAGTGCCATCAGTAACAGTCGAGTTCTTACAGAATAACAAACGAGTTACCTGCTTAACCTTGAAAAAACATACACGTGCCACTAATTATAAGAAAATATTAGTTAGAAGTAGCATCTTCGTGAGAGATTCGTTGCTACTTCTAAAGTTAAATTGTTATTAATTATACATAATAGGTGGATTAAGAAGTAATCGAGGCAACAAGCAAGAACCAGATACAAAACTAACATGGATTAACAATTGGAACGACGTCGGGGTGGAAGATCGCAGTGAAGATGAGACCAGGTTCTGCTATTTCCATCAAAATTCATGCGCCAACTTTCAGTCTGTAACACTTGAGAAAGTTTATCCAAGTTCGGCCATAAAAAAAGCAGTGATCTTCTTGGTTCATGAACCCAACTCGGAACTTATATCCATGGCTTGTCTTCACTGTGACCATTTAACTGGTGTATTCAGTTATGGCAAGGCCAATCATCTTGAGTACATGTGTTCTGGTAGAGCAAGGAATGCACTACTGGAAAAATAATATGAGAACGCAATGTATTCCCTATCCAAATCTACAAATAATTTCCTCCTTCACGTCAGTGTTGACCATGGTACTAGTGCCTTTGATGCATATATAGCAATCCAAATTTCCAAATTAGTTGACAACATGTTCAAAAAACCCCACCCTCCCAGATAGGAAAGAGGATTCTATGAACATACTGTGCGCGTATTAAAATCCTGTGTTAGGATGAGAAGGAACAAGTGTGGCGTCTCCCCGAGGGCGCAGAAACCTGTAGGGTCCTCGCACTTTGGGCACTGCAAATGAAACACACTAGATTCAGTAGGAAGAAAAATGCATCAACGGCGGCGGCTGCCATCCTAGGATTACCCGCGACCAAGGGACTTGGATTTATCGGGGATGGATGAAGAATTCGTACCAGGTTCTCCATGAGAAAACCCTATGCAATTGCCGAGCGGGGGTTTTCTCTGAACAAGAAGACGAGGGAGAAGGGGATTCAGGCCCAGTGAAATATTGCCGCTTCGTCCGTCCAGCTTATTGCTAAAGCTGGAAAGGTGGGTTTTTTTGTGATTTGACGGATCATTGGGCATTACTGCGGCGCTACGACCGGGGTGTGTCTACTGTGCAGCTGTGCACTCTAATTTGGTGCATATGGCACGTGGACCTTGTTGCCAGATGCCCCACATATCAGCGAAAGGAAGTAGAAAGACAGGAGTAACTAGTTACACATAAATATATTTTTGACAGAGAGATACTCCCTCTGTAAAGAAATATAAAAATCTTCTATATCACAACTTTATACATAAGAAAAATCAAGGGGAATATATATATAACATATATAATTATAAAAACAGAGTTTTTTAACACAGTATAGACGAGTTGGTGATGATGGTGTGCCTGCCATCCTGCAATATAGGCCGTCTGATTTATATCTAACGGATAGGAATGAAACTATGGAAATTTTGCAAAAAGGTACCCACACACCTCTCCATATTTGCAAATAAGGCCTTCCCTTGTTCATCCTTTTCTCTCACAAGATAGAATACTCATACAAATGCATCTTGATGTTACGTGCAACGCACGGGCATTATGGGGGTTCAGCTGAGAATATAATACTCAGACCGCCTCACGGTTCTGGACTTTGGGCCACAGGCCGGTGGGCCTGCATGTTTGGGGGCCCATGTGTTCTACCTCAGCGCTTTTCATATTGCAAGCGATCACGATGCTGGTTTTAGATGCTGTCGCAAGGCGAATACACAAAATTAAATAAAGCACGGCACCTGTTTGAATGAAATCGAACGACCGTTCCTAACCAGCAATCAGAGTTGCAATTCTATCAACTATATACCATGTGATAAATAATACTGTCGTACTACTTATACGCACAGGACACTTGTTTCACCATGCCGGATTATTACATCAAAAATCTCTCAGAGGATAGATCAGTTCAGTAGTTGCGTGCTGCTACTGAAGAATTTCAAAGTTGATTTGGACCAGCTCTCCTTGCCGAGAAAGTTCGATTTTGACATCATCCCCTATCGCAAGTTATGATTTTGATTTGAACCTTGACCATCCTTTAGCATCAATCATCATGTGACCATCCTTTGTACTTACGGTATATTGAGCAGGTGCATTCACACCAAGGCTGCGCATGGTAAGAGAAACTTGGCCACGGTCGCCTGGATTGTTGAACAACTCCCTCATTGCTCTAGGAATTCTCTGTTTGCAAACAAGAAGACATACACAAATAGTTAGATCAACACAGTGAATCATGTGAAACAACATGGAAAGAAAAAAGAACGAAGCACTTGGGCAGCCAATGCTTACCAAGAAGGTGGACATGTCGGTTTTTAAGGACTTTGGTATATGAAGTGCGACCGGCAGCCCAGTATGTTGCCGATGCAACTGCTAGTTTTGTTGCCGCTGCACGGGCCGGAGCAGATACAAGTGCAAGTGTTGGTGCAGGTGCCGAGGCCATTGCTGGTGCCCGTGCCGGTGCGACTGGTAGTGCCGCTGCTACTGCCGGAGATGGTGCTCCTTGTGAAGCTGGTGCCGGTGTTGATGCCCGATCCTCTGGTAGATTAGCCTGATCTGCTGACGCGGTCAGTGCCCAATCCTCAGCTAGATCAGATTGAGCTGCTGCCGCTGTCAGTGCTAGAGCAACTGCCGGTGCTCGATCTGTTGCTGAAGGTGGTACCGATGTGCGAGACAGCGGCGATCGTGTTTGGTCTGCTATGATCAACTTTCTAACTTGATTAGGCTCCGTGACCGTTATCCAGTATTTTTCTTCATTTCTCTTAAATGCGAGAAGGACTAATTGTGGCGTGTTTGTTAAACCAAACTGCAGTTCATCATAGGAATTCAGCTTGTACTCAGACAACAGACTGATCCAATTTTTTCTATTAATATAAGTGATGGACAGTGCCTTCGTTACTGACACGACATAAGAAGTGAAACCTGCAAAAATAGCCATCGTAGAGCAAACCAAATGGTTTATTCTGTGAGGAATGTCACATGACAAAACCTGCATCGTAAAATTGCAGCAAAAGAAAGAAAACATGACATTAAATCAATAAGATTTAGACAGTAAATCAATAAGATTTACTTGATGTGACACGAGTGAATCCTTACCAGGAAATCACTATGTTGAAGAACTAAACAGAAGATTGACCGTCCAACTACGCGTGCATGCAGGGCCCCCGCCTACTCCCACAAGCATGACAGTCCAAAGGTCATGACAAATCGTATGGACCGAACATCCATGGGACTGGAAATCCTGGTGGGTGCGATAAACCCTGCAATGCATACAGATATTGGAGTGTAACCATAATTGATAAACTGTCCTCACAAAAAAGAAGATCTGGATACTTCAAAGTATACAGGCTGAATTGAGTGGACAGACATTAACATAGACTATTGTCATGACTCACCACACATCAAAAATGGCAGTACTAAACTATGCAGGGTTCACAAACACAAATCAAGTACTGAACAATAGTACTTACTACAGACAAGCAAAGTTGCACTAATTAAACTCTGCAAACTATTTCTTGCCACCGACCTACGGGATGAACCCCGCACAACTGACTAGGCCATGGACTTCATGAGAGATGTCTACCTGCACCATCACCATCTCGTCAACCTTGGAGAACCTAACAGAGTGGTCTTTCCACTCATAAACATGACGATGAAGACATGCCGCATCAGATTTGTCGGGAAGCTTTACTAGAACCACATCCTTCGTTATCGAAGGCATAGCCAGGAAATTGTTGTGGTCAAGTACAGCCTCGAGAACACGCCTGACAACAATGCTACAGGAAAACACTAGTTCAGGACACGTGGCGACAAGGACACAACCGCTGGATAGTTTAGCAGTAGAACTCATCCTCAGGTCTTCCAGTTCACACGGCATGACTTTGAGAACTTCATCTCCACCGCGGACCTGGTTCTAATTCGAACAGAAACCAGATATTTTATTACTACCTCCGTTCAGAAATATAAGATGATGTTCGATATTTTACTCCATATATGACTACATATACGCACAGAAATAAGTGAACAAAGATACTAGAACATGTCTTCAAAGGCATGAGAGCAGAGGGATTACATGCAATATCCATAACACAAGTTACTGAGGCAAATATACCGTCTTCAAAGGTAGCATTGATGTTCATAAAGTAGTTGAAAGTGGTCTATAAGAAATCAGTGTCAACCTCTCGCATGTTTTGGTCAAAAGAGGAATTTAGAAACGTCATTTGGCACACAAAAATCACATGCAAGATCACCCAGAAAGTTGTACTACTAGTACTAGTACTGCGTGTTAGATGAAAAAACACGATCAAGATCGAGAAAAAGAATGTCAAGAATAGATATTACCTGGACTTGCTTAATGAGGGATCCTGGAGAGGGGGCTTGGACAGGGCGATGGCTTTGAGCTTGTCTGCGGTAGTCTCGGCGGGGTGCTTGCGCTTCTTCATACCATGAGCCTCGACAGTTTTGGCTAGAGCCATAGACATCACTTCGGCCGGTGCTCCAGCGTCCATCAAGAAACTGTCAAATAGAAATAAAAGAAAAGAAACCATAATCACAAACCCAAAAGAAGAACAAAGAGGGAGTTATAGGATCAGTCTCGGGGTTGCAAGACTGGGCCTTGGCCATAATCAACACCATTGATGCGCTCACCTTTCCTTCTTTGGGAGAGAAGAACAATGGCAGAAGCAGGTCGGGGTTTTCTTAAAGAAATGAGGAACAAGATGAGGGAGAAGCGAGTGGGGGTTTTCTTCAAGAGAGGAAGCTGAGAGAGAAGAGTGAAATGATGGTTGCTTCATTCGTCCAACTTACTGCTGGAAAGGAGGGGGTTTTGTGATTTCACGGCTCACTGGGCATTACTGAGGCGCTTCGATCGGGGTAGTCTACCGTGCAGTTGGGCTCTCTACTACGGAGTAATTTAGTGCATGGCTGGTGGACCCCGATGATGGCTGTCCCACAGGTCGGCGAAAGTGAGTAGCAAGGTTCCCAACGACCGTCGAGGAGGATCCGCATGGTAGATCGTGTCCACTATTTTTCTGAAGAAAAAAATGATTACAGCAAGCGTTTCCACTCTTACGACAGAGAAGTGCGAAACACGGCAGCCACTTGAACATACACAGTGCTCCTACTACTAGGCATGTGCAGTGGTTCATACGTCAGTGCTAAATAATCTTGTTGCTAGTGTAGTAAGATATGACTATAACAAATGATGTTGTGCGCATGTCAACTATATGAACAGTAATGTAACATAGTACCGCTTTTTCGACTGTCCGGTCGAGAATGAACGGTGAGATCAATGTTAACAGAACTAGGTCTACAGCGCACGGAGAGTACGGTGCTACAGTACTCCATGAAACATGAACCATATGAAGCACGAATCAGTGTTAGGCAGGGTGTATGAAGGGTGCACGGGATGGGAGCAAAAGTTCCCTTCTCGACCCACTTTTGGGTGTTTGGCAGAGTGCATGAAGGGTGCATGAGTCCACACTAGTAGGTTAACACAAATACACGAAGAGGGAACAACTATATTGAGATGAGAATGCAACCAAACACACCCACACGCTTTGTGCTACAGTGACCGATTTGCACCGTCTGAGTTTGATCGAATGGTCATGTTGCGACGAGACATGGACATGCCCATGCAGAGGACGCCTAAACACCACCAAAGTCCATCTGCTTCTTGAGGCGCACGACGTTGGTGATGCAGGGTGCGACCGCCCGCAGAGCCCGCTCCCGGTTCCAGGAGCCAGCTCGTCAAAGACGGCGTCCAATGGCACGAATGGATTCCGGTGACGGATCCCTGAGAGGATTCGCCCGGCAATGGCGAAGGCAGCCCGCAACCCCTCCTTGTCCAGCTCCGGCCCCACCATCGCGCGGAGGCGGCTTAGCTCCTCGGAGATATAGGTGAAGGAGACCGGGTCAGGAAGCCGCAGCTCGTTGAAATCGACGGGGTGGTCGAATGGGTTTAGCCCGACGGCCGGCATGGTCACGCTGGCACGACGGTAGGCACCGCGCAGCCACAACACATGTGTGGCAACTTGGTCCACCAAGTGGCTGAGGCTATCCTGGACCTCATCACGATCGGCCCACTCGCGCTCCAGCCGGCTCCCCTGACGGCCTATCGTATCTCCCGCTTTCTGTAGCAACGCCGCCGACGCCTCGAGCATCTTTGTGGTGGACCCGTGCCGCTTTTTAAGCTCCATGAACTCCCACACATAACTGAGGAGCATGGCACTCCTATCCTCCTTGAGCTCACAGAGCTCCACGTCCTTGGCCCTGAGCTCTGCATCCTTGGCCTGGAGCTGCTGTGTCAGGCGCCTCACCTCAGACTCCTTGATCTGATGTGCTGCCATGGCACCAGGTAGAAACAATGGGGAGAGGAAGCAAAGGGGGCGAAACGGCTGAAAGGCAATGCAATCTACGGGAAGGCGGAGGGAGCCAGCCGAGGAGCGGGGTGAATCTTTTGGTTTTCACCATGGGAAAACACCAGTCGACGAATTTTCACATTTGTGGGCAGCGGGTTTACAGGCGGAGTCATCGTGACTAAATTGCTGCCGCGCCTGCTCCCATCAATCAAAAAAATGAAAATCCTGTCGCGCCTGCCACACCCAAACACCAGAGCAACGCTGCGGTGGATATTTAAATTTACCTGCCGGCAAGGAGATAAAAAAGGGGTGAAAAAACAAATGTGGCGGCGGCCTAGCTAATCGGTCGCACTAGCCCAACTAGCTAGCCACCGTGCTTCACTGATGTACTCGGCGGAAAAGGTGGTCTTTCATGATTTGACGACTCATTTACTTGCTTTGGTGCTACGACCGAGGAGGACCCAGAAAATGCACGGTAGGGCATCCCACGTCTTGGCAAGGAAGAATATATGCGTGCACCACCCGGGAGGACCCGGAAACTGCGCGGTAGGGTGTGCCACATCTCGACACAGAGGAAAAATGTGCATGTAAAAATATACTATATCAGACGTAGTAGTACCTATGGTTCGACCTCGGGACCTAGCCAGTTGGTCGAAAACACCCCACTAGCCACACAGCTTCATCATGCTAAGGTGGCACAGAGGATAGATGTGGTTAGCTCCGTCTCGACCAGCCACAACGTCTCTTGTTCTAGGCGATTCTTCTATTTTTCCAAGCTTTTTTTTGTTACAATAACACCACGGGAAGCTAGTGCCGCTCTTCGTGTGTGTCTGTGCGTCTAAAGGTGAGGAGAGAGAGATCGCAGACCTGGGACCCACCAGTAAGTCAGTCAACGGTTATGCACGTGTTGACGAGCCACTCCCTCTACTCTACTCAACGTAATACTGTATAAAATCAAGTTATGGGACAAAGCCAACAACCGTTGTTGTTTCAGGCTATTGACTTACGCTTTGTAGTCCAGGTTGCCAGTTCGAATCTCGTATTTCAGATTTTTTAGTTTTAGGTCCAAATTTGATCAATGACAAGTGGGACCCCCGTGTGTTGTTCCGATATTTCAGTGTAGGATGGTTTTTTTGAACAAACACTTTGCACGGTTAGACAAGTAACGACACGAGTTACACATATTTTGCAAGTTTACGAACAAAATTGACAACGTCATAGAATATCACATCCACCTCGCAGCTTAGATGCTATGGTGATACGAGTTTTTACATCGTTGGCACTGAGATCCAATGGCTTGGGAGTAGTCTTTGTAATTATGCGCAATTTCCAAACTCTCCAAGGGTTTCTTTTGCAAATATAACATTCAGGCCTTGTGTGTGCCGCTGCATCTTGGATCCAACAGCTCCCCGTTGCTCATATTAGGTGCTCCCCGTAGCTTAATTAGCCGCTACGGTGATACGAGCATCTAGGTCGTATGATCTGTGATCATATGCCACATGCGTAGTACTTGTACTTTCTGCGCAATTCCCAAACTCTCTCAGGCGTATATTGCAAAAAACATTCAGACCTCCTATTGTTAGCCGTTAGATCTCCGTGAACTCGTATCACCATAGAATATACGGTGCGGGAGCACCTCATATTCTCCCGTGCGAGAAAACATCAGGTGCTCTCACCGCTTGGATGCTACGGTGATACGAGCTTCGAGGTCGTTTGATCTGAGATCCAATGGCATCTGAGCAGTCTTTGTGCTTGTAAGCAGTGGCCGAACTCTTTGGGGGCTTTTTTGCAAAAGAACATTCAAACCACCGAGGAGTTGTTGCGTCACAAATCCAACGGCTCCGAAGAGCTTGTATCACCAAAGCATCTAAGGTTTCGTAGCACATTACATTCTTACATACAGGAGAATATGATGTCCTCCTTCATCTTAGATGATACGGTGATACGAACTTCAAGGTCGTTGGATATGGGATCCAAGGGCATCTGAGTAGTTTTTCTACAAATTGTATGCAATTCTCAAACTCATTAAGGTTTCCTGTAAAATTATTAAGACATCCAGTGAGCTGCTATATCTCAGATCTACAAGCTCCAAGCAACTCGTATCAGCATATAGCATCTAAGGTGTGGGGACACATGAGATTCTCCCAGGGAGGAGGGGGTGCAGAACCAATCGGTGTTGGGAGGGTGGGGACAAATATAATCTAAACAATCCTAAACACAGCTTCACAATTTTATCTAAGGTCGAGGGGTTAACCCCCAACAATCTACATAGCTCCGCCTAAACACAACATTTGCATATACTGTAGTACTAGACTTAATATTCATGTTTCAGTTTCCTGTTCATTTTAAATATTGAATTGAGGACCATGCATGTCTTACATTTTACTCCGTTCATTCCTAAATATTAGTCTTTTTAGAGATTTCAAATGGACTGCCACATACAGATGTATATAGACATATTTTAGAGTGTAGATTCACTCATTTTGCTCCGTATGTAGTCACTTGTTGAAATCTCTAAAAGACTAATATTTAGGAATAGAAGGAGTAATTTTGAATTTGTGTCATACATGCATGGCTTGGAAAAATAGATGCACTATACTTATTGGATTGTTGTTGTGTTCGTGTGTGTGTGTGTGTATGGTCATATGCTAGATACATACAAAGTTTTCTCACCACCATACCATTCATCTTTTCAATTTGAATTTGCAATGAAAAACTTACTTGGGATACAATGAAATGTGAAATCCACGTTGAGATCACAATATCACAAACTCACTCTAATTCAAGAACTCATCATAAATCAATTACCATGTTGAGATCACTATATTCTCGAATGGTAGGACCCAACGGCGTACCAGCCAGACCTTGGCTCATGTTGATCCTAAAAAAAACCGGCTCGGGTCCTTCTGGTGGCTGTGAGGTACGCACAGTCGCCAACCCCAACCAGTCAAGCCTCCGCGTTTCGAGTCGAAATATCTGGCGGCCAGAATTCCAGCCCTAGGAAATTCCCCTCATGTCCCCGGTCCATAATGACTACTGATGAACAATGGAGGGATGCTTTAGTAACTAAACAACGTTACCTACCATGTCCAGCACGGTTCAATTCCCTCGATTGCCGCTACCCAAGGTCACCCGTCAACTGCATTGCCTAGTAGTACTATAGGAGTACTACACCAGGATGAGCACAGAATTGAGCCCGTTTGTTCGTGTCTACTACTTGAGTTAATATATCAGGCAATGCACTAGTACGGAGGGATTATCCTTTTACTCTACATATATAACTTGTCTGAAGTCTAACTAAGCAAAATGTTTGACCAAATCCTTTCTTAAGAAATACAACAGGAAAGATGTATCGCTTGAAAATTTATTGTGTGATGCAAGTTATGATATTGTTTCGAATCCTGGATTTTAAATTTCAGAAAATCCAAAAGTGACCAGAAATTCATGAAACTGAGCATCAAATATTCCTAGGTAATTTTTTTCTTCAATTTGAGACAAGCTGCTTATGAGAAGTTGCACCAATGAAGAGCCAAGGTATTTTGGAACAAAGACCTGTCACGTTAAGGCGTACGCTTTCACTATTTAAACCGAAGGCGTTTACGTGCCGCCACAAGTCCTGCTTCTCATCGGCAGGTGCTGTCCGAGCAAGCGTGTGAGTCAACGGGAGGCGTGCGAGCAGACCGTTGCGCCGGCTGACTGGGAGGCATGCGAGCAGACCGCTGCACAGGCTCACCGGGAGGCGAGTTCTTTGACCAGGCTCCGCCGCCCACCTTCGTCCTAACTGCTCCCACTTTTAATGTCGCCAGCGCCGCAGTTCAAGTCAACCCCGCATTACCAGGTATCGCTACAATCTTCTCTCTTCCTCTCCGATTCTCCTGTCGTCTACCTCCAACCAGCCTGACCTACCCATACGCCATGCCGCACCAAGATGGTCTGCCCTTAGTCTTCCAGTTTCCCGAGGAAGACACCCAGCCGAAGTCTCAAGAACATAAGGTGCTTTGGGACGAGCTTGAACCGGCCTTGCAGGAAGACGCCGCGCCTGTCCCCGCTCCCGTTCTGGCTCCCGTCGCCCCAACTGCGCCAGCGCCCATCCCTGTGGCATTGATGGGCTGGGAGCCACACATTGTCACCGAGCTTGATGCCACGGGGTTCCACGAGGTCCCCACCGACTTTCACGCGCCTGTGCACCTACCAGCACATGCGCCTACGCGTGCACTGACGCGCACGCCCGTGCACCTGCCCGCTCATGCGCCCGTGCGTGCACTGACATGCGCGCCCGTGCCGGTGCCCGTGCACACGAATGTCTCTGCCGCGCCGTTGCCAGCGCCTTTCCCTGCGCGGGTGCCAGTGCCCCCCTCAGCGGCATGGATGGCCGCCGTCGACCGCTTCCTTGCAGCAACGCCAGTCGCCTCCTCCCACCAGTTGACTTGCTCCTGGAGACTGAAGTCTAGAGCATTGTGGCCTTCCTTGAAGCTAGGGCCAACATCCAGGAGTATGCCAACAACGACGCAAGATGCCGCTGTCGCCGTCGGTCAGTGGCCCGACGACACACAGAGGACGGCAGAGGAGTCGCTTCCCACTGCAAGACGCCCCCGCTGCCGCATAATCTAAATTTTCCATGAAAAACGTTCGGATTGCCATGCTTAAAATCCAAACGTTTATCATTTCCGTTTATTTTAGATCGATCATCGTATGATGTAAAGTCGGAGTCAAACTGAATGAAATCTATGGTTTGATCGATTGAATGTTCTGCTAGAGCCGTATCAAATTAAATATAAAACATCATCAATCCACATGTATTCCTTCTCATCCAACGACCTAGACTGCTTCAATGTTGAGCGCTCAACACGTTTAGTGTGCAGTTAATTTCATGCCAAAAATAGTGCTAATCACATAACAACACGCAAATAATATCCTACTTAATATCCGCATGCACTTAATATACTTCCAAATTAACGTGCATTGCACGTACACATTGACTAGTACTACTAGTACGTGAAACTGGTGCCGTAACTTGTGAACACGTCCAGATATGGTCAACTGCAAAATCGCCCGCGAGTTCTTCGTGTTTGCCCGTGCGTCTAAACGCAGAAGGGGAGGAGAGAGAGAGAGCACACATGGAACCCACCAGTAAGTGAAGGTGAATAGTACATGCTATGTGGCCGGTCCCACTAATGTACTAAAAATAATATTACTTCATTATCTATTAAATACATTGTGGTAATATAAAAACATTATATCTGTTGGAAATATGCCCTAGAGGCAATAATAAAATGGTTATTATTATATTTCCTTGTTCATGATAATTGTCTATTGTTCATGCTATAATTGTGTTATCCGGAAATCGTAATACATGTGTGAATACATAGACCACAACATGTCCCTAGGGAGCCTCTAGTTGACTAGCTCGTTGATCAACAGATAGTCATGGTTTCCTGACTATGGACATTGGATGTCATTGATAACGGGATCACATCATTAGGAGAATGATGTGATGGACAAGACCCAATCCTAAGCATAGCACAAGATCGTGTAGTTCGTTTGCTAGAGCTTTCCCAAATGTCAAGTATCATTTCCTTAGACCATGAGATTGTGCAACTCCCGGATACCATAGGAGTGCTTTGGGTGTGCCAAACATCACAACGTAACTGGGTGGCTATAAAGGTGCACTACGGGTATCTCCGAAAGTGTCTGTTGGGTTGGCACGAATCGAGACTGGGATTTGTCACTCCGTATGACGGAGAGGTATCTCTGGGCCCACTCGGTAATGCATCATCATAATGAGCTCAATGTGACCAAGTGTTTGGTCACGGGATTCGATGAAAAGGGTCCTTATGAAGGGTAAATAGAAATTGGCATATCACATTGTGGTTTTACGTAGGTAAGAAACGTTCTTGCTAGAAACCTATAGAAGCCACGTAAAAAGATGCAACAACAATTAGAGGACGTCTAACTTGTTTTTGCAGCATATGCCTTGTGATGTGATATGGCCAAAAGGATGTGATGAATGAAATATATGTGATGTATGAGATTGATCATGTTCTTGTAATAGGAATTACGACTTGCATGTCGATGAGTATGACAACCGGCAGGAGCCATTGGAGTTGTCTTTATTTTTGTATGACCTGCGTGTCATTGAATAACGCCATGTAAATTACTTTACTTTATTGCTAAACACGTTAGCCATAGAAGTAGAAGTAATCATTTGCGTGACAACTTCATGAAGACACGATGATGGAGATCATGATGATGGAGATCATGGTGTCATGCCGGTGACGAAGATGATCATGGCGCCCCGAAGATGGAGATCAAAGGAGCAATATGATACTGGCCATATCATGTCACTATTTGATTGCATGTGATGTTTATCATCTTTTGCTTCTTATTTGGTTGTCACATCCCTAGTTCTGGTTTGCTCTAGGCTAGCTAGTCATGTGTGCATCATGTTTAAATTTCAATGAATTTGAAATGGGGACATGTGAAAGCCTCAGAAATCATTTCTGAAAAAGACCAAGATAAAAATTGCTTCAAATAGGTCCAAGAAAATGTTCATGTTTCTCTATGAAAATATTGGCCAGAATTAAAATTCAAACCAATATTTTTAGGAGCTCATAAATATTTATTTTGGGCATTTGAAGCTAATGCAATAACTATTTGCATTGGATTTATATTTGCTATATATCGAATATGTGTCCAATAATTCTGAGAAATTGTGAGGGGCTTTGGGATAATCCTTTTAGTCCCTGCAAAATTATCAGAAGAAAGCAAAATGGTTTAGTGCTTAAAACTAAATCAAAACAAATAACAGAAAAAGAAAACAGAAAACAGAAATGAAAAAGGAGTCTTACCTGGCGCTTACCTGGCCTGGCCCAGCACGGCCCAGCCCACTGGCCTGGTGCCAGTCATCGCCTACCTCTGCCAGTAGGCAGAGGAGGGACACCGCGACACCGCCGAGCTCGCCATGCCTCCTCCTGCTTCCGCCGCTTTTGGAGCCAGCCCCGAGTGCCACGCACTCCCTCTCGACCCCCTCGCTCTCTCCCTGGACCCCCTCCCCCTCCTCTGCTCTTCCCCGAGCTCACCCGAGAGCGACCGCCGCCGCCGTTCGCTGCCACCGTGCCCACAGCCACCCCCTCACCCTTCCGCCATGCCCAAAGGCTCCGCCCCGACTCCACGGAGCTCCAAGATGAACCACACGCCCGCGGGACGCCCGAAGCGACTCCATCATCTTCATCTTCGCCCTCGGCCGCCGGAGATCTCCCTCGCCGCCCCGCTCGCTCCAGCCTCTTCCTGAGCTCGCCAACCCCTCCGTTCGATCCGCTGTGAGCTTCTGCATCGATTCCCCCCTCTCTCCTGGTTTTTTCCCTCCCGCTAACACCGTTGCCCATCCCGGCCGAGAGCTCGGCTCCGCCAGCCATGTCGCCGCCGTGCCAGCTGCAACCGAGCACATAGCCGTGCTCAGCGCAACGCCAGAAGCACAAAACCCCCTCCAACTGCTCCTGTCGTGCTTCGCAACACCGAAACCGCCGAGACCCGAACTCCGACCGCCGCATTCGTGCTCGCCGCCGTCGACTCAGACCACCCCAGCTCCTCCCGCTTGGCCTACCAGATGCGCGCGAGCCCCAGCTACGCGTAGGACCAAACCGTGGTCGATTTGGTCGACCATGGGCAAATTCCGAGCCCCTCCGCCGTCTCGGGCTTCACCGGCGAGGAGCCGTGGACCAAGTTCGGCGGGTTTGACCCTGCTTGACCGGGGTTTGACTCCCCCCTGACCCACTGACGTGTGGGCCGCCCTTGTTAATTATTAGCTAGGTTAGTTTAGCGCTAATTAACCTAGATTAGTGCTTAACCTAACACTAAGTAACTCTGTTAAGTTAGTTATGACACTGACACGCGGGGCCCACAGGTCAGGTTTGACCTGGACCGCCCCCATTGACCTGATGACGTCACCCTGACGCACTGCTGACGCGATAAAGCATTTACTGGATTTATTCTTGTATAGGACATTCCAGAAAATGCCCAAAACTTCTAAAATTCATGGAAATTAATTCGTAACTCCAAATGAAACAAATTATATATGAAAAATTATCAGAAAAATGCAATCTATCCATCTGTATCACTTTCATGCATGTCAAACTAAGTTATACCTGCTGTATAGGTGAAAACATGATAATGACATTTTAAATGCTAAATGTGGAGTTTGCATATGAACCCTTAGTTCATATGGACTTCATTTAAACTGTTGTTAGATGCATTAATGTAAATCATAACATTCTTGACATGTCACGACCGTGCATCATATTGTTGCATTGCATTGATTGTGTTTCCTCTCTGTTGCCGGTAATTGTCCCCTCTCGATAGCCGTGATTCCGACAATGAGTTCGATGACACCGATGAAGAACTATAATATCTTCAGAAGTGCCAGGCAAGCAAAACCCCCTTGTTCATTTCGATACAAACCCACTCTCTCGCTTCTGCTCTCTTTTACTGCATTAGGACAACAACGATTCAACTGTTACATGCTGCGGTAGTTGAACCCCTTTCCTCTGCATGACCTGTCATTGCCACAGTAAATAGATGAAACCCACTAGCATGAGTAGGAGTTGTTTGAGCGCTATTGTGCCTACTCATTCATGCTTGTTTGTCATGCCTGCTATTGCTTAGAGTTGTGTCAGGTCTGATTCATCGGGGATGGATTGGAATGTGGTGAACATGTCCTACTGTTGAGAGCTAAGTGTATGAACACGATTTGGTAAAGGTAGCGGTGAGAGGCCATGTAGGAGTACATGGTGGGTTGTCTCATTGCAGCCGTCCTCAGGAACTGAGTTCTGTGTTTGTGATCCATGAACAGTTACTACCACACATTGGAATGCTTAAGTGCCCCTCTCGATTATTAATCAACTTGATCTCTGTCCAGGAGTTGCAACTAGTTTCTGGTGTTTGTAGGTAGTGTTAGTAGTCTACCAAGTGGCACCCGGTACAAGTGGGCTTGGAACAGACTAGGCACCGTGGCACGGTGTACCAAGCGTAGATCCATCCGTCGAGGTGGGCTTGGGAACCCTGCACACATCGTTTGGGGCCGTGAGCGACACCCCGGCCGGATCTCCTTGCGGATGGAACCCGAATAGGCAATAAACCTCGAAGAGAGACTTGTGTGGTTAGTCAGGTCGTGGCCGACTCCCTCGCCAGGCTTCCGCTTGAAGGTTGCCGAGGTACACGACGTGTACATGGTGGTAAGTGGTGAGAGCATGTGTGAAGAAGTACACCCCTGCAGGGTTAACATCATCTATTCGAATAGCCGTGTCCGTGGAAAAGGACTTCTGGGTTGCCTGTACAGTTCATAGACAAGTGAAAGTGGATACTCTAAAATGCGCAAGATAAGCGTGAGTGCTATGGATGGCGTTCTCGTAGGGAGACGGGAGCGGATCCATAGTGGTGTATTGGTATGGTGAATATGTGGACTCGTGTGCGCCACCTCAAAGAGTTACTGGCAGTCGTAGTTCAGGATAGCCACTGAGTCAAAGCTGGCTTGCTGCAGTTAAACTCCACCACCCCTTAGTTGATACCGATGCATATGTAGTTAGTTCTGATGTAAGTCTTGCTGGGTATATTTGTACTCACGTTTGCTTATTTTATGTTTTGCAGAGAGATTTCAGTCTCGCTAGTAGTTCCGCGTGGACTTCGACGTTTAGCTTGTTACCTCAGCTACGATCTTGTACCCTTGGGAGGGTCTTGTAGATTGTCAAGCTTCTCAGCCTTTTCCATTTGTAGATGTCTGTACTCAGACATGTTAAGCTTCCGCATGTGCTTTGACTTGTATGCTCTGAATGTTGGGTCATGAGACCCATGTTTGTAATATCTCACTCCTCGGAGCCTAATGAATAAATACTCTGAGTCATAGAGTCTTGTTGTGACGCCATGTTGTGTTTGCACATATCGAGCATATTGTGTGTATGATTGAAATGCTTGGTATGTGTTGGATCCGACAACCTAGTTGTTTATCCTTGGTAGCCTCTCTTATGGGGAAATGTAGTCTTGCGCTTCCATGAGCCATAGTAGTCCGCTACAGCCCGGTTCACCGGAGTCCTGCTAGCCCAGCACTACTGCTCCGGAACACTTAACTGGCCGGCATGTGATTCACTTCGTTCCTGTGTCTGTCCCTTCGGGGAAATGTCACGCGGTGACATCCGGAGTCCTGTTAGCCCAGTGCTACAACCCGGATTCGCACGCTGCTGACCGACATGCTCGATGTTGATTCATGTATGCCTGTCCCCGTAAGTTAGTGCCACTTTGGGTTCACGACTAGTCATGTCGGCCCGGGTTCTCTGTCATATGGATGCTAGCGACACTATCATATACGTGAGCCAAAAGACGCAAACGGTCCCGGGCCATGGTAAGGCGACACCCGTGGGAATTCCGTGCGTGAGGCCGCAAAGTGATATGAGGTGTTACCGGCTAGATTGATGTGACTTGGAATCTGGGTCCTGACAGCTTTGGTATCAGAGCCTGACTGCCTGTAGGATTACCAAGCCAAACTGGTCGAAGTTGAATCTAGAAATGCTTTAGTTATATAAGGGAATTGATTGTGGAAGGGAACGTAAGGCTCTTTCTACTCCTTTACCTTATAGCCTTCTGATCTGAGTCATCCTCTTCTCTTCTACGGGGATTAAGAACTAGTCTTCTCATCTTTCTATCAGGATCACGTGTTACTAATCCGTAGACTCGTAGGATTGTTGGTCTGAAGCCTCAGTTCAGTTTCTACTACTTCCATGTGTTGACAGTTGATCTCGGAACCTTGATATTGTGATTCTGAATGGTTATGCCACCATTTTTGCAGGATGTCTCGAATCTTTTTGAGCATTTACAGCCGTTATGTTGTCCGAGTCATCCCAGGTTTCTAAACAATCTGATGCATTTGCAAAATCCTTTCCCTCTGTTTTTGCGTCCCTTTGGGCCAGATTAAGCACACTACCGGTGCGTTGAGGCACTCTATTGCCTCGGTATATATGTTGGAGCTATTATTATGACCCTAGGTGTTTTAGGGAGTCACCTAGTAATCTAGCCATGTTTTGTGTTCCCGGTGTGATGATTCTGGCCACCATTCTCGAAAGCATCTCGTGATGCCATTTAGTAGTAGGTATTCTACTCCTGGGTTCTTGACCCAAGATTCACTCTACTTAATTCGTGTAGGTAGTGTTTGCTAGTTCCCTTAGGATATTAGTAACCTTTGCGATAGTCCTCGAGGTTCATGGTATATCCTTCTTCCAAATATCATGAACTGCTTATGGAAGAAGTTCCTCGTGGAACCGAAAGATCACAACTAGAGTGCTCTTGAGGAGTACTCCATTCATATTGTGACTCTGCCAGTCCTTCCTCCTCTGCATGGGTTATCCGGAAGAAATATGTTGAATTTGTTTGACATACTAATCCATGCATCCACAACTCAGAAAAACATATGTTCCTTTGGGTTGTCCCTCTTTAGTTATTTGCTGGCCCTCGTCTATCAATTGATAGTCAGGAGTAATTGTGCATTTGTGTTATCGATGCCTATTATTCTTGTGGTCTGTCAAGCCATTCTAATCCGGAATGACTAGGAGAAACAAACTCCAGTACCTCGTCCATCTTTGGGATTGGGTCAAAGTAGTTGTATTCCGCAGATCAAATGCCTAACCAGCTTTTGTTCTGTTCTACCTTCGAGTATTACCCCTTTATGTCGAGAATATCGTAGGAATTGCACCACCTTTTGTGAATTCTTGACGCAGTGATACTCCTCGCCATCATCATTCATTTCTCGGTCCCGTGTTCTGTAACCGGAACACCGACAAGTGAATCGTGGTGCGTGAAATCAATACTCCTAGCAACTCCGTTGCTTGGTAGTTAAAGGACAATAATTTCATCCTTAGTGTGTTGGTTACTGAATCACATCCTAAGGTTGATCGTGCTACCCAGTCCTTATTTCCGGTGCACTTTTCGATCAATGAGTTAGGATAGTGTTAGTCCTTGCTTATTCGGTCATATCGTCTTGCCCTGAAAAGCAAGATTGTTCTCGAGCTTAGCAACATATCGGTGGTACATGATTTTCCGAATATCTTCTCGGAAGTATCACCAGGTTGTCACCTGACCGCTATGTTGAATTCGTGATCAAGTTGGTTTTCTTATAAACCACCCCTTCTCCAAGAATCCGTGTTGGATACCCCTGAGCTAGTTGGTCAAGCTAAACAACAACTTGGAGAGTTGGAAGATAAAAGCTTGCCAGCTTAGTTCATTTCAAGGGATATATTTGCGTGTGTTGAAGATAGATGATACCTTCATCGATTGGTCCCTGTGATCAGTTGTTGGACCTATTGTCGTATCAAGACTTTGATTTGAGTATGGGCTATCATCAAATCAAATCAGAACCAACGATGTTCATAATGTTGTCTTACTCGTGGTTGATCCCTCGAGCATACACCATTATATCTTTTGGGTCTGACCAATGCTATCACTTGTTCACATAATTATGGAATTCCATCTCCATGGAAACCTGGATGAATTGTTGTTGAGCCCATCAGCAACACTGCTACCTTCTCCATGACTCGTGTTGAACATCCAGCTAGTATTGGAAACTTTATAAGCATTGTCTTCGTGTTCTGTTCATGAAGCATATGTTGGATGAAAGAAGTGACTTACTCTAATTCATGTGCATTAGATGCAAGTTGCCGCCGTGAATTCGAGAAAGATTGTTTTTGTTTCCTCTGGTACCATCCCAAGTCAGTTATGCATGTGCGAATGTATTCTATGGTTTGGTAGATTAATTACCTCCACTCCATATGTATTCCCTAGCACACCAAGCCACTGATTGATTTGTTCAAGGAAAATGAGTTTGTTGTGCTAATACTAGTTCATGCACAAGATTTTGTTATCCTCAATGATGGTTCCCTACCAGAACTCGGTAGCGTTTTGTTGTAAGACTACTACGTGGTCATGCTTGTCTTGGGCAGCGCGTTCGCAGGTGTGTAGCAGAACCAGCTCATGTTTTGGAGCTTGCTATCGTAGTTCACTCCCCAAGAATCTCGCAACGTCATCTTGTCGATTTGTGTTGCAAACTTTCATTTTTCTTTCTGGACTTGATGAGTCTGGAATATCCTGACACCAACCAGATCTGAATCTCAGGCAGATATGATGGTTGGAACTTCTTCCAAGAACTATGATATAGGTTCCAGTGAAGTGGACGCACCTAGCTGGAAGCACCATTATTGTAGTATCTTGATTAAGCCGTTTGGTCACTTCCCATGAGGATTTCATATGACTTATCCCACAAGTTGTTCCTTATGGATATTTTTGCCTCCGAAGTCTAACCTTTACTTGATGGCCATGTTGATGTTTTTTTTGCATAACCGTGGTAGCTAGAACATCAAGGAGAACATTATAAGCGGAGTGCTAAATGTCTCTCGGTAGATCATCCAGATTTGCTTCTTTGGCATTGCTAAGGAAAAATCTGAGAAAGTGTTGTCCTCCTTTGCACCTGCATCCTCCATCACCGTTCATCGTGGTAGTATGATGTGTTGCCAGGATCCTCGGCACGGATGTTGGTAAAACCTTGATGAATATGGAAATGCTCAAGTTCTTGAAAGCACGCTCAGTCACTAGGTTATATCCTTGGTATCAACTGGAATGTTCCTTCCATTTGCCGAGTTGTTCTATAACCATAGTTTCCTTTCCAAATTGAGTGTGCCATTCTTTTGAATTCTTTCAAACGATCATTTGTAAATTGCCTTGCGCTGGTATGAAGAGTTTCAATGATCTCTGAATCAAAAGTAATTCTTTTTGCCACATAAGGGAATATTTCTATGAGCCACCCTCCCTAAGGTGCCCCGTTATGGAATGATGGCAGACAACTCCTCGTTATTTTGAAACCATGCACCGTCTTATTCAGCGTGGAATTGTGCTTATCAACTTGAATCTTCATTCTCTGTTTCACTTCTTCCCTCTGGATGTAGGTTCCGTGTCTTGGCTCGAGAGATGTTCAACATCTCATTCCGTGAGTTGATCGTGAGTTGCTCGATCTTTAAGAAGATCGATTCCTATAGAGTTTTTTCTGTCGTCATCATGTTGGATGAAGATCCCGAAAGCAAAGACGACAAGATCAATTTGAAGCAATGAGCCAACATCTTCGATGAGGGTATTGGATCGTGAAGATTGTGTTAGCTTTTGTGTCCCCTCTTCCTCTTACCCTACGCTTGAATCTCGGGACGAGATTCTTGTTTAGTGGGGGTGAGTTGTCACATCCCTAGTTCTGGTTTGCTCTAGGCTAGCTAGTCATGTGTGCATCATGTTTAAATTTCAATGAATTTGAAATGGGGACATGTAAAAGCCTCAGAAATCATTTCTGAAAAAGACCAAGATAAAAATTGCTTCAAATAGGTCCAAGAAAATGTTCATGTTTCTCTATGAAAATATTGGCCAGAATTAAAATTCAAACCAATATTTTTAGGAGCTCATAAATATTTATTTTGGGCATTTGAAGCTAATGCAATAACTATTTGCATTGGATTTATATTTGCTATATATCGAATATGTGTCCAATAATTCTGAGAAATTGTGAGGGGCTTTGGGATAATCCTTTTAGTCCCTGCAAAATTATCAGAAGAAAGCAAAATGGTTTAGTGCTTAAAACTAAATCAAAACAAATAACAGAAAAAGAAAACAGAAAACAGAAATGAAAAAGGAGTCTTACCTGGCGCTTACCTGGCCTGGCCCAGCACGGCCCAGCCCACTGGCCTGGTGCCAGTCATCGCCTACCTCTGCCAGTAGGCAGAGGAGGGACACCGCGACACCGCCGAGCTCGCCACGCCTGCTCCTGCTTCCGCCGCTTTTGGAGCCAGCCCCGAGTGCCACGCACTCCCTCTCGACCCCCTTGCTCTCTCCCTGGACCCCCTCCCCCTCCTCTGCTCTTCCCCGAGCTCACCCGAGAGCGACCGCCGCCGCCGTTCGCTGCCACCATGCCCAGAGCCACCCCCTCACCCTTCCGCCATGCCCAAAGGCTCCGCCCGACTCCACGGAGCTCCAAGACGAACCACACGCCCGCGGGACGCCCGAAGCGACTCCATCATCTTCATCTTTGCCGTCAGTCGCCGGAGATCTCCCTCGCCGCCCCGCTCGCTCCAGCCTCTTCCCGAGCTCGCCAAACCCTCTGTTCGATCCGCTGTGAGCTTCTGCATCGATTCCCCCCCTCTCTCCTGGTTTTTTCCCTCCCGCTAACACCGTTGCCCGTCGCGGCCGAGAGCTCGGCTCCGCTGGCCATGTCGCCGCCGTGGCCACTGTCACATAGAGCTGCAACCGAGCACATAGCCGTGCTCAGCGCAACGCTAGAAGCCCAAAACCCCCTCCAGCTGCTCCTGCCGTGCTTCGCAACACCGAAACCGCCGAGACCCGAACTCCGGCCGCCGCATTCATGCTCGCCGCCATCGACTCAGACCACCCCAGCTCCTCCTGCTTGGCCTACCAGATGCGCGCGAGCCCCAGCTACGCGCAGGACCAAACCACGGTCGATTTGGTCGACCGTGGGCAAATTCCGAGCCCCTCCGCCGTCTTGGGCTTCACCGGCGACGAGCCATGGACCAAGTCCGGCAGGTTTGACTCTGCTTGACCGGGGTTTGACTTCCCCCTGACCCACTGACGTGTGGGCCGCCCTTCTTAATTATTAGCTAGGTTAGTTTAGCGCTAATTAACCTAGATTAGTGCTTAACCTAACACTAACTAACTATGTTAAGTTAGTTATGACACTGGCACGCGGGGCCCACAGGTCAGGTTTGACCTGGACCGCCCCCGTTGACCTGATGACGTCACCCTGACGCACTGCTGACGCGATAAAGCATTTACTGGATTTATTCTTGTATAGGAAATTCCAGAAAATGCCCAAAACTTCTAAAATTCATAGAAATTAACTCATAACTCCAAATGAAACAAATTATATATGAAAAATTATCAGAAAAATGCAATCTATCCATCTGTATCACTTTCATGCATGTCAAACTAAGTTATACCTGCTGTATAGGTGAAAACATGATAATGACATTTTAAATGCTAAATGTGGAGTTTGCATATGAACCCTTAGTTCATATGGACTTCATTTAAACTGTTGTTAGATGCATTAATGTAAATCATAACATTCTTGACATGTCACGACCATGCATCATATTGTTGCATTGCATTGATTGTGTTTCCTCTCTGTTGCCGGTAATTGTCCCCTCTTGATAGCCGTGATTCCGACGATGAGTTCGATGACACCGATGAAGAACTATAATATCTTCAGAAGTGCCAGGCAAGCAAAACCCCCTTGTTCATTCCGATACAAACCCACTCTCTCGCTTCTGCTCTCTTTTACTGCATTAGGACAACAACGATTCAAATGTTACATGCTGCGGTAGTTGAACCCCTTTCCTCTGCATGACTTGTCATTGCCACAGTAAATAGATGAAACCCACTAGCATGAGTAGGAGTTGTTTGAGCCCTATTATGCCTACTCATTCATGCTTGTTTGTCATGCCTGCTATTGCTTAGAGTTGTGTCAGGTCTGATTCATCGGGGATGGATTGGAATGTGGTGAACATGTCCTACTGTTGAGAGCTAAGTGATGAACACGATTTGGTAAAGGTAGCGGTGAGAGGCCATGTAGGAGTACAAGGTGGGTTGTCTCATTGCAGCCGTCCTCACGAACTGAGTTCTGTGTTTGTGATCCATGAACAGTTACTACCACACATTGGAATGCTTAAGTGCCCCTCTCAACTTATTAATCAACTTGATCTCTGTCCAGGAGTTGCAACTAGTTTCTGGTGTTTGTAGGTAGTGTTAGTAGTCTACCAAGTGGCACCCGGTACAGGTGGGCTTGGGACAGACTAGGCACCGTGGCACGGTGTACCAAGCGTAGATCCATCCGTCGAGGTGGGCTTGGGAACCCTGCACACATCGTTTGGGGCCGTGAGCGACACCCCGGCCGGATCTCCTTGCGGATGGAACCCGAATAGGCGATAAACCTGGACGAGAGACTTGTGTGGTTAGTCAGGTCATGGCCGACTCCCTCGCCAGGCTTCTGCTTGAAGGTTGCCGAGGTACACGACGTGTACATGGTGGTAAGTGGTGAGAGCGTGTGTGAAGAAGTACACCCCTACAGGGTTAACATCATCTATTCGAATAGCCGTGTCCGCAGAAAAGGACTTCTGGGTTGCCTGTACAGTTCATAGACAAGTGAAAGTGGATACTCTAAAATGCGCAAGATAAGCATGAGTGCTATGGATGGCGTTCTCGTAGGGAGACGGGAGCGGATCCATAGTGGTGTATTGGTATGGTGAATATGTGGACTCGTGTGCGCCACCTCAAAGAGTTACTGGCAGTCGTAGTTCAGGATAGCCACTGAGTCAAAGCTGGCTTGCTGCAGTTACACTCCACCACCCCTTAGTTGATACCGATGCATATGTAGTTAGTTCTGATGTAAGTCTTGCTGGGTACATTTGTACTCACGTTTGCTTATTTTATGTTTTGCAGAGAGATTTCAGTCTCGCTAGTAGTTCCGCGTGGACTTCGACGTTTAGCTTGTTACCTCAGCTACGATCTTGTACCCTTGGGAGGGTCTTGTAGATTGTCAGGCTTCTCAGCCTTTTCCATTTGTAGATGTCTGTACTCAGACATGTTAAGCTTCCGCATGTGCTTTGACTTTTATGCTCTGAATGTTGGGTCATGAGACCCATGTTTGTAATATCTCACTCCTCGGAGCCTAATGAATAAATACTCTGAGTAGTAGAGTCTTGTTGTGATGCCATGTTGTGTTTGCACATATCGAGCATATTGTGTGTATGATTGAAATGCTTGGTATGTGTGGGATCCGACAACCTAGTTGTTTATCCTTGGTAGCCTCTCTTATGGGGAAATGTAGTCTTGCGCTTCCATGAGCCATAGTAGTCCGCTACAGCCCGGTTCACCGGAGTCCTGCTAGGCCAGCACTACTGCTCCGAAAGACTTGACTGGCCGGCATGTGATTCACTTCGTTCCTGTGTCTGTCCCTTCGGGGAAATGTCACGCGGTGACATCCGGAGTCCTGTTAGCCCAGTGCTACAGCCCGGATTCGCACGCTGCTGACCGACATGCTCGATGTTGATTCATGTAGGCCTGTCCCCGTAAGTTAGTGCCACTTTGGGTTCACGACTAGTCATGTCGGCCCGGGTTCTCTGTCATATGGATGCTAGCGACACTATCATATACGTGAGCCTGTCCCCGTATATTCAATGCTGAAATCAGCGGAGGTGGAGATCAAAAAGGAACATCAAGTGTTGATGGTGAATAAAACCACTAAGTTCAAGAAAGGCAAGGGTAAGAAGAACTTCAAGAAGGACGGCAAGGGAGTTGTCGCGCCCGGTAAGCCAGTTGCCGGGAAGAAGCCAAAGAATGGACCCAAGCCTGAGACTGAGTGCTTTTATTGCAAGGGAAGTGGTCACTGGAAGTGGAACTGCCCCAAGTACTTGGCGGACAAGAAGGCCGGCAACAGCAAAGGTATATGTGATATACATGTTATTGATGTGTTCCTTACCAGCACTCGTAGTAGCTCCTGGGTATTTGATACCGGTGCGGTTGCTCATATTTGTAACTCAAAGCAGGAGCTGCGGAATAAACGGAGACTGGCAAAGGACGAGGTGACGATGCGCGTCGGGAATGGTTCCAAGGTCGATGTGATCGCCGTCGGCACGCTACCTCTACATTTACCTACAGGATTAGTTTTAAACCTCAATAATTTTTATTTAGTGCCAGCTTTGAGCATGAACATTGTATCAGGATCTCGTTTAATTCGAGATGGCTACTCATTTAAATCCGAGAATAATGGTTGTTCTATTTATATGAGAGATATGTTTTATGGTCATGCCCCGCTGGTTAATGGTTTATTCTTAATGAATCTCGAACGTAGTGTTACACATATTCATAGTGTGAATACCAAAAGATGTAAGGTTGATAATGATAGTCCCACATACTTGTGGCACTGCCGTCTTGGTCACATTGGTGTCAAACGCATGAAGAAGCTCCATGCAGATGGACTTTTGGAGTCTCTTGATTACGAATCATTTGACACGTGCGAACCATGCCTCATGGGTAAGATGACCAAGACTCCGTTCTCCGGAAAAATGGAGCGAGCAACCAACTTATTGGAAATCATACATACTGATGTGTGCGGTCCAATGAGTGTTGAGGCTTGCGGTGGCTATCGTTATGTTCTCACTCTCACTGATGACTTGAGTAGATATGGGTATGTCTACCTAATGAAACACAAGTCTGAGACCTTTGAAAAGTTCAAGGAATTTCAGAGTGAGGTTGAGAATCAACGTGACAGAAAAATAAAGTTCTTACGATCAGATCATGGAGGGGAATATTTGAGTCACGAATTTGGCACACACTTAAGGAAATGTGGAATAGTTTCACAACTCACGCCGCCTGGAACACCTCAGCGAAATGGTGTGTCCGAACGTTGTAATCGCACTCTATTGGATATGGTGCGATCTATGATGTCTCTTACCGATCTACCGCTCTCATTTTGGGGCTATGCTTTAGAGACTGCCGCATTCACTTTAAATAGGGCTCCGTCGAAATCCGTTGAGACGACACCGTATGAATTATGGTTTGGGAAGAAACCTAAGCTGTCGTTTCTAAAAGTTTGGGGATGCGATGCTTATGTCAAGAAACTTCAACCTGAAAAGCTCGAACCCAAGTCGGAAAAATGCGTCTTCATAGGATACCCTAAGGAAACCATTGGGTATACCTTCTACCTCAGATCCGAAGGCAAGATCTTTGTTGCCAAGAACGGGTCCTTTCTGGAGAAAGAGTTTCTCTCGAAAGAAGTAAGCGGGAGGAAAGTGGAACTTGATGAAGTACTACCTCTTGAATCGGAAAGTAGCGCAGCTCAGGAAGATGTTCATGTGGTGCCTGCACCGACTAGAGAGGAAGTTAATGATGATGATGATCAAGGTACTTCGGATCAAGCTCCTACTGAACTTCGTAGGTCCACAAGGACACGTTCCGCGCCAGAGTGGTACAGCAACCCTGTCTTGGAAATCATGTTGTTAGACAACGGTGAACCTTCGAACTATGAAGAAGCAATGGCGGGCCCAGATTCTGACAAATGGCTTGAAGCCATGCAATCCGAGATAGGATCCATGTATGAAAACAAAGTGTGGACTTTGACAGACTTGCCCGATGATCGGCGAGCGATAGAAAACAAATGGATCTTTAAGAAGAAGACAGACGCGGATGGTAATGTTACCATCTATAAAGCTCGACTTGTCGCTAAGGGTTATCGACAAGTTCAAGGGGTTGACTACGATGAGACTTTCTCACCCGTAGCGAAGCTGAAGTCCGTCCGAATCATGTTAGCAATTGCCGCATACTATAATTATGAGATATGGCAAATGGACGTCAAAACGGCATTCCTTAACGGCTTTCTTAAGGAAGAATTGTATATGATGCGGCCGGAAGGTTTTGTCGATCCTAAGAAGGCTAACAAGGTATGCAAGCTCCAGCGCTCCATCTATGGGCTGGTGCAAGCATCTCGGAGTTGGAACATTCGATTTGATGAGATGATCAAAGCGTTTGGGTTTACACAGACTTATGGAGAAGCCTGTGTTTACAACAAAGTGAGTGGGAGCTCTATATCATTTCTCATATTATATGTGGATGACATACTGTTGATGGGAAATGATATAGAATTCTTGGGAAGCATAAAGGCCTACTTGAACAAGTGTTTTTCAATGAAGGACCTTGGAGAAGCTGCTTATATATTAGGCATCAAGATCTATAGAGATAGATCAAGACGCCTCATTGGTCTTTCACAAAGTACGTACCTTGACAAGATATTGAAGAAGTTCAATATGGATCAGTCCAAGAAGGGGTTCTTGCCTGTATTGCAAGGTGTGCAATTGAGCACGGCTCAACGCCCGACCACGGCAGAAGATAGAGAAAAGATGAGTGTCGTCCCCTATGCCTCGGCCATAGGGTCTATTATGTATGCCATGCTGTGTACCAGACCTGATGTAAACCTTGCCGTAAGTTTGGTAGGAAGGTACCAAAGTAATCCCGGCATGGAACACTGGACAGCAGTCAAGAATATCCTGAAGTACCTGAAGAGGACTAAGGATATGTTTCTCGTTTATGGAGGTGACGAAGAGCTCATCGTAAAGGGTTACATCGATGCTAGTTTTGACACAGATCTGGATGACTCTAAGTCACAAACCGGATACGTGTATATTTTGAATGGTGGGGCAGTAAGCTGGTGCAGTTGCAAGCAAAGCGTTGTGGCGGGATCTACATGTGAAGCGGAATACATGGCGGCCTCAGAGGCAGCATAAGAAGCAATCTGGGTGAAGGAGTTCATTACCGACCTAGGAGTTATTCCCAATGCGTCGGGCCCGATGACTCTCTTCTGTGACAACACTGGAGCTATTGCCCTTGCCAAGGAGCCCAGGTTTCACAGGAAGACCAGGCATATCAAGCGTCGCTTCAACTCCATTCGTGAAAATGTTCAAAATGGAGACATAGATATTTGTAAAGTACATACGGACCTGAATGTAGCAGATCCGTTGACTAAACCTCTCCCTAGAGCAAAACATGATCAACACCAGAACTCTATGGGTGTTCGATTCATCACAATGTAACTAGATTATTGACTCTAGTGCAAGTGGGAGACTGTTGGAAATATGCCCTAGAGGCAATAATAAAATGGTTATTATTATATTTCCTTGTTCATGATAATTGTCTATTGTTCATGCTATAATTGTGTTATCCGGAAATCGTAATACATGTGTGAATACATAGACCACAACACATCCCTAGTGAGCCTCTAGTTGACTAGCTCGTTGATCAACAGATAGTCATGGTTTCCTGACTATGGACATTGGATGTCATTGATAACGGGATCACATCATTAGGAGAATGATGTGATGGACAAGACCCAATCCAAAGCATAGCACAAGATCGTGTAGTTCGTTTGCTAGAGCTTTTCCAAATGTCAAGTATCATTTCCTTAGACCATGAGATTGTGCAACTCCAGGATACCATAGGAGTGCTTTGGGTGTGCCAAACGTCACAACGTAACTGGGTGGCTATAGAGGTTGCACTACGGGTATCTCCGAAAGTGTCTGTTGGGTTGGCACGAATCGAGACTGGGATTTGTCACTCCGTATGACGGAGAGGTATCTCTGGGCCCACTCGGTAATGCATCATCATAATGAGCTCAATGTGACCAAGTGTTTGGTCACGGGATCATGCATTACGGTACGAGTAAAGTGACTTGCCGGTAACGAGATTGAACAAGGTATTGGGATACCGACGATCGAATCTCGGGCAAGTAACGTACCGATTGACAAAGGGAATTGTATACGGGATTGATTGAATCCTCGACATCGTGGTTCATCCGATGAGATCATCGTGGAACATGTGGGAGCCAACATGGGTATCCAGATCCCGCTGTTGGTTATTGACCGGAGAGTCGTCTCGGTCATGTCTGCATGTCTCCCGAACCCGTAGGGTCTACACACTTAAGGTTCGGTGACGCTAGAGTTGTAGAGATATTAGTATGCGGTTAACCGAAAGTTGTTCGGAGTCCCGGATGAGATCCCGGACGTCACGAGGAGTTCCGGAATGGTCCGGAGGTAAAGATTTATATATCGGAAGTCCTATTTTGGCCACCGGAAAATGTTCGGGATTTTTCAGTATTGTACCGGGAAGGTTCTAGAAGGTTCCGAAGTGGGGCCCACCTGCATGGGGGGACCCACATGAACGTGGGTAGTGGGGGAAAGGCCCCACACCCCTGGTCAAGGCGCACCAAGATCCCACCTTAGAAGGAATAAGATCATATCCCGAAGGGATAAGATCAAGATCCCTAAAAAAGGGGGATAACAATCGGTGGGGAAGGGAAATGATGGGATTTCTTTCCCCCACCTTTGCCAACGCCCCAATGGACTTGGAGGGCAAGAAACCAGCCCCCTCCACCCCAATATATAGTGGGGAGGCGCATGGGAGCAGCACCCCAAGCACCTGGCGCCTCCCTCTCCCTCCCGTGACACCTCTCCCTCTCGCTGAGCTTGGCGAAGCCCTGCCGAGATCCCCGCTGCTTCCACCACCATGCCGTCGTGCTGCTGGATCTCCATCAACCTCTCCCTCCCCTTGCTGGATCAAGAAGGAGGAGACGTTTTCCCCAACCGTACGTGTGTTGATCGCGGAGGTGCCGTCCGTTCGGCGCTCGGTCCTCGGTGATCTGGATCACGACGAGTACGACTCCATCAACCCCGTTCACTTGAACGCTTCCGCTCATGATCTACAAGGGTATGTAGATGCACTCTTTTCCATCTCGTTGCTAAAAGACTCCATAGATTGTTCTTGGTGATGCGTAGAATTTTTTTAATTTCTGCAACGATCTCCAACAATTACAACAAAGGGGGGGTACAACAAACATTGTTGTTCTACGTATGTTGCCTATTGACGTGCGGCTTGAAGGCCCTGGCGCATGCTCGATCCTCGTCCTTTATTTTTTAATTTGTATATGGGTCCAAATTTGTTTTATGACAGGTGGGCCCCTCGGTGTGTAGTTTGTAGCACTTTAATTTGTGGGTCGAACTTTGTTCCATTCCAGGTGGACTATCGGTGTATAGTTTTGTAGCTTATTTGTAATAATTAAAGAGAACAATAGAGTTTTTTGCAATAATACCATGGTGCGACGTTGAAGGCGAGAAAGGACATGTGAGAGAGCGATGACCGAGCTAGAGGGAAATCAATTGGTGGAGGTGAGGGGGTTGCAACGGTTTCCGGAGTAGTTGTGGGCCGAATGCTATGGAAATATAATCTAAACCCACCGGAATAAATGCCTACACAAATTAATCCAAGGTTGGAGTCCCCCTAGCAATGTAAATAGCTCCGGCTTTGCGAGGGATGGAGAGGTAGCTTCAATGTGTGGAAGATATGGCTTGAGAAAGCGAGGTCAATCGGGAGACATATAGATAGAGAGACAAAGTGAGTGTGGTCCGACATTCATTGAAGAGATATATATGCTCTGGAGAGATATTGTCGGATTGAGCTTTTGGGAAGGGTGAGGGCTGTAAGATAGAGCTTGAAAGATGATCCGGTCACATACATGTAGATATATTTTGTGCGTGGGAGGAAGCAAGGTCAGTCGATTACATATATAAATGGAGAGAGATTGAGCGAGTGTGAGTCGTCGTGCGATCGAAAGAGTGAGACGGGTTGGAGAGAGTGATCTAGATAGACAATGTGCATGAGAGAGTATACAATATGAATATGTCGAATTGGGCTCAAACATGGAGATATATCGTTTGTGTCCGAGAAAGAGCGAGGTCAATCGAGACGTACAGAGAGAGAGAGAGAGGGAGAGAGCGAGCGAGCGAGAGAGAGAGAGGGAGAGAGCGAGCGAGAGAGAGAGAGAGAGAGAGAGAGAGAGAGAGTGAGAGATTGAGCGAGCGTAGCCCGCCATGAGGTTGAAAGAGTGGGGGGCTTGGATGGACTGACCTAGATAGACAATCTGCATGAGAGAGTATAGAGTGTGTCAATCGAGGCCCGAACAGGGAGATATATCATTTGTGTGTGAAAGAAAAAGAGGTTAATCGAGACTCAGATAAAGAGAGCGAGATTGAGCGAGTGTGGCCTGTCGTCCAGAAGAAAGAGTGAGACAGTCTCGAGGGAGTGACCTAGATAGACAATGTGTGTGCATGCGCACGAGAGGTTGGGGGCTAGATAGGCAATGCATGTATCTAGCGAGAGAGGGTGGGAGGGAGAGAGAGAACTCGTCATGGGGTGCAATGGCGGGTGTGTGAGGTAAATACATTTGGTAACAGAGTGGAAAAAGGGGGTTGTGTAGTTGAGAGAGTTAGAGATCGAAACATGGAGAGAAAGAATGAACGTGTGTCGGAAACCGGTAGCTTCCTAAGGTGGTTAGGAGAGGAAGATTGACCGATACATGAAGTATGTAGCGTGTGTGCCGAGGGGGGTGGGGCTAAAAATAACATTTGAATGTAGATAGTACGAGACTTAATATCGATGTTTCAATTCGGTGTACACTGTAAGGTTTGAACTGAGGACCATGCATATGGGTAATTATTTCAAATTCGTGCCATACTAGGTTTGGATAAGTTGACATTGACTCGTTTTTTGTGCTATTTTGTAGGTCATATGTTTGAATCCATCCAAAGTTTTCTCACTACCATGGTGTTCATCATATACATATGAATTTGTATTAAAAAAGTAGCGTGGATACCGGCAAAATCCACGTTAGAATTGGAGATTGCTATGTGACACACACTCTAATTCAAATAACTAATTATGTGACACACACTCTAATCCACGTTAGCATGGATACCGTTTCAAATTTTTTTCAAATAAGTCCTCATTAATTAATTTATAGTATCTCGTTTCGAATGACTAATTATTTGCAAGGAAAACACGGGCATGGTAATACATACAGATTCGTTTGCAAATGAAAGAAGATTCGTTTGCATTCTCAAATGTAGGCGTGATACGTCTCCAACGTATCTATAATTTTTGATTGTTCCATGCTATATTATATTCTGTTTTGGACATTATTGGGCTTTATTATACACTTTTATATTATTTTTGGGACTAACCTATTAACCGGAGGCCCAGCCCAGAATTGTTGTTTTTTGTCTATTTCAGAGTTTCGCAGAAAAAGAATATCAAATGGAGTCCAAACGGAATGAAACCTTCGGGAACGTGATTTTCGGAACGAACGTGATCCAGAGGACTTGGACCCTACGTCAAGAAAGCTACAAGGAAGGCACGAGGTAGGGGGGCACGCCTACCCCCCAGGGCGCGCCCTCCACCCTCGTGGGCCCCACGTTGCTCCACCGACGTACTTCTTCCTCCTATATATACCTACGTACCCCCAAACTACCAGATACGAAGCCAAAAACCTAATTCCACCGCCGCAACCTTCCGTACCCGTGAGATCCCATCTTGGGGCCTTTTCCGGAGCTCCGCCGGAGGGGGCATTGATCACGGAGGGCTTCTACATCAACACCATAGCCTCTCCGATGATGTGTGAGTAGTTTACCTCAGACCTTCGGGTCCATAGTTATTAGCTAGATGGCTTCTTCTCTCTTTTTGGATCTCAATACAATGTTCTCCCCCTCTCTCGTGGAGATCTATTCGATGTAATCTTCTTTTGCGGTGTGTTTGTTGAGATCGATGAATTGTGGGTTTATGATCAAGTTTATCTATGAACAATATTTGAATCTTCTCTGAATTCTTTAAAGTATGATTGGTTATCTTTACAAGTCTCTTCGAATTATCAGTTTGGTTTGGCCTACTAGATTGATCTTTCTTGCAATAGGAGAAGTGCTTAGCTTTGTGTTCAATCTTGCGGTGTCGTTTCCGAGTGACAGTAGGGGCAGAAAGGCACGTATTGTATTGTTGCCATCAAGGATAACAAGATGGGGTTTATATCATATTGCATGAGTTTATCCCTCTACATCATGTCATCTTGCTTAAAGCGTTACTATGTTCTTATGAACTTAATACTCTAGATGCATGCTGGATAGCGGTCGATGTGTGGAGTAATAGTAGTAGATGCAGGCAGGAGTCGGTCTACTTGTCTCGGACGTGATGCCTATATACATGATCATACCAAGATATTCTCATAACTATGCTCAATTCTGTCAATTGCTCAACAGTAATTTGTTTACCCACCGTAATACTTATGCTCTTGAGAGAAGCCACTGGTGAAACCTATGGCCCCCGGGTCTATTTTCCATCATATTTAATCTCCCTACAACAAGCTATTTCTGGCGCCGTTTTTATTTTGTTTTCTTTACTTTGCATCGTTATCATAAAAATACCAAAAATATTATTTTATCATATCTATCAGATCTCACTCTCGTAAGTGACCATGAAGGGATTGACAACCCCTTTATTGTGTTGGTTGCGACGATTTATTAGTTTGTGTAGGTGCGAGGGACTCGTGCGTGGCCTCCTACTGGATTGATACCTTGGTTCTCAAAACTGAGGGAAATACTTACGCTACTTTGCTGCATCACCCTTTCCTCTTCAAGGGAAAACCAACGCAGTGCTCAAGACGTAGCAAGAAGGATTTCTGGCGTCGTTGCCGGGGAGTCTACGCAAAAGTCAACATACCAAGTAACCATCACAAACCCTTATCTCCCGCATTACATTATTCGCCATTTGCCTCTCGTTTTCCTCTCCCCCACTTCACCCTTGCTGTTTTATTCGCCCCCTCTTTTCCGTTCGCCTCTTTTTCGCTTGCTTCTTGTTTGCTCGTGTGTTGGATTGCTTGTTTGTCACTATGGCTCCAGACAATACTAAATTGTGTGACTTCACCAATACCAACAACAATGATTTTCTTAGCACTCCGATTGCTCCTCTTACCGATACTGAATCTTGTGAAAGCAATGCTGCTTTGTTTAATCTTGTCATGAAAGATCAATTCGTTGGCCTTCCTAGTGAAGATGCCGCTACCCATCTAAATAGCTTCGTTGATTTGTGCGATATGCAAAAGAAGAAAGATGTGGATAATGATATTGTTAAATTTAAGCTATTTCCTTTTTCGCTTAGAGATCGTGCTAAAGCTCGGTTTTCGTCTTTGCCTAAAATAGTATTGATTCTTGGAATAAGTGCAAAGATGCTTTTATCTCTAAGTATTTTCCTCCCGCTAAGATCATCTCTCTTAGAAACGATATTATGAATTTTAAGCAACTTGATCATGAACATGTTGCACAAGCTTGGGAGAGGATGAAATTAATGATACGTAATTGTCCTACACATGGTTTGAATTTATGGATGATCATACAAAATTTTGATGCCGGGTTGAATTTTGCTTCTAGAAATCTTTTAGATTCGGCCGCGGGAGGCACTTTTATGGTAATCAGTTTAGGAGAAGCTACTAAACTCCTAGATAATATTATGGTTAATTATTCTCAATGGCACACTGAAAGATCTACTAATAAAAAATTGCATGCGGTAGAAGAAATTAATGTTTTGAGTGGAAAGATGGATGCACTTATGAAATTATTTGCTACTAAAAGTGTTTATTCTGATCCTAATGATATGCCTTTGTCAACTTTGATTGAGAATAATAATGAATCTATGGATGTGAATTTTGTTGGTAGGAATAATTTTGGTAACAACGCGTATAGAGGAAACTTTAATCCTAGGCCATACCCTAGTAATTCCTCTAATAATTATGGTAATTCCTACAACAATTCTTATGGAAATTTTGATAAGATGCCTTCTGAATTTGAGACTAGTGTTAAGGAGCTTATGAATTCGCAAAAGAATTTCAATGCTTTGCTCTAAGAAAAATTGCTTAAAGTTGATGAATTGGCTAGGAACGTTGATAGAATTTCTCTTGATGTTGATTCTTTAAAACTTAGATCTATTCCACCTAAGCATGATATCAATGAGTCTCTCAAAGCCATGAGAATTTCCATTGATGAGTGCAAAGAAAGAACCGCTAGGATGCGTGCTAAGTTGTGGGATTTGCTAGGTTTCCGTGATTTTGATGATTGCTCTTTAAACTTGCACCTTGCGGATTCCACCATTAAGAAACCTATGGGAAGAATTAATGATGTTCTTATTGTTGCAAATAGGAATTATGTGCCCGTAGATTTTATTGTTCTTGACATAGATTGCAATCCTTCATGTCCTATTATTCTTGGTAGACCTTTCCTTAGAATGATTGGTGCAATTATTGATATGAAGGAAGGAAATATTAGATTCCAATTTCAGTTAAGGAAAGGCATGGAACATTTTCCTAGAAAGAAAATAAAATTACCATATGAATCTATCATGAGAGCCACTTATGGATTGCCTACCAAAGATGGCAATACCTAGTTCTATCCTTGCTTTTATGCCTAGCTAGGGGCGTTAAACGATAGCGCTTGTTGGGAGGCAACCCAATTTATTTTTAGTTTTTTGCTTTTTGCTTCTGTTTAGGAATAAATATTTGATATAGCCTCTGGTTAGATGTGTTTTTATGTTTTAATTAGTGTTTGTGCCAAGTTAAACCTATAGGATCTTCTTGGATGATAGTTATTTGATCTTGCTGAAAATTGCAGAAACTTTCTGTTCATGAAAATAATTGTTAAAAATCACCAGAACGTGATAAAATATTGATTCCAATTCCTGCTGATCAATAAACAAATTTTCTAGGTCTTCCTATTTTGGCTGAATTTTTGGAGTTCCAGAAGTTTGCGTTAGTTACAGATTACTACAGACTGTTCTGTTTTTGACAGATTCTGTTTTTCGTGTGTTGTTTGCTTATTTTGATGAATCTATGGCTAGTAAAATAGTTTATAAACCATAGAGAAGTTGGAATACAGTAGATTTAACACCAATATAAATAAAGAATGAGTTCATTACAGTACCTTGAAGTGGTGTTTTGTTTTCTTTCGCTAACGGAACTCACGAGATTTTCTGTTATGTTTTGTGTTGTGAAGTTTTCAAGTTTTGGGTAAAAGATTTGATGGATTATGGAACAAGGAGTGGAAAGATCCTAAGCTTGGGGATGCCCATGGCACCCCAAGATAATCTAAGGACACCAAAAAGCCAAATCTTGGGGATGCCCCGGAAGGCATCCCCTCTTTTGTCTACTTCCATCGGTAACTTACTTGGAGCTATATTTTTATTCACCACATGATATGTGTTTTGGTTGGAGCGTCTTGTATGATTTGAGTCTTTGCTTTTTAGTTTACCACAATCATCTTTGCTGTACACACCTTTTGAGAGAGACACACATGATTCGGAATTTATTAGAATACTCTATGCGCTTCGTTTATATCTTTTGAGCTATATAGTTTTTGCTCTAGTGCTTCACTTATATCTTTTAGAGCACGGTGGTGGTTTTGTTTTATAGAAACTATTATTCTCTCACACTTCACTTATATTATTTTGAGAGTCTTAAACAGCATGGTAATTTTCTTAAATAATCCTAATATGCTAGGTATTCAAGACTAGTAAAAACTTTCTTATGAGTGTGTTGAATACTAAGAGAAGTTTGATGCTTGATGATTGTTTTGAGATATGGAGGTAGTGATATTAAAGTTGTGCTAGTTGAGTAGTTGTGAATTTGAGAAATACTTGTGTTGAAGTTTGCAAGTCCCGTAGCATGCACGTATGGTAAACGTTATGTAACAAATTTGAAACATGAGGTGTTCTTTGATTGTCCTCCTTATGAGTGGCGGTCGGGGACGAGCGATGGTCTTTTCCTACCAATCTATCCCCCTAGGAGCATGCACGTAGTGCTTGGTTTTTGATGAATTGTAGATTTTTGCAATAAGTATGTGAGTTCTTTATGACTAATGTTGAGTCCATGGATTATACGCACTCTCACCTTTCCATCATTGCTAGCCTCTTCGGTACCGTGCATTGCCCTTTCTCACATTGAGAGTTGGTTCAAAGTTCGCCGGTGCATCCAAACCCCGTGATATGATACACTCTTTCACACATAAAACTCCTTATATGTTCCTCAAAACAACCACCATACCTACCTATTATGGCATTTCCATAGCCATTCCGAGATATATTGCCATGCAACTTTCCACCGTTCCGTTTATCATGACAAGTTCATCATTGTCATATTGCTTTGCATGATCATGTAGTTGACATAGTATTTTTGGCAAAGCCACCATTCATAATTCTTTCATACATGTCACTCTTGATTCATTGCATATCCCGGTACACCGCCGGAGGCATTCATATAGAGTCATACTTTGTTCTAGTATCGAGTTGTAATCATTGAGTTGTAAATAAATAGAAGTGTGATGATCATCATTTTCTAGAGCATTGTCCCAAGTGAGGAAAAAAAGATCAAAAAAATGAGAGAAAAAGAGAGAAGGGACAATGTTACTATCCTTTTTACCACACTTGTGCTTCAAAGTAGCACCATAATCTTCATGATAGAGAGTCTCTTGTTTTGTCACTTTCATATACTAGTGGGAATTTTTGATTATAGAACTTGGCTTGTATATTCCAACAATGGGCTTCCTCAAATGCCCTAGGTCTTTGTGAGCAAGCAAGTTGGATGCACACCCACTTAGTTTCTTTTGTTGAGCTTTCATGCATTTATAGCTCTAGTGCATCCGTTGCATGGCAATCCCTACTCCTTGCATTAACATCAATCGATGGGCATCTCCATAGCTCATTGATTAGCCGCGTTGATGTGAGACTTTCTCCTTTTTTGTCTTCTCCACATAACCCCCATCATTATATTCTATTCCACCCATAGTGCTATATCCATGGCTCACGTTCATGTATTGCGTGAAGGTTGAAAAAGTTTGAGATTACTAAAGTATGAAACAATTGCTTGGCTTGTCATCGGGGTTGTGCATGATGAGAGCATTCTTGTGTGACGAAAATGGAGCATGACTAAACTATATGATTTTGTAGGGATGAACTTTCTTTGGCCATGTTATTTTGAGAGGACATAATTGCTTAGTTAGTATGCTTGAAGTATTATTACTTTTATGTCAATATTGAACTTTTATCTTGAGTCTTTCGGATCTGAATATTCATACCAGAATTAGGAGAATTACATTGAAATTATGCCAAGTAGCATTCCACATCAAAAATTCTGTTTTTATCATTTACCTACTCGAGGACGAGCAGGAATTAATCTTGGGGATGCTTGATACGTCTCCAACGTATCTATATTTTTTGATTGTTCCATGCTATATTATATTCTGTTTTGGACATAATTGGGCTTTATTATACACTTTTATATTATTTTTGGGACTAACCTATTAACCGGAGGCCCAGCCCAGAATTGTTGTTTTTTGCCTATTTCAGAGTTTCGCAGAAAAAGAATATCAAACGGAGTCCAAACGGAATGAAACCTTCGGGAACGTGATTTTCGGAACGAACGTGATCCAGAGGACTTAGACCCTACGTCAAGAAAGCTACCAGGAAGGCACGAGGTAGGGGGCGCGCCTACCCCCCAGGGCGCGCCCTCCACCCTCGTGGGCCCCACGTTGCTCCACCGACGTACTTCTTCCTCCTATATATACCTACGTACCCCCAAACTACCAGATACGGAGCCAAAAACCTAATTCCACCGCCGCAACCTTCTGTACCCGTGAGATCCCATCTTGGGGCCTTTTCCGGAGCTCTGCCGGAGGGGGCATTGATCATGGAGGGCTTCTACATCAACACCATAGCCTCTCCGATGATGTGTGAGTATATTACCTTAGACCTGCGGGTCCATAGTTATTAGCTAGATGGCTTCTTCTCTCTTTTTGGATCTCAATACATTGTTCTCCCCCTCTCTCGTGGAGACCTATTCGATGTAATCTTCTTTTGCGGTGTGTTTGTTGAGACCGATGAATTGTGGGTTTTTGATCAAGTTTATCTATGAACAATATTTGAATCTTCTCTGAGTTCTTTTATGTATGATTGGTTATCTTTGCAAGTCTCTTCGAATTATCAGTTTGGTTTGGCCTACTAGATTGATCTTTCTTGCAATAGGAGAAGTGCTTAGCTTTGGGTTCAATCTTGCAGTGTCCTTTCCCAGTGACAGTAGGGGCAGCAAGGCACGTATTTTATTGTTGCCATCGAGGATAACAAGATAGGTTTTATATCATATTGCATGAGTTTATCCCTCTACATCATGTCATCTTGCTTAAAGCGTTACTCAGTTCTTATGAACTTAATACTCTAGATGCATGCTGGATAGCTGTCGATGTGTGGAGTAATAGTAGTAGATGCAGGCAGGAGTCGGTCTACTTGTCTCGGACGTGATGCCTATATACATGATCATACCTAGATATTCTCATAACTATGCTCAATTCTGTCAATTGCTCAACAATAATTTGTTTACCCACCGTAATACTTATGCTCCTGAGAGAAGCCTCTAGTGAAACCTATGGCCCCCGGGTCTATTTTCCATCATATTTAATCTCCCGACAACAAGCTATTTCTGGCGCCGTTTTTATTTTGTTTTCTCTACTTTGCATCTTTATCATCAAAATACCAAAAATATTATCTTATCATATCTATCAGATCTCACTCTCGTAAGTGACCGTGAAGGGATTGACAACCCCTTTTATTGCGTTGGTTGCAAGGATTTATTTGTTTGTGTAGATGCGAGAGACTCGTGCGTGGCCTCCTACTGGATTGATACCTTGGTTCTCAAAAATTGAGGGAAATACTTACGCTACTTTGCTGCATCACCCTTTCCTCTTCAAGGGAAAACCAACGCAGTGCTGAAGAGGTAGCAAGGCGCACCAGGGAGACCAGGGTCGTGTCATGGTGGTCTCTTGTGTCGTACGGACGCTTAGCACCCAGCCACCCACCCCCTCCCTCCCCCTCCCCCCAAGAAAAGAACGACAACAAAATAAGTTCGCGCTTCCAAGTTTCGGATTGAAATATCTGGCGGCCCCAATTCCAGCCCTGCAAAATCTCCCTTCTCCATCCCCCCTTCCGTGCCCAGATTGCTCAAATCCCTGATTCGCCGCCAACCCAAGCAAATTTCAAATCGCCCCTCGTCTCGTCTCTTTCCCCACCTCTGTGCCAGACGACGACGACGAAGACGACGGTCAAGCTTCACCACCGCACCGGAGCTACCTCATCTACGCCATCGTCCACCGCACCGGGTGGTCCACCGATAATGTCTGCCGCCGCAACCGACGTGCCTCACAGACACCGACTTCCACTGCATCAGGTGTGATACGTCTCCATCGTATCTATAATTTTTTATTGTTTCATGCCAATATTATACCACTTTCACATACTTTTGGCAACTTTTTATATGATTTATTGGAGTAACCTATTGATCCAGCGCCCAGTGCCAGTTCCTGTTTTCTGCATGTTTTTTGTATCGTAGAGTATCCATACCAAACGAAGTCCAAATGCAATAAAATTTCATGGAGAATTATTTTGGAATATATGTGATTTTTGGGAGTTGGAATCACCGCAAATGGAGGCCCACACAGCCCACAAGACACCAGGGCGCGCCAGAGGCCCCTGGCGCGTGGTGGAGGGTTGTGCCCTCCTCAACCGTTGGTTGGAGCTCTACTTCGGGCGCAAGGAAGCTTATATCCAGAAAAAAATTGTGTTAACATCTCAGCGCAATCGGAGTTACGGATCTCCGGGAATATAAGAAACGGTTTTCGGCCAGGTCTGGGGACGCGAAGCAGAAGAGGACAGAGAGGGAGATCCAATCTCAGAGTGGCTCCCGTCCCTCCACGGCCATGGAGGCCATGGACCAGAGGGGGAACTCTCCTCCCATCTAGGGGGGAGGCCAAGGAAGAAGAAGAAGGAGGGAGGCTCTCCGCCCCGATCTCCTGGTGGCGCCGGTGTGGCGCCGGGGCAACGATCAGGACGGCGATCTACATCAACAATCTTGCTACCGTCCACACCAACTTTCTCCCCCTCTATGCAGCGGCATAACACCTCTTCCCCCCGCTGCAATCTCTACTTAAAGATGGTACTCAACCCCATATATTATTTCCCAATGATCTATGGTTATCCTATGATGTTTGAGTAGATCCGTTTTGTCCTGTGGGTTAATCGTGACCTTGGTTGGTATGATTGTATATTTTATTTATGGTGCTCTCCTGCGGTGCCCTCCGTTCTCGCGCAAATGTGAGGGGCCCCCGCTGTTGGGTGTTGCAATATGTTTGTGGTTCCCTTATGGTGGGTTGCGAGAGTGACAGAAACTTAAACCCGAGTAGGTGGGGTATGACGTATGGGAATAAAGAGGACTTGATACTTAATGCTATAGTTGGGTTTCACGACCTTAATGATCTTTAGTAGTTGCGGATGCTTGCTAGAGTTCCAATCATAAGTGCATGTGATCCAAGTAGAGAAAGTATGTTAGCTCATGCCTCTCCCTCATATAAAATTACAAGAATGATTACCGGTACTTGTTATCGATTGCCTAGGGACAAATAACTTTCTTGTTGACAAAAGCTCTCTATTAAAACTAACTTAGTTTTGTCTTTATCTAAACAGCCACTAGATTTTATTTACGTGCTCTTTATTATCTTGCAAACTTATCCTATCACACCTACAAAGTACTTCTAGTTTCATACTTGTTCTAGGTAAAGCAAACGTCAAGCGTGCATAGAGTTGTATCGATGGTCGATAGAACTTGAGGGAATATTTGTTCTACCTTTAGCTCCTCGTTGGGTTCGACACTCTTATTTATCGAAGAAGGCTACAAACGATCCCCTATAATTGTGGGTTATCGAGACCTTTTTCTGGCGCCGTTGCCGGGGAGCAATAGTGTG